>NC_136061.1:1517678016-1517800790 GCF_964261635.1 Lissotriton helveticus | reverse complement strand
TACACAAGAAGAAGTATTGATGCAGACAGTTGTATTTGGGGAAAAGGATTGGATGTGAGCAGAGCTCAAGCTAGCATTAAAATCACAGCCCAAACAAAAACCACCCAATATGCTGCTATCACCTATGGCACTCTGTAAGGACAAAATGTGTTGAGACAAAATTGGGAAATTGGTGTTCGGTACATTCATAAAATCGTTGTTGCAAAAATTAATTAGATATATAGTGGGGCCTCTCTGGTACCCCACTGCCTGGATGTTGTTATCAAACGGATCTAAAGCCTTCACACAGCCTCCTGCTTTGATATTCACCCAGATAGATAGCCCTCCTATTGCACAGCCTGATTTTTATCATAGTACTAAAATATAATAGCAAGTGAACCCATCAACAAATATTGCGTGGGTAGTCCAGGTCTCTTGAAACATAAAAATATCAACCTGGCTATTAAAGGTATTCGGCTTGGTGGTTTAGAGTGGAGTTCCGCAACATTCCAACTCAGGAATTTTAATGTTTGGTTATCATTGCATGTGTAGTGGGTAGGTGGAACTATAGTCTCAGTCTCAGTCTAACCCATCAAGGCCTTCTAAGATGGAGAACCCATTACTGTGTGTGATCAGCTATGGGGGATAAAGGGTTCCTAGTATTACTGGTCTGTAGAAATAACCCAGAGGGAGGCAACAGATTTTGGAACTAGGGCCACCACAATCCTCCCGCAGTTTTAACATACATTGCATCCCCTATATCTGTGTTCTGCTGACCATTACATCTTGCTGGATTAAAATGTTTGGGGCAGATTTACAAGAAAGTGACGCATCTGTATAGATGCGATACTTTCCCTGAGCCACCATTAGAAAATCTCGCGCCACTATGGATGCGTCGTATTTACAATACGGTGCACCATGGCGCACGGATTCACAGATGCGCAAAATATTCTGACACATCTGTAGATGCAAAAGTCACGCATTGCTGGAGTTGTGTCGCAAGCACGAAGCAACTCCAGCAATACAGGGGAGGCCTATCCTCATTGTGCTGCTTTTATGCGTTGGAATGTCCACCCTGCATGCATTATACCTGACGCAGGTATAATGTGAGGCAGGGCTTTACAACGTGACGCATCTCCCTAGATGAGTCACGTTGTAAATGGGACGCATTTTTACGCTGCTGCTGCGTCACAAATAGTGACGCAATAGCGGTGCAAAAATGATGCAAGGGGCTTGTACATCTGCTCCTTTGTGTTTAGTTAACCAGTCCATTTTTTTCCCTCAGTTCCCCCCATATTTCACTGTGGGATCCCCTCAGTGGAGGCACACAGGCTAAGGCCATTACATATGGGCATGCTCCAGGAGGTAAGTCCAGCTGATCTTTGCTGGGATCGTACTACAACATGTGGGCAGTTGTGGGTGCAATTGCAGGCAGGGGTCGATTCCGGCCTTGCCCCTCTATCAATGGAGGGTGCTACCTCCATTTATGTTGTGTATTTATTATTTGCAGTTACAATGTTCCCTAAGATGGTTTGTTGAAAACACTGAACTGATCTGCGGGACTGCTCGGTCAGGGCTGCATTAGTTAATCAATTTAGAGTCTGGGGTGTAGATGCCCTATTTAGGGTGTTTTTCCGCGGAGTAGACATAGAGTACATTTCCCCTGTCCCCAGTCTCATTCTCTGCCATTATGCAGTTCTGAATTGTGGCCAGGCTTTTCTCAATGTTAGTCAGACGTTCCAGCAATGGCTTGAGTTTATCTTCCAATATGGTATTAAGTTCAGATCAGTACTGATCAATAAACAGGGGATTTATGAACAGTCCAGCAGTTCTCTCACTGTCCGGGGACAGCGTATGCGCTGGGTGCTGTGATTGTGGATTAGGGCCTGATGCTGACTGTACTGGGTGTATTCAGGTAGGAAGGCAATTTTTGGTACTGGCAACTCAGCTAGTCTGCTTCCTTTTTGTGGGCATCTGATTACCATTTATTATTTTCTTCTTTACAGCCAGAGCAGCAGGAGGACAGTTGTCCATAACAATGTTGCAGATACGAGAGAAACCAAATTATGAGCATGTTCAGTGCATATGCTTGAATAAAGTGTCCTCTGTTGTGAGGGGATCATTTCCTTAGATTTGGTTTTACTAGACAGCTGTCCACCTTCGGCTAGAGGCACTGGCAACCTCAAGCCCAGTGATAATCTGCGCTCTACTAGGTCAAACTCATTGGAGACTATCCCCACAACCCTTTGTGACATGGAGTCAATGCTAACAGTGGGGCGTGAGGTAACAGCACTGCCTTCGTTTTTGCATTGCCCCATAATTGTATGTTGAGAGGTGTCCTATCTTCCTGCAAGGCTCTGCTGCTTTCTGGTGAGGGATTTTCAAATCCTTGCTACAAGAGGGGGGCCACAGACGGCTTACTCTTGGCACGGTTTTTGCCTAAGATCCCCGAAGCTGTAAATAGGCACCTCCTGGCGCTGTGAGCAATATCGACGGAGGGTGACTCCAACCCTGCTAATGTATGGGGCCTGTGAGTCTGCCCCTGCTCTGTTGTGCGGTGTCCCACTCAGACTGATGTACACATTGCCAGGTTCCAGGCCCAGATGCGTAGGTTATCTCAAGGCTCCCAGAACAGGGACTCCAGCCAACCCTTTACTCCCTCAGATCAAGTGCGGCCCTCACACAGCATTCCTAGGGACAGCCCTGTGCCGGCATCCCCTCTAGCATGCCAAGGGACAGAGTAGTGTGGCCCGCTCCAATAGTTGGCCCCACTGTTGCATGGACTCTGTGCGTCCTTCCCAGCACTGGGAGTTCGTGCAGCCAACCTTGTATGCAGTTCCTCGTTGGGCTGATATGGCTTCAATTTCACCATATTGGCATTGTGGCCAGGCCCGCAGCAGCAATGGGCATCAGCGGATCTCCAGCCATGTCTCACACTCCATCTTTTGGGGCCACTGCAATGCGGGTCACAGTCGCAATCATCAATAGTAACGGGCCACTCCCCCCCTCCACTGCACCGCACACCGTGCACCCCTCACAAACTACGATGCAGGCCTGGACGCCAAGCAGCCCTGCTTCCTGATTTTCAATAGGGGTGGTTCCGTCCCTCAGCAGTCCCCCGCCCTTACTCGAGGCACGCCCGGCCACTACAGTTGCCTCTCTCACTGGGTGCGCTCAGCAGGCCACCTCAACTTGTTGCCCACGCCTGCTGCTTGTTTAGGGAACAACACTCCTCTTGGTCAGTAACCAGCAGAAACAAATCACGGGCATGAACAGTTTGCGGATTATAAAATCCATGTGAACTTGTGAGGCCAGGAGTCAGTGGCCCCTCAGTCCCCCCCGCCTGATGCTTCTTCCTTTCTCTGCCCAGTGCAGCTCTCCTGGGCTCCTGCTGTGTGAGCACATATCAGTATAAAACCAAATCACGACAGGTTGCTACGTACAATAGAAACTATATCAGAGCAGAACCCCTTAGGGAATAGTTTTGGGCCTTCAAGTAGATCATCTCACTACATCAACGAGACAATCTACATATGTTTTCATGCAATATCCCTCAGATCCACCAATCAAGTCATAATCAACATACTTACCTACAAATACTCCACCAGAGGAGACAGGTGCTGCACCTTACACACTTTGAAACTCAGAACATCTTAGTCCATTCCACCCTCCTCGCCTGCGGGAAGATTCTGATCACATTTCAACTTACCACAAAATGAACCTCCTAAAACAGACTGACAGAAATGTACACTGATGCACATAGGAAGAAAATGTGTGGTGACCAAATCTCACCCGAAGGAATTCACATAATGTGATTAGACAGACAGACAGACAAACGGACGGACGGATGGATATCTTCTGGTTCAATAAAAGGTGTTATTTACCCCAGACTCTCCATGAAACATGTTTCTGTTTATAGAGTGTTGTATCTCGAGTCTTCCTTCTGCTCAGCTAGAATGCATTTGTTGTGGAATGTTGGATAGGTGGAATGCTAGTGTTTTATGAATGTCAGTTGGGTGAGGGCTGAGCAGCAGGACAGCTGCTCCTGATGGAGTTATCATTATATCTTATTATCTAACATCTTAACTTAAATAAAGTAACTTGCTTAATCTACATGGAAGTTCCAGCTTCTTATTGATTACATCATTTGGCGATTGTTGAGAAGAAGAATCTACGCGTGCAACTTAAAAGAAACTGAAAAGCTAAAGGAGTTCTGGACGGAGACTGTGTAGAGAAGTCAAAGCAGTAGAAGAATTCACGTGTGCAACTTACAAGAAATTCATCTTCAAACAGAAACTGGACTGAAACTGTTGATACAACTCAAAGGTTGTTTGGAAAATGGAACCGGTCAGGTACGATAAATAGAAGCAAAGGAAAGCTTAAGGTAAATTACCTTTTATTGCAAATAAAAGTATGTGTGTAGCGCTTTCTGGTACTCAAACCCCATCAGTGACCCTGACATCGGTCGCCCCAAAACCCAGGTGTGCCAGATCTTTCAACGATAATCAAGGGCTTAACAGCTGCCGAAGTGTAATTTATTTGAGATTCGGGGGCAGAAAATCGTGCCTCGGTGTAAAGTACATGATGACAGTTTGCCATCTGTTGCCATAAGGAAAGGTCTGCCAGTTATTAAAGCGTCGATAAAGGACTTAACTCCAGCCGTTTTGGTAATTTGTGTTGGTTCGGGGGCAAAAAACGAGCCTCGGTGTTTAAGTATGTAATGGCAGTTATCCGATGTGGAATGGGAGTTCTGCTGGCATGCTTGTCCATATGTATTGAACTCATCGGATTTTACAAAGGAGGAGCTTTTGTCTGTCAATCTACTGTTGTGATGTTTTTCATCTTGGATTTTTAGTCAAAGTGAAAATCGAGGAGCAAGGAGGCGTGTGCCTATGTGATGGCTTATGTTAACGAGATGGCGTTTGTTAACCAGACGAGATACCGTGTAGGTGAAAGAAGGTGATGAGAAGATATATGGGAGGTGTTTTCCGGGATACCGTGAAGGTGAAAGGAAGTGAAGAGGAGAAATTTGGGAAAGTTTATTTTCTGTAATTGTTGTAAAACAGGCCAGTTGCCTTTCATGTTTTGCTGTTTTTAACCGTCACTGTTTTCATTTAAAATCAGCACGAGATAGTCAAAATACTTCCAGGTTTACCTCATCGGTGTCTTCCTCATCTTCCTTTGTGACGAATCAACACTCCATGTACGTCGGACGTTTGGTGCATGTTTGTACCGTGAACCAGCCGACCTTACGTCGATATGCGTGCCTCCATTTTGCAAATGGAAAATCCAGACATACATCACAAAGTCAAAACATCGCCGTAGTTGTTGTTGCAATGTTGTTTACATTGGATGACGCAGAGAACCAGGTTCTGTCATTGCTTGAATTTACAGTCAGCGATGTGACAAGGGCATGATATGAGACGTTGCTAACAAGAACATGTGCAATATGGAAACTGATTTTTGAGAAGTTTTTTTTTTGTTGCCACGAATGTTCACCACAAGTCATTAAAATGCATGGCACTTTACTCGAAGATTATCGGGTGTGGGTTTAGAGTCCCTGTAACATGTTTGGCAACAGTTTCGATGGAAAAGGATTAAAAATGGCCAAGAACACGGAAGAAGTTTAAAGTGGACCAAGATTATGGTATGGTCAAGCTGGTCTGAGAGCACAATAGATGTGGTAACAGGACAAAGGTCCCAGTGTTGGACGAGGGTCTGAAAGACAATGTTGGGGACAATATCCTAGTTCTGTAATGCAAAGGAAAGTCAAATGAAGGGGGTCAAAGAGCTCAGGTTGGGGACACAGGTCCCAGAATTTTACCTCAATGGGGGTGTTGTGTATGAGTGGTGTTGGGTTGTTAGGCCACTCATTGGTTTGTGTTGTGTATGAGATGACTGCAGTATAGTCTCTCAGTTTTAGTGTAGTTTGGTGTAGCAGGTGACCAAATCACCAGGGGGTGTTGGAGTATGAATGAGTTATGTAAGTGCTCGTTCTGGTGTATGGATGAGTTATGTAAGTGCTCGTCCTGCTGTATCAATGAGTTATGTAAGTGCTCATCCTGGTGTATGAATGAGTTATGTAAGTGCTCTTTCTGGTGTATGAATGAGTTCTGGTGTATGAATGAGTTATGTAAGTGCTCGTTCTGGTGTATGAATGAGTTATGTAAGTGCTCGTGAGTTATGTAAGTGCTCGTTCTGGTGTATGAATGAGTTATGGTGTATGAATGAGTTATGTAAGTGCTCGTTCTGGTGTATGGATGAGTTATGTAAGTACTCGTCCTGGTGTATGAATGAGTTATGTAAGTGCTCGTTCTGGTGTATGAATGAGTTATGTAAGGGCTTGTTGGGCTCGTTCTGGTGTATGGATGAGTTATGTAAGTGCTCGTTCTGGTGTATGAATGAGTTATGTAAGGGCTTGTTCTGGAGTATGAATGAGGTATGTAAGGGCTTGTTCATTTGTCTGAGTGGTACACGTTGTTTCCTGATATATTTGGTGTTAAGGTTTGTTCCTGTGGGTGCTGCTTGTTGTACTGGTCTGGCCAACTGGTATGATTTGTGGCATTTGGGTTTGTTGGTGTATGATGAAGGATAGAGCTTTATTTCAGGAAGCTATGTGACGTTCTGCTCAGACTGTAGTGTGCGAGATGAGATGTTTTATAGCATCTCAGGATGTATCCTTTTTGTTAGTTGAGTGAGTTGTGGTATAGCGATTCAGGATGTATCTTCTTTGTAAGTCGGTGAGTTGTGGTATAGTGTATGACAGGTTGTTCTTTTTTCTTTTGTCAGTGTGATGTTGCATTGTTTTAAGTTTGTGACTATGTGTACTTTACATGTGGTCATTATCCCAATTGATTCTTTTGTTATATTTCACAATGCAATTGTTCCCATAACAAAGGGAGATATGTTGTATCTCGAGTCTTCCTGCTGCTCAGCTAGAATGCATTTGTTGTGGAATGTTGGATGGGTGGAATGCTAGTGGTTTATGAATGTCAGTTGGGTGAGGGCTGAGCAGCAGGACAGCTGCTCCTGACGGGGTTATCATTATATCTTATTATCTAACATCTTAATTTAAATAAAGTAACTTGCTTAATCTACATGGAAGTTCCAGCTTCTTATTGATTACATCATAGAGCTCCCTGGAGCTACCCTTGCCTTTGGACGCAGATCAACATTCTGAGCACTTCAGTAATCTGAACAAAGTTTAAGGCAGTCTCAGCCACTTAGATGGAGTGACAGTTTAAATGTAAGAGCCTGATTCACAAAGATAAACATACACTTTTGTGTAAGTTTACTGTTGCATACTATTCACCAAGGTATTTTACTAGTCGCATCTTTAAGAATGCAGAGTCTCGGCACATAATTAAGAGGACGTCCTATCTTTTTGTAAGGAGACGCTGCAGTTGTAAAAAATAATTCTACTGAAATATCTTTGTGAACAGCAACCAATACCTTTGTGAATTAGGCCCTCGTGTTCAGAGATGATGTACCTGGACTTAAGGGTAGTACACAATTGAGCCTCGCCCTTGTCTGCCCTGACGCACTGAAACTCAGCACGATCCCACCAGCTTTATCAATCATGCTAGAGGCGGCTTATCGCATCATCATCTGTAAGCAGCACAGTAGCTATTTTCACAGGAAGAAGATTAAACCCTGTTAAATTTATTGCATAACATAAAGTTGTATGTCATATTTTGGTAGTAATTAAAGTCTTTTGTTTAGTGCCAAATGTCTACTTCACTGCTCCAGGTGCACAACGCCTGGGGCTCTAGAGGGCTGGGAACAAAGTAGCTCAAAGTACTTCCGACTCACAAGGCGTCAGCGCCTGATTGGAGCTTTGATTATTTTTCCATTACTTGATGAGAATCAAATGCAAACGTGTTAAGTGCTGGCCTTTTAAAGGAAATGGGTCTGTGTTCTTTGGGACAAGATTGACCTTTTCAAGAGCAAACAAAATATAACTTTATTGGTTACAAAAGATAATCTTTATTCTGTGAGTTTGTGAACAAAGTCATATAACTGCCACGGAATTTTTTTTTACGGGAGACACAATGGGGCCTATTCACAAACTGGGAGGCATATTTACAAGCCCCTATCACCACGACGTTCCTGTGGCAATATGGGCTTCGCCTTATTTACAAGGCAGTGTTAAGCCACTTAACGTGGCTTAACGCTGCCTTGTAAATAAGGCCCCCTTTCATGCTACACTTAGCCTGAATGGGTGGGCAATGGGTGTTGTGGTGGGCGTTCCACCTCAACACCCATTGATTTTCACACTGCCCCATATTTACAAGGGCAGCGTAAATATGGGGAAGGTGTCCCTTTCTGTACATAAACAGTCATTTTTAAAAAATGAGTTTTGCAACTTCTATGTGTGCTGCATTGAGGAGCACACATAGAAGTTACAAAATGCCATTTAAAGATTGTTTATGTGCAGGAAAGAATACCTTCCTGCACATAAACAATCATGCCCTGCAACGCAGATACCCTTGCACTGTGCTGCAAGGTTGCCTGCATTGGCACTAGGCAGCTAAATGTAGCGCCAGTTCAGGGGGAATTGCAGGGATGCACCATATTGTTGTAAATATGGTGCAGCCCTGTGTTTCTAAAGTGGGGTAGCGTGTCATTAGCCTGTGTCATTAGCCTGCTTGGATTACCAACATGCTTCACCACTTTACCAGTAAATATGCCCCTACAATAGTACTACTCACGTACAGCAAAATGCTATTCACAAACCTATTTATTGAGAACTCTGCCTCTCCCATCTTTTCACTGTGGAAATCTCTGCAATGTCGATGGAAATCTCGGCAAATGTCGGTATAACTTTGAGTAGGGGCGATCTAGGGAAAGTTGCCACAAAAAGAGGAAATACTTATTACTAAATGGGAAGGGACGGGGGAGGGGAAGGTGCGGGTAAGAAGGGGAAAAGGAATGGTTTAGGGGTGGATATGCAAATATCAACACCCACCCATAAAAGAGTGAGTGCATTGCAGATCATAAACTGCTACAAAAAAGACCCAAATCGGTCAAAAAAATTACTCTAGGCAAGCCTTAGAGTAAGACCAGCACCAAGCACAGCCAGTCACAGGAACTGCAACACGCTATCTCAGAAAACAATAGAGGTAAGGAGTTAAAAGAACAACCCATGGGAAAAATAAAATAAAAAATAAATCATTTTATAGAGATAAATACAGCTGCATTACCCAGTGGTAGTCACCACTGGGTAGTTATAATTAGGACCAAGTTTCCATAGAAAACTGATGTTATATTGCCGTTAGGGTCATTCTCAACGTTGCTAAGTTAGCATGAGCTCTGCTGCCATGATGCTGCTTTTGCGCACGTTACTACATGACTTTATTTTTGCAAGACTCTGTTTGTGTCTTTCACATGAGAACTGTCTGCTTTCTGCGTTCTCTGCTGCTCCTGGAATTTAGTCTGAACACGATGTCCAAGGTCGATAAACATGCCCCTGATTATTCTGTTCTGGTCAGTCCCTAGCACCTACACAAAACATACTACACACAGCTGCACTGCTGGAGAGCTCTTGCTTTGATATTATGGGGATGCATGTTGTTCACACACACTTGGAGGGAAACCTTTCCTCGGAGAAGAGCTATGCCGTTCCTATGATGTAAAGCTACCATCTAGGCTCTAAGGTCTGGGGTCTGCTGACAAAGCCCAGAGATCTTCCTTTATATAATAAACCTCAACTTACCAAGGGGAGGGTGGTTAGGCCTTATAGTCCTTTTTCCTCTGTCTGTATATATTGACATCCCCCTTCAGATTCTACGGTATTGCAACAATGCTAACTGTGTTAGTTTACGCATTTTGCTGCTGGTGGTGGCTCATATATTGCATTATAGAGCATGATAGTTAAAATAAACATTTTGAACTATACAGTGACTCTAACCATCTTTATTGTGGACAAGTACGAGTGAGTAAGCGAAAGGGTATGTCTTGCTACCGCGATTCCTGAGAGAGTCGGAAGTGTTGTGTTCTGGGTTGTCTAATCATTTGTAGCTTCTTGATTATGTAGGAGAACTAATGAGACACTATATTGATTTTGGGATTTTGGGTACTAATGTGGTAGGAAGGTACAACTCCTATACACCGAGGTCCTGTTTTCCTCCGCATAGTCCGGTGAATGTGCAGAATCCTCGCACCGCGGATTTTTTGGCTTGCCAATAACTTTGATGCCATTTGAGGAATCTTCACAAAACTTTACAAAAAAGTTCAATCCCCCAAGCCTCTTCCTGTAAAGTTTCATGATGATCTGTCAAACAGGGGCAGAAAAAAAGGGGGTGGTCTGAAAATGTGTTTTCCCCATGCAACTTTCGAAATAAAATTTAACGGTTATGCATCAACAACAGCTGAATCCAATTACACCAAATTTGGAAGAAAACTAGATCTTGATCAAGACAGTGTGTTTTTTGTGGTTCGTGTGAATCCCTAGTTTTTAAGAAATTAAGATTCAAAATGTATTTATATTTCATGCCGCACCTAATCCGCATTCCTAACTGATCAAAATATATTAGCTGATTGGCTGCCACAACATCAACAAAGATGTTGCTGTAGATATTTTAGGACCCACGACTCAGTCCCCTGTTGTGAAACAAGAATTAAAAAACATAGGAGGGCACAGTTGTGAAAAAAAAAAACATAGGAGGGCAGAGTTAGGATGCTCTGGCCTCTTTTGCCAGGTGGGGAGTTCCAGCAAGACACCCTCTGGGGCTTAAAACGTAATTATTTTTAGAGGTACCACGGATCCATGGTAAAATTGGAAAAGAAAGGGCTGTCCCCATTTTCAAATAATAGCATTGGATGGCCAGGGCCCGGGGTGTTGATGCATCAATAATTTTATGGGGAGGCATGCTCTCCTTCCTGAGCCATTTAAAGACCTCGCAGACCCCATACCCCTCAGATGGTGTCATTATTATGGGGAGCAGACAGGGTGCCCCCTCCTAGCTATTAGAAGGCCCCCTAGGATGCCATACACCGAGAACAGTGGCACTTATATAGGAGAGTGCCATGCGGCCTCCCGCTCCGCACTTTGTGAAGACCCAGGGGTCCCCATGTCCAAGGACTGGTGTGTTGTTCATTGGGACGGGGGCATGTGACCACCCTAACAGATGATGGAGGCAGGTAGGTGAGATAACAGAGTACCACCAACCAACAAGCGTCCCTCAAGTTGACCGGCACCCTCTATCTTTCCTAAAGAGCATTATTCTGCCTCTCTTGAGGTGGAAGCATAGCCCAGCATACATTCAGGGGTAGGCCGATGAACATTGGTAGGTCATCCCTTAGTAGAAAGGAGACATGAAGCCTCAGATTGGGGCACACTTTGTTGTTTTGGTCCTGATGAAGAGCCGCCAGATCTTTGGGCTACAGAGGCACGAAACATGTTTACCACTCTTCACTAGAAGCTACCCTGGTACTTGATAACCACACCATAGCACCACTGTTTTTATCTAGACCTGGTACCCCTCCTCTAAAAAAGTATTTTTTAGGATACCAGAACCTATTTTATCTACCACTCACTCACACCACTAGTCACACTGTTAGTTAGCTCCCTCACTTCCACTCATCTACACTGCAATTTTGGATTAAAAGATCTCCGACAAAGAGTCCCCAGGCCTGTCAGGCATTGCAGCGCTAGCCTGACAAGGAGCGCCCAATGATGAAGCATGACACCCTAACAGGTGTGTGAGGGCACCAAGCTCTGACCTCCGGTCTTCCTGCGACAGGACTACCAGCCACCTGGGTCAACTTTAGGTGATCATTCTGGTGAAGGAGGAACGACCCGTACCTTTATATTTTTTGGCCACCCTCACAAAGCCAATACATGGCCCCGGGGACTCCATTCCCTGGGTGGATGACATTATAATGGGAAGGCGTGCATTGGGCACCCTCACTAGCTCGGCTCTCCTTATACCCAAGGACAGTAATCCATTGCCTAGAACATGTTAACTGTGCTGCACAGTAGTGCAAACTCGCATGTCACCCTGTCAGGACTTCATCACCTCTACCATAGACAGTTGTTTTCTCCCATTTGCCCAGATTAGATCAGTGATCATACTGTTAACCTCTATGAAAAAAGATTACCGGATGATTGATGTGGATTCCATGGCTTATTGATGTGGGAAGTTCAGATCTGGCCAGTCGGAGTGCAGAGGTAGTACCAAAGTACATGACACTGAAGTGATAATGCCATCCAGTGTTTTGTTGGAGTCTTGGGTGAAAGGAAGTCCTAAATTCTCCCAAATTTAGCAAGGGGGACTTAACAGACTCTACTTGCCTGCAGCATTTTGCCACGGTCGGGGAAGTAATTTGAGACCTGCGTTCCTGCCCAGCTGCCCACCGCCGCATCCGGTCTCTCCCCGCCGCCGCAGCTCTTCAATCTCATCGCGGCCGCAGTGGGAGGGGGACCGAGGGGGCAAAGAACTTCATCTACCAAGTGCCCTTGCGGCCCCGCTTCCGGGGATTATGCGCCAGGAGGCGCTTAAAATCAAACTGCAACCCCCGCATCACAGGAGCGTCCTGGGAGAAGCCCGGGACAAGGGCGGGTCCGTCCTAGGCCGTCACAGGCCGGAGGAGGCCGGGCTGGACCTACCCTCTTATATTTGCTATCCAGGTCTGCTTGCAAGAAGGTACTGTTATCACCATCTGTAGTGTATGTACGATTGTGTCCGGTCATATTTATTTTAGTTCGGTGGCACCTTGAGTGGGTGTCCTCTTGATAATGAGTAAACGCAAGGGGGCTGCGGGAACACTGGATGATTTCTTAGTTCGGGCTGACAATTATATCTCACATGAAATCGAGCTTACTGTTCGGCGCCTATCCTTGGATGCACTAACTACGGAAAGACGTGCATCGTTGGATGCATTACATTAGGGTGATGTCCTCTATCTGCGGTTGTCACTGTCGCCTAACTTACAGCCATTGCCCGAGGACCAGCCCTCTCCAACGCCAACTTTATTAATTATGGATACTCCATCCACTATCCCACCTGAACGTCCCAAACTCGTAGCCTGGACACGCGTCCCCAAAATTACGGCTTCCACCAAGCTACAGGAGCCTGAAGCTAAACGGAAACAAGCTGTCCCCCTTGGCTTTAATACATCTAAAATTCCTTTTAAAATGAGTAGAAGTACTGTTTCACTTCCACTCACATCCTCCACTTCCACTACTGGTCCCCAGACTGACAATGTACCACCTCTATCTAGACCTGACAACATAATGGATGCCCTGGAGTCTTGTATGAGAACAATGATGAGCCATACTAAAGCTCTTTTCGAAAGGAATATCGGCTCATTACAAAAAAAGACTTGCGATCTGGAACGATTGATCACTTTAGGGCCTACCGCAAGTAATCATGTACATTGTGCCCCCCCACTGACCATTGATCACACTCTGGTGACTAAGGCGGCCACTGTTAGTAAACCACCCACTTCTGGTCAGGATGTTTCTATTTTAAAAACTGCCACTGCGGGGGGGGTTCTAGGTCGGTGGACTATAATAAACAGCCTCCACCTCAGTTACCTCCTAATGGCGGGGGACCTAAGGATAAACAGACTAACTCGAGACCATTGCCTATCCATAAAAACCCTAGCACTGATGTCCTGAACCTTACCCTGGCCTCTTGTCCTTATGTCGTGGTTTTGGCAGGCGTCCCTTGCCTATCAACTAATGGGAGGGAGTCTTGGGTCGATTTGCGGAATAAGTGCGTGGACTGGCTTAAGAAATATAAAGGCTTTAACCCCGCTAACCTGCACAAAATATTAATGGTACGCTGAGTGGGGTGGGTTGGTTTATCCCCCAAAAACATTGTAGGGGATTGTATTGTCATTCATTTTAGTAAACCACAGATGGTGCGTAATGTTCTTTCCTCACGGGAGCAGTCTTTTGGGCCTTACACCGATATTTGCGCTCTCCCTCTGGGTTATTTTTACAAACCACCCACCTATCCGCTTTTAAATACACCTGCAGAACTACCCTTGGTTAATCGCTTTTCTGCTTTGTCAGACCTAGATATCCCTGACTGACAATCATTCCCACATATTCATGATGTAGAGCATGTTAGCGTCTCTTCCCCCCAGTCCCTTCTTTGTATTTTAATCATTCACACAGATTAACTAAAATAGCGGGAGGCAATGATTTAAAAGTCTTTACTTGGAACATTGCTGGTCTTCAATCTAGGCTGGAAGACCCGGACTGGCTCAGCCTGGTGAACCAGCAGGACATCGTGATGTTCCAGTAGACTTGGGCCACACAAGAATTGCTTCTTAATGGGTTCCAGTGCCACAACACCCTAGCTGCTAAATCAAGAATGGGCCGCCCCTTGGGCGGCCTATCAACTTGGATTAACATCTCAGATGGTGGGTGTGTTAAGTGTTTACCAACCAATAATCTGCATTTCCAAGCTTTTTTATATAGACGGAAAGTCTCGTTTTTCTTGATTAACTTTTATAATAATGATTTTAATACTACTCCAAATAGACACTTTATAGATTTATTTAATTTTATCACTAGTCTAGAGTCTAGGCAAGACTTTGACAAAACCCATGGTATCCTTCTGGGCGGAGAATTTAATGCCAGGCTAAATAATAGGACACTGTTTAATCGGACAACTGTCTCTCAAACCGATCTGTCTTAGTGAGGTGAGAGAAGCAAGACGTACGTATAAAGTTATTATAAGCAAAAGGAAAACTGAGATCTTAGAAGACCGCTGGGCTGCTTTGGCTAGAGCCGCAGACTTAAAGAAGGGAAATATTTTTTGGCCAGCTGTGAAAGACTTACGCTCCTCTGGACAGCTTATGACCCCAATTAGCTGCTCTATTACAGCCGAATCCAGGGTTACCCACTTCAGTGCAATTTATACTGCACCCCAGTCTGATTCTGCCCTATTGTTCTCCTCTTACCCCCCCAAGGCTGACATAACTCTGTCTGAGGTAGAGGACGGTACCATCAGAGTGCTGGGAATAAGGCTCCCGGCCCGGATGGCCTACCTATTGATATTATTAAATCAAACCCTGATGTCTGGGCTCTGCTCCTATTAAATGTTTTTAATAATCTTACGGTAGCTCCCCTTCCCTGCACCTGGTCAACAAGTATCATTGTCCCCATCTTTAAAAAGGGAGATTGTTCTCAACCAAGCTGTTACAGGCCCATCTCCCTTATTGACAACACGTTAAAAATTCTTGGCCGGATTTTATATAATAAGATCTTGTGCTGGACTGAGGAGAATGGTATTTTGGAACAATGCCAATTAGGTTTTCGTAATAGGGTTGGAACCATTGAGCAGTGTCTTAATCCTAATCTAATCTTGGGGAAATACAATATTGCGCGTAGATCACCAGTGTATCTCGCTTTTGTGGACCTGTCCTCTGCTTTCGATTATGTTAACAGATCAAAGCTCTCGACAGCGCTTTTGGATTATGGTCTAGATGAGTCCCATGTGCATTTTCTGGCCCATTTGCACAAGGATCTGAATGCTTGTGTTAGAATTGGTCAGGGGGGCGAAGTTACAAATACTTTTAAAGTTCAACAAGGGGTGAGACAAGTTTGCGTCTTAGCCCCTCTTCTTTTTATTATCTATATTAATGGTCTTCATAAAAGCCTTATTTCTTTATCCCTTGACGTCCCGAAAATTCTGGGCAATCCCCTACCCGTTCTGCTTTACGCAGATGATGCGGTCCTTATGGGCCGCACACCTAATGCTTTACGCATTCTGGTGAAAGGATTTGTTGATTATATGGAGTCCCTCCACTTAAAGACTAATTTTAAGAAATATTTTATGTCCTGTGGCCCCAACAAATGACACCTAGGCAGAATTTCAGTAGGCGCAGATAAATTGCGGTCTACCAATAATTTTCCCTATCTGGGGGTGGTCTTTGCTGCGAACAGCTCCTGGACTGAGCATATCGCTCACTCCAGGGGAAGGTTCTCAAAGGCCAACAACTCTATACTCAGTCTACCGCGCTCCAAAAACACTGCCACTTTATTCGCTGTTTTGAAAATGTATAAAGCCCAGTGTTCCCCAGTCGCCACTTATGGCGCAGAGGTCTGGGGTGTGGCCAAGTGTGGACCCATACAATTGGAAGAAAACAGATTTCTTAGAAAGCTACTTTGCGTTCCTATCTCTACTGCACAATATGTCTGCCATAACGAGTTAAACTTGAATTTTATCGAAGACTTCATTCATGCCCGCCCTGCCTTATTTTGGCTTTCTATTTGGAACAATCCGACAGACTCACTTATTAGGGATATTATTACTGATTGCCGGAACTGTGATAATTGTTTTGATATTCCCTGGCTTTCCGGAGTATACAAAAGTTTGTGTAGCATTAATTATGGGTATGTGTTCACTAAACACAACGAAGATAAACACCCACCCAAAAACGAAATAAGGAATGCTTTATACAATCTATTTTCTGAAGAAAGATTTATTCGGGAATCCTTTAAGACCACAGTTTCCACATACTTGGCTTTTGACCTTTTTACTTCGCCTATCCCTTATTACTTGACACTTCCAATGAATCACTGGGTGCGGGGATTATTATTTCGCTTAAGGGTAGGCTCAATTAAATTCGCACTCTGTTTTCCCCTTGGTTATCAGAAAGATTTTGATTGTCTCCTTTGTCCGTGCGATGGACTGATCCATCAAACCACTGTGCACATTTTATTTTTCTGTAAATTTTATGTGAAATACACTGAAGTGTTTTTAACCCCATATTTTAGAAAATTGAAACCTATCAGCTTGGAAGATGCTTATCTAATGATTTTAACCATGAACATTGATGAACTCATATTTCGTACTAGCACTTTCTTGCGTATAGCTGTCCGAGCCCGACAGTCTATGCTCGACTTTTGAATCTGTATGTACCATGTTATTGTATGCTGTTTCTTTTAAAACTGTTATTTTTTCTGATTTGCACTTTTATGGATACTTCGTTATCCGAATAAAGTTTTATTGAATTGAATTGCAAGTCAGGAACTGAAGTAAGCAGAGATACAGTAATTAGCCAGGTCGGCACTGTATGGTCGGAAAAGGCTAGTTAGAAGTGAAGCCTGTTATCTAGCTCTCAAATCAACACTTTGTTAACAAGTACTCCTTCCTCAAGGGTTACCGGTGTTAATTAGGGATTAGATATGAGAGCTTTAGATGTCAAAGGTGTGCAAAGTCCCCATGGACACTCAGAGATGCTTAGTATGCGATGTTGCTGTCAAATGAATTTTGCTTTGATCTTCTAAAGCTAAACATATCACAACCCTGTATTTGAATGAAGGATTGTGATATTATGAATCTCTGCAACAGTGGTTCCTGTATTAACATGAAGCTTACTCAGAGCCCTCTCCTACAAAGACTGATTCTAAATAAACGTAGTGGAAATGGGCCAAGATAGGGCCTGGGGGAGGAGTGGGCATGCCAAAGTCAGTGGGGAGCAAATAATAACATCGCGATAACATTTCATCCTTAGCTGCTGAGAGGAAACTGAGGTGACAGGTCTTACCACATGTTTGACTAGTTTGTCTAATGATAAGTGTGTCATCAACGCAACAACGCACTTCCTCAAAGATAAGAATATTCAGGTTCAACAATAATCTCTGTCTCTCCAACAGTGGCCTAAGAAAAGCAAAGGAAGCCTCAATGCAAGGTAAAGTGAGGGCGCCCGTGCACTGCAGGGGATGCGGGAGATCATGTTATGCTCCTGGCTGGGGCTGTGTTGAAGAGGCGGAGCTACATCTTCAGTCCCCAGAGTGACAAGGTAAACATCTCCCTTGCCTTACCTGTTGTCCTCATTGGGCTTCTTATTTCGTCACTTCCCATTCTTTCTGACAATTTTCTCTTTTCTCGCTCCTGCTTTCTCTCTGTGGTTGTGCTTCTTCTCTCCCTTTTCTATTTCATGCAGTGCTTTCAATGGGCCGGTACTCACCGGTACTGAGTACCGGCACTTCTTATTTTTACCGATCTGAGTACCGGCACTTCTCCCCTTGCCAAGGAGAGTACCGGTACTCATGAAGGTAAGGTCACTGATGCTAGTGCTGCTGAGCTCGAGGGTATCATAGCGGGGCAGATCTGTACGGAACAGCCAAAAGCACCTTGAAGTTGCTATCTCTTAGCTGAGTCACTGCTGAACCATTCAGCGGCGGCTCATTTGCATTATGAAAGGGATGCCCAGGTGTTGAAAATGTCACCGTCCTGCTGTGTTTGAATGAGCAGGCCCATTCAGGCCCTGCTTTGTCAATTGCATTCACACTATCCTTGCTGTGAAGTAGGGCAGGAATGGCCTCAACTGAACCTTTTTTGAGAGTATCTGTGTGCGTGAGTGTGGAGCTCAGACAGGAAGGGAATCGGGACATTCTCAGGAGGTAGTTTCAAAGAAATGCGTGGAATGCTTTTATGTGTGTATGTCTGCTTGTTTCTTTGTGAATGTGTGTGTGCACTCTAGAATAAATAGGTATTGTGCCAAATGCAACCAAGTAAGAACAGTATTATAGTAAGAAGATGCAAATATTGCAAAATAAGGAAAGATTAACATATTGTGCTTGGTCTTCATTTTGTGTAATGCGTTAACATGTTTTGTAATATTGAAACATTTCTCACATGTTTTGATATGAACTGCAACAGGTGTAGAACCCATTATTAATGCTGCTATTTAAAAGTCTCTCTTGTTCTGAGGCACACTGAATTTTAGCCTGAATAGTGCTGTTGTTGGTTTGCATATATTTAAACGCTTCTTCTATTATGATTTAGGGCCTGTGCCAAGCAGATCTTCACACCACCCTCGATTAGCATATCCATATGTTAATCTGCAGATACAGGAATTTTAAAACTACTATCAACAGAAATGTAAAGGCAAAATGAATACTCAATAGAAATGTCTATCACCATGTTTCGCCCCGCCTGTAGCCCCGCCCACTAGCTACGCCCCTACCACAATTTAATGAGTACCTGCACTTATTTTACCCCATTTAAAGCACTGATTTCATGTGTCTTCTTCCTGTCTCTTACTTTCTCACCCGTCTTAGTACGTAATAGGTATCTCACTCTCATTTAAAGCTGTTTCTTTCTTTATCGCGTCGCACACAATTCTCCCTCAGTAATATCCCCTCTGTTCCATTGGTCGTCTTTCCCCTCATTTGTCTTTCACATGTTCACCTCTTTATTCCTCCCTTTAGATCTAACACAAAAGCGCACACGCGTTTCTTTAGAACTTTTCTCATTAACTCACTGGTCTGTCGGGGGTGCCTCCTGCTCTTTTCTCCCGTCGATCGTCTCTCCCATGTCTCACATCTGGTCTCGCATTTTTCTCCTCTGTCTCAGCTTTTTTTACCACCTGTTGCTAAATAACCCTTTAATAACCGAACTTGATCTCCCATCTCCCATCTGTCTGTCTTCGCTCTTCCGTCTCTTTCTCCCACTCTCTCACCTGGATGACTCGTACACGTTAACACACTACTGATGCAGAATGTATCTCTCTGTATGACAGAAAGTTCTTCCTTAATTGGCAAGCCACTGAGACTATTTAAAGAAATTTCTACTCACACTGCTTTTATTTCTAATAATTGTTTGTTTATAACTGATAAGGTCTGATTTAGAAGAGGTTAGTTCTTGGTTGCTAGCCACAACCCCTCCATGCCGTAGAACATTTTGAAATAAGTGAAATTATACAGTCTTCTGCAATGTTTTATAGTGGTCTTCAGTAAAATAGGCAACAGAATGTTTTACGATGAATTTGAACATGTCCTCTGCTCTGAAAGGCAAATTCATTGATGGGTTTAGGAGGCAGGTAGGATATGAATGTCACCACCATGCACGGTGGATCATACAACTCTGCTCCTAATTACCTTTACAGTGCGTCCCTATTCATTTGTTTATTTTTTGCCTTGGTTAAGACATGAATCAATAATGGATGCTGAGGACTTTTGCCGATATAAAATGAGACCCAGATTTGGGCTCTGTAGTCTGGAACGGCATCCCCTCTTTTCTGAGTATGTCCAGACATGGGACCCTTGGTCACTTTACCACTGGATTCAAGCTACCCTGGCTGATGAGGGGTGTTAACTTCAAACTGGTCCCAGGATGTTTGTTTCCGGTCCATGGAAGACCTGTCTTGGCAGACTGGACTGGACTGTACTGTTCCCTTGAGGCACAGGGTCAAGACTTATTTGCATATGTTTAGGTCTGAACTGGGTTGGCAAAGTGAGCTAAAGAATGATGATGGATGATGGATTCAACCCAGATCCGTTACTGGGGATGAGTGTCTGAAAAGTTTCAGCGCTCCGTCCATCATCTTCTTGTGTCTGCTCTGTTCGCCCTAAGTTGGTAGGGTATGCCCAGAAGTGGGTGCCTTCCTCACTTTGTCACTGGATTCAAGCTAGCCTGGTTGATGAGAGGTGTTACACTGAAACCGGACCCAGGATGCTTGTTTCCGGTCCAGGGAAGACATGGCTTGGCAGTTCGGGCTGTGCTGTTGCCATGAGGCACAGGGTCAAGACTGATTTGCAACTAGCTGTGTCTGAACAGGGGTGGCAAAATTAGCTAAAGAAGTGAGCTAAAGAACGATGATTGATTCAACCCAGATCTGTGACTGGAGGTGAGTGCCTGAAAAGTTTCAGCGCTCCATCCATCATCTCCTTGTGTTTGCTTTGTTTGCTTTAAGTCAGCAGGGTATTTCCAGACATGGGTCCCTTGCTCACTTTGCCACTGGATTCAAGCTAACCTGGCTGATGGTGGGTGTTATCCCGAAACTGATCCTAGAATGCTTGTTTCCGATCCATAGAAGACCTGGCTTGGCAGTTCAGGCTGGACTTTTTCCATGAGGCACAGGGTCAAGATTGATTTGCATATTGCTGCGTCTGAACTGGGGTGGCGAAGTAAGCTAAAGAATGATAATGGATTCTACCCAAATCTGTGAGTGGGGGTGAGTGTCTGAAAAGTTTCACTGCTCCATCCATCATCTCCTTGTGTTTGCACTGTTCACCCTAATTTGGCAGGATATGTCCAGACATAGGTCCCTTGCTCACATTGCCACTGAATTCAAGCTAGCTTGGCTGATGAGGGGTGTTACCCCGTAACCAGTCCCAGGTTGCTCGTTTCTGGTCCAGGGAAGACCTGGCTTGGCAATTTGGGCTGGACTGTTCCCATGAGACACAGGGTCAAGACTGATGTGCATATGGATGGGTCTGAGCTGGGGTGGTGAATTGAGCTAAAGAATGGATACAAGCTAGCCTGGCTGATGAGAAGTGTTACCCTGAAACCGGACCCAGGATGCTTGTTTCTTGCCCAGGGAAAACATGGCTTGGCAGTTTGGGCCGTGCTGTTGCCATGAGGCACAGGGTCAAGGCTGATTTGCAACTAGCTGTGTCTGAACAGGGGTGGTGAAGTGAGCTAAAGAATGATAATGGATTCAACCCAGATCTGTGACGGGGGGGTGAGTGACTGAAAAGTTTCAGCGCTCCATTCATCATCTCCTTGTGTTTGTTTTGTTTGCTATGAGTTGGCAGGGTATTCCCAGGCATGAGTCCCTTGATCACTTTGCTATTGGATTCAAGCTAGACTGGCTGATGAGGGGTGCTACCATGAAACCGGTCCCAGGATTCTTGATTCCGGTCCAGAGAAGACCTGGCTTGGCAGTTCGGGCTGCACTGTTCCCATGAAGCACAGGGTCAAGACTAATTTGCATATCTCTGGGTCTGAACTGGAGTGCGGAAGTGAGCTAAAGAATCATGATGGATTCAACCCAGATCAGTGACTTGGGGTGAGTGTCTGAAAAGCTTCAGCGCTTCGTCCATCATCTTCTGCTGTTTCATATAGTTTGAGACCCAGATTTGGGATCTGTAGTCTGGAAGGGCACGCTGTGTGCATACCCTCTTTTCTGAGATTGACTGCTGTCACTATTTGCATTGAAAACAACTGGATGCAATGCAGCAAAGCATTGTAGGAACAGGCGGTTGTACCTGTTGCCTTCAGTGGAAGAGTTTCCTACTGGCCTCTTCCAGTTAAAATGTCCACCAGTTCCTTTCATCTAGGTATCCAATCTGAGGTGGTATGGTGGGCAAAATAGTGATTGGTTGGATTGCTACCTAGAGTGACTGCCGTGAATTAGACACATTGCAAGCTTTTCTCCTTTCACCTTTTTTGAGTATGAATATCGTGATACAAGAATATTGTGGACAGAAATATCAAATGTATGTTCATATAGAGAAATGGTACCATTACTAACCCCACATCTATGTGCCTTCATGAAATATAGATTGTCAATGTAAATATATGTGGAGTTAGGTATAGTAATGCTGTACTTACCTTTCGATATTTTAGATTCAGGGGCTTATTTATGAGCCCTTGCAACACTTTTGTGTCGCCAGTGCATTACTTTTTGTGACGCCAGTGTGTCACTTTTTGTGACGCACCAGCGGTGTAAAAAATGTGCCTTGTTGCGCCATATTTACAAAGTGACGCCTCTAGGTAGAAGCGTCACTTTGTAAACCCCTGCGCAACATTATACCTGCGCCAGGTATAATGTATGCAGGGGTGGGTGTTCCAACGCAAGAAAGGGTCGTAGAAGTAATGCAGTGAAATCTATAAGATTTCACTGTGCTACTTCTGTGACGCAAATGCGTCAATATCTTACGCTTGCCTTATGGCAGGCATAAGATTAACGCAGGCACATTTAACAAAGGACTTGCCCATGTGTAATGACCCATTGCTGGAGTTGTGTCACTTTTGTGACACACTCCAGCAATGCTTCATTTTTGCACCTACAGAAACGTCTGAATTTGTGACGTATCTGTAACTCCTTGCGACATGATGCGTCAAACTGTAAATATGATGCATCCTTGGCGTCGTAAGGAGGTTGCAATGAAAAGTGAGACATTGCTGTTTTCTCGCAGCGATTTGTCACTTTTCATAAATGAGGCCCTCAATACTTTGTCCTCAATATTTATACACCTCGATATTCGAGCTTTGATATTCAGGGGGCATACTATTTAAAGACATCTGCTGAGCTCCAAGCCTGGGTTACTGAAATGCCAGTCGTCTTACAGACTTAAATAATCATGAACCCTGCTAAACATGCTGTTAGACTCTATACTTGAAGAAGAATGTGAAGTAGAGAGAGGAAACGGTGCAAAGAAGGGTCTTTGCAGCAGGAGAGCTATGAAGCAAAGGACTATAGCAAAGCAACCAAAACTTAGTCTAAATATGCCCAGAGGAATTTGAGGAAAAACACAATACCTACATTGTAGAGCCTGGGGCAGGAGTGAAAGACTGTGTTGACCTCTCCTTGATAGCCTCAGAGTACATGTTGTCCTTTTGCCCTCACTTTGGGCCTTGAGACAAGCTTAGCCTTGCTCCCAAGCCTTGGAGAGTTGGAAGGTTTGCCAGTGCAGCCACATTTTGAACTTCCGACAGACTTCATTAAAAAACTGCCAACAGTTGCAGAATTGCTCAAAGCAAGACCAGCGTAAGTAGTAGCCATTGTGTGACCTAGTCATCAAAAAATATTGACCATGCTTAGTGGGGTCCCGAACGTTACGCTGAAGCATGACTGTGATTGTGCGGTCCATTAAAATATTGGCAAGTTGACTTGCAAAAATCTCCTTGGTCTCTCTGACATATGTACCAATCATCCCCTCACCACTAATGTGGGGTTCCAGGTTTGCAGGCACAGTGAGTATACATAGTCTAGTAACAAGGACTCACACCTACTCATAGATCCTTCAAGACTGCTAGAAATGTGTGGGCTCTTCTTGTCACAGAAATGGTCTCCTGCATGTCAAAGGAGAGCATGCATCCGTGAAGTACATTGGCCATAGCTAATTCCTGATGGTGTTATGAGTTTGTTTGGCCTGCATAAACAACAATCATGTATGTTTGATGAAGACCCACTGTGACATGGAATCCAATCTAGAGTGGGTCTTTGTAATCTGAAATTGTAAACCATGTGCCCCCTTCCCTGACGGATCATGACTACCCTGACTTGTGGAGAACTGATAGTGGTGGAAGCAAGAGTTTATAGCAGCAGGACAAGACACATTGAATGTCTTCTACCAATGAGAGGTGCCTAATACCCTCTCCTGTTTAAAAATCCTCTGTAATAGAGTCCTTTATTTCACCCATGTGGGAAATATATGGTGCATGCATTCTATATGTGCAGTAGGATGTGTATAGAGCAGGTGTGATGTGCATGGCTGGGGAGCCAAATAATTAATTTTGGGTTCCTACATGAGTGCTACTTTCAATGAAGTCTGGAGACAACTTGCCATCCAACAATGTGAATTGCAGGACGTCTCCAAGTCTTTTGGAGTGGATCAGACTCTAAGATGTGAAGAATAAGTGATAGAAGGTCCCTTTCTAGTGCATGGCCAGTTTTTCCTCTACAAAAGCCATTCGTTCCAAAGGGTGATAATATTTTTGGGTCAAAAGGTAGTTAAATTAAGAAGTATCTCCATCTTTTGTGCCTTGTTTTGGGTCTTCCCTTAAAAAGAGTCCCATACCTAGACCAGTTCCTACTGCTACTAGAGGACCAAGACCATGATGACTTGAACAGTCTGGGAGGAATACATAAAAGTCAAGAACTGCTGTAAATAGGTGGCAGGGATAGACTTGTGGAATAGACAAACTCTGGGGCATATTTACAAACAAGTGATAGAGCGTGTTGTTAGCCTCCTTTGCTTAACAAACACATTCCACCACTTCTGAAATGCAGGGCTGCACCATATTTACAAGAATATGGTACAGCCCTGCTTTTCCCCCTGCGTTGGAGCTACGTTTAGCAGCCTAGCGCCAATGCAGGCACAATTGCACCATAGTGCAATTGTATCTGTGTGCAGGGGAAGATTTTTTATGTGCAGGAAGGTCCACCTTGCTGCACATAAACAATCTTTAAATGCCGCTTTGTAACTTCTATGTGTGCTGCACACACAGAAGTTGCAAAACGGCATTTTAAAAAAATGATTGTTTATGTGCAGGAACGGGGACCTTCCTGTACATAAACAATCATTTCGCTTTTGCTGTTTTCATGTGTGCTGCACAACGCAGCACACACGAAAACAGCACACGAAAACAGCAAAAACGAGGAGAAATTAAATAGTTTTCCTCGTTGCACCAGGGTAAGACCAGGTTTTACCTGGTCTTAATTCTGGCGCTGCCTCCTATTTACGCTTCCCTTGTCAATAGGAGGCAGCATCAGAATCAATGGGTGTTGTGGTAGAACTCCCATAGCAACACCCATTGCCCTGCCCTTTCACCCTAAGCATAGTATGAAAGTGGGCCTTATTCACAAGTCAGTATTAAGCCATGTTAAGTGGCTTGACACTGCCTTGTAAATAAGGCAAGGCCCTTATCGCCATCACAACACTGACGTTGTGATGGCGATAGGGGCTTGTTAATATGCCCCGCTGTCTGCAAACCTATGGACATATTTATCAAGGGTTTTGTGTCACTCTTATGCCACACATGGGGGCACAGTTTGGAACTAAACCTACAATGAGATTTACCAAGCTGTGCAGGCCACCTTGCGTGGGCCTGCGTTGCTTGGTAAATCATGAGTACTGCAAGGCAGCACCAGTCACTGTGTGCATTACACTGCCCCAGGAAGGTGTTCCATGGAGGAGCATGTGTGTTCTAATGCATCCACCCATGGATCCTTAAGCCTTCCCAGATTTACTAGTACAGGTCGACCTGGGAATGATTCAGAATGCTACGCCTTCGGGGGTGGGGGGGTGGCATAATGATGAGAAATGTTTTTTTTCTCCTAGCTTTTCCATCTTTCTACGTGTGTTGCAGAATGGAAGAGGATTATTATTGTGCAGGAAGGTGTCTCTTCCTGCACAAAAACAATCATGTCTGTAACACAGGCATCATTGCACCATGGTGCAAGGGTGTGTGCATTGGCGTTAGGAGGCAATTTGCACCAGTGCAGGAAGATAGCAGGAATGTGCTGTATCTTGATAGATTCCTGCCATCTCAATTTCACTCAGCGCATATCAGCAAGGTGTCTTGCTGTGTTGCACTTCATGAAAAAATGATAAATATGACCCTTACTGTGTGTATGGCAGAAACCAGCTGCCCCTGTGCCAGGATTTCTCTTCACCCAGTATCAAGGGTCCTATACCAATTGAGACCAAGAAAGCCATAGAACTAGAGGGCTGGGTTCACTGACTCTCAACTACCTTTGCAAAGTGTGGAACCAGAAACTTGGAACAGCTACATTTTGCCAGAAAGATGCCTTACAACAATTTGAAGGAAGGAATGAAGGACTTCACTCACTGCTGAAGAGGAGTATTGAAGGAATCCTTGAACAAATGGCCAACCATAGCCTAGAGAAGGATTAGGTCTTCTAAGCTATGGATGTGTCCCTGTATTCTGGTCTTTTTGCGTCATACTCCAAGTGACTTGCACTCCATATGCCTTCTTGTGGTATCCTGTGCTCATGTCTTTAAGTCATTGTAAAGGTTCTTGAAAAGAACCCCTGTGTAATTGCCATTCTTTGGTGATGGGACCTTGTGTGTCTAAGCTCCATGGAAGCAGTGTATTTCTTTGAAAGGGAGAATTGTTGGTAAGCTGATTGGAGCTGGGACTAGCAGGCTGAGGTGTATGAACCATCCTGAATAAAGACATAAGCACAGGATACCACACAACTGTAAGAAACAACCCAAAGAAGAGTGCTCTGGATGCTGGCTCCAGAATCACTGAGCAGAGGTTTCCTTTAGACTGTCCCTCACAGTGTACCTATTTTTTTCCCCAGACTTTCTCTTAGACATTTTCCATGAGCCAAGTCTGAAGCGCCCATGTCCCTGTCCCTGGCATCACAATTTAGGTTTATTAGACGTTTCTGAGACCCTGAAGCTCTAGCTAGTGCTCTGGAGTGCTAAAAAAATAATGAAAGGAATAGGTTATATAGTTTTAGAGAGAGAAACTCAGATTAACCCACGTAAATGAGATAGAGCTAGACATTATGGGGGTCATTATGATGGCGGATTTTCCGCATACTCCGGGCCGGCGGAAGCCACCGCCGGCCCGGAGTATGCGGGAAATCCGCCGAGGAGGCCTGAAAGACCCACCGCCAAATCAGGATGGCTGGTGGGTCTCACAATCTGTCCGCCGCTTTTCCGCCGCGGTCGGAAGGCGACCACGGCGGAAAAGCACTAACATGGCTGGCGGTGTCTATCAGACACCGCCAGGCATATTAGGATGTCTGCAATTTTATGCTTTTCCACGGCGGCTCTTCCGCCGTGAAAAAGCATACGGACCTTCACTTCGGGGGCCCGTTGCGGGCCCCCTGGGTGAAGGGGTGGTGGGGGGTGCACATGGGGGGTACCTATGGTACCCCCCTGCATTTGCATGCACAATGCAGCAGGCGCCGCGCGGTGCCTGCCGCTTTGTGCACGCAAATGCTGTGCATGCATTTTTTACATTGGGGCGGGTGCAGCTTGAAGCTGCACCCGCCGCAATGTTAGAGATAGAGGATGTGACCGCCACCCTGGCGGTCACATCCTAATCAGATCGGAGGGAACGCCGCAGCCCATGCGGACGTTCCCTCCTCCTCAGGGGTCGCGGACGGACTCAAGTCCGTCCGCGATCCTAATCGACCCCTTTGTGTGGGTCCAGGGAGAGAGAAAAAGGGAGCAGAATATTCAGGAAAATAAGAGATTGGTATTAAGAGAAAGAGCTATTAGTTCTGGAGAAAGAGAGGCTCAACATAGCATACTCTGGTAATACTGACTGTTGTGTCGTATGCCAGAAGGAAGACACAGCACCGCTTAAACAGCTAGACAACTTTTATTTGTAACTCACACCAGCAGGCTGCTCACAAGCACACCTGCTGAGCTTTATCTGTCGAACCTAAAACTCCTCATCCATCTTCCACCTCCAGCTGGCTGTGTCGTCACAGCTTCAGCCTCAGGCAGCCCTTAGGCCCTATGCCCAAATCTACAACTCCTCCCATTTAAAGATGAACCACAGTTCTTCTTCATGAGTCTAGATGTCTTAAATATACTGTTGAAGCTTAGTTATTACATGGACTGACCCAATGGCCATCACTCGGGGAGTTGGTTCTTTAACTACCAGGTCAAAAGAGGCATCCATTGGTGTCTAAGAGTTCATTGCCGTACCAGGGCAGATGTCATTGTTCTGCATGTGGGCTGGTGTCTTAAAGTGCGACGCAATCCGGGTGATAGACTTCCCCGAGTGAGTCACCATGACCATACTTCCTTTTACGGCTGTCACTTGGAGTGGTTTGGTATCAAAAGGAGTGTCAGTTTTCCTGTTGTCTCTGCTTTACCACTACCCATTCACCAGCTTCAGTGAGAGTTTCTTCCGCTCGCCGCATGGTGTCCACATGGCTTTCATCTTCTTCTCCCAGTCAGTGGCCTTGACCTTGACCAGGTTCACCTGAAACTGGTGTGACCATTGCGGCACTTTGGTGCAAACGGATCAGCCAAGCATAAGTATGGTAGGGCTGTCCCCTGTCATTGAGTGAGGGGGTACTGAGGACCTCTTTGATGTCAGCTCCTGCGAGGTTCTTGAGGTATCTAATCACATTGATTTCATTGGGTTTGTCCAGAGCTTCAATTAAGTCATCAAATTGTTGGATCCAGTCAGCCCACTGCGCCCCATTGTTATGCTTCATAGACATGTCAAACAGGGCAGTGGTCTCAGAAACGCGGCAGCCTACTTGGACCGTCTGTCAGTAGGCATGGTAGCTGAAGTCATGTTGCACGCTTTGTGCCCTCAGTGCAGGTGACGGGCATGCAGACATTCACTAAGTCTGCCTCCCAGCGGGAAAAGCTGCCACCACTTGATGATGGCGCGTAGCATGAAACAATTGGTAGTCCATCCCAATCCAAGATGGCTTCCTGGTGGATGCTGGCACTAAGGAAGCAGTGCGCAGGCCTCCCCAATCCAAGATGGCCACCAAAGGAATGCTGGCACGGGGCAAGTGGCAATCAGTAGGTCTCCTTAGTCTAAGATGGCTGCTGGTAGGGTGACAGGTCCTGGACACTTGCGCATGCTGGCAAACACCAGGGGGTACCTCAGAGAGCCTCGCGAGGGGCTGCAGGAGCTTGGGCGTACTGGTAAGCAGTGCAGAGGGAAGCGTTGACAAGCTGCACTGGAGACGGGGAGGTGCCAGGAATTCGGCAGCTGCTGGAATGCCATGTGGGTGGGTGCTAGGAGTCATGGGCGCCATGTACACACCCTTCAGTGGTCAGGCGAATGTGCTTGACAGCTGGAGGAAGGGCTGATGGAGGCATGGGAACAACAGTTGCACAGGCTCATCATTGCCATTTGACTGGTGTGTATGTGGGTTTCTCCCCTCGTCACCAGTTGTCATGTCGTATGCCAGAAGAAAGACACAACACGGCGTGGACCGTATGCCAGAAGAAAGACACAACACGGCGTGGACTGCTGGGCAACTTTTATTTGAAACTCGCACCAGCAGGATGCTCACACGCAAGCCTGCAATGCTTTATCTGCTGAACCTAAAACTGCACCCACCATCTTCTGCCTTCGGCTGGCTGTGTCGTCACAGCTTCAGCCTCAGGTAGCCACTGGGTCCTAAGGCCAGACTTTATAATGACTCCCTAAAGTAACCAAGGTACTGATACAGACATATGTTCCTGGTCCTGATATTTTGGGGTAGTTCCATAGCTTTGAGATTACATATAAAACCAGGGGGGGGAGATGTACTAACATTTCACAAAACGCAGCACAGCAAGGCAACTTACTGCACTGCTTTGAGATAAAGGAAGACATCGGAAATGCACCATAATTACAAAGATATGGTGCATTTCGGCTACCTCCTTGCTCTGGTGTGCTGGCTAGTGCCAACATAGGCACCCTTGCACCACTGTGCAATGGGGCCTGCTTTATAAGCAGGATTGTTTTTTGCAGGAAGGGACACTCTCCTGCACAAAAACAGTCCTTTAGAGTATTTTCATTTTTCTATATGTGATGCAGAATGCATCACACATACAAAAAAGAAGTAACAAAGAGAAATATATTTTTCCTTGTTACACCTGTGTCTTAGAGGCATACCATTTTGACTCATTCCCTGGTTTACAACTCTTTGTAAATCTGGAAATGGAATGTCTGACAAATTATCGAAATACAGAATATCGTAGTACACTAATATCGGAACAAAAATATCGACTACACTATTATCGACTTTCTATACTTAACTATAGATATACAAATATATGGGATACTTTATATCGATATACACAAACATCGTTTTCATTTATATCGACTACTTTGATATCGGTAAACATCGATATCGATTTCTGAAAAATACATACACATTAAATAAAATATCGACATCAAAAATATCGTCAACATTAATATCGGTTTTTCAGATATATCGACAGTTTATATACATATATTTGCACATTTATTTAACATATTATTATTTTATTTGCAAATAAATACACACTACTTAATTATACATTTTTATTTTTCTTATAAAATATTCAAAACTTTTCTATATTATCTAATATATAACCTACACATAGAGAATTATTGTCTGCTATTGCTATAATTATATAATTATCTTTCTTTTCCCTTCTATTACATAATACTCACAACTGAAATTCTAAAATACTAACTAACCAATCAAGACACTGATTTTTTAAAACAACCAATAGCAAACTAATTACTAATGACACTCCTCTATATAAACAATTAAACCCAAAACACAAACTACTTGCTAAAAGTCACGGAAGGAGATACATCTCTGGATGAATTGCAGCACACCTACAAGAACATCACGACTATCAACATATAATCAAATCTTCCAAGTAAGAACATAAATTAAACACTAAGTAAATAGCTGCTACTACATTACTTACCTGCTAAATACCCAGTGCTCCTTTCCTATTACTACTACTGAACATGCTAATAATTTATATATACAAATGTTTTTATAGATACTACAACTAGAGAAAATTCTACTAAAAACAACTGTGAACAAGATAAAAAAACTACAGATAATAATAAGTAAGTAAGTAAATTGTCACTTTTAATTTACTTGTAAAATATTCTAAAACACAAACAAACAATTACATTTATCACACATATGTACTTTTTTTCTCCAGATTCTACTACTGAAAACTACACTACAAATGAACCAAGAACATTATTCCTATTTCTACATTAAATATTACTAAGTAAGTATTTGTAAACTGAAATAAATGTGGTAAAAACCGACAAACATTAGCACTTGTTCTAATTAGTTGCTATTATCTATTTTTTATACACAGCTAACACTACAGATAAATATACTGGAAATATTCAGATCTCCAAAATAGGAATACCAAAAATACAACTCACTAAGTAAGTATATTAAAGAACATAATTAACTGCTAAGTTGTTGAAAACCTACAAACATGGTGAATGTTGTAACACATATGTACCTTTTTTTTTTTTAGATAACACTACAAACTACTCTCCACAAAAAGAACATACAACTATACAGGAAAACCCTACCTAAAACAAAATAAGTAAGTATCTTGACAATGTAAACTAAAATCCTACACTTATTAGGATCCACTTTTGTAGTAGAAATTAGCTGTAACATTGTAAATATACACAAAATTGAGTAATAATATTGTCTTTTTATGTTTTTCCTAACAGCTCTAACAACATCAGAAAACAGTATCCACAACGAAAGAATAAAGCATATCAAAAGATTTCACTGATTTCTAAAACACGTAAGTATATACATTACTAATAATCACTTACTTAAAATTATAAACACATTTTCCTTGACATTAACTATTATATATATATTTTCTAGATATACAAACAACAAAATGACAGAAGGAGCAGAATTTGTAACCAGCCAGAAAGGAAAGCTATTACTGTGCTACATGGGTTACACTTATACACAAGAAAAGCAATATGGCATGAAAGTTAATTGGAAATGTTGTAAATATTATTCTAACAAGTGTTATGGAAGGGCAACAACAAGAGAAGCTACTGTACTGTATACTAGGGAACACAATCATCCACCAAATGTTACTGAATTTGAAGTTAGAACAGCATTGGAAAATATAAAAGAGGCAAGTACAGGTTCCCAAAAACAAACCAACGTCATTTTAAAAGAAGCAATTCCTAAAATCCCTAAAACTGCCACAACCCAAATGCCAAATATTCTTTCCCTAAAAAGAACTATAGCACGAACTAAAAAAGCTACTACTACTACCACACCAGCTCCCAGAACATATCATGATATCAATTTAAATGCCAACCAAATTATAACTTTAAACAAGCAACCATTTATAATTTATGACAATGAAAACAATGACAAAAGACTTATTATTTTTGGGACCAATATGAATCTAGTAAAACTTCAGCAAAGCCAATATTGGATGATGGATGGGACTTTTAACATCTGTCCCAAACCATTTTTCCAATTATACACAGTACATGGCCTCTACCAAAACTGCAACATACCACTACTATATGCACTACTACCAAACAAAAATAGTTCCACATATATGGAATTATTAAATAGAATTAAACAAAAAACTAATGATTATTCTCCAGAAAAAATAATTCTAGATTTTGAGCAAGCAATGCTTTCAACTATCCTAAAAATCCACCCCCATACCTGCATTCAAGGCTGCTACTATCATTTAAACCAGTGTCTATGGAGACATCTACAAAAAACTACCTTAAGTGTAGAATATGCTACTAACTCATCTTTTGCATACCAAATTAAAAAACTCATAGCACTGGCTTATGTTCCCGAAACAGACGTAGCAGAACACTACAACATTCTTATAGACAGCCCCTTCTACAAACAAAATGAAGCAAAGTTGAGTCCATTTCTGGACTACTTTGAAGACACCTGGGTAGGCAGACTCCATAGATCTGGCCACAGAAGAAACCCCAAATTCCTAATACCCTGGTGGAACGTTTACAGAAGCACCTTAAATGGAGAATCTAAAACTAACAACGCAGTAGAAGGTTGGCACAATGCCTTTATACAATCAACTGGCAGAACAAAACCAACTCTAGAACATTTTATTAAGTGCCTACAGAAAGAACAAAGCTACCAGGAATTCAGAATGGACCAATCCATAACTGAACTAGTCCCAAAAACATCAAAACAAAATAAGCAAATGCACACATACCTAGAAGAGCAAGTGAAATTATACCCTAGTACAAAAGGCATTCAATACTTAAACATCATTGCCAAAACTCTACTCTGAATAAATAACAACACCAAAGCAATCCCTAAAACTATCACCTAAATATGCATAACTGTTTAAACTTGATGTTTAAAAGTATTTAATGTATGTAAATTGATACTTGTAAATTGATACTTGTATAGCGCACTACTCACCCGCAAGGGTCTCAAGGCGCTTGTACGAATACCGCGGTGGAACCCATCCTGGCTTTCCCTGTGAGGTATCCACTCCTGGGCACCCCCAAGGTGGAGGCCAGGCATCCTTAGCGTTGTGGGGGCCGTTGTGGAGATTAAGCAAGCTATTGCCCAGAGTTGCAGAGTGGGACTCCATGATTGGAACAGGCACCGAGGCAAGAATTATCAGGTCCGTGGAATTTTGAGCCCAAGACCCGCCGAGGCGGGGAATTGAACCCTGGTCCCGGGCTAGACCTCTGCATCAGGGTCTGCCGCTCTAACCATTGAGCCACACTTCTCCAATGTATGCAATATATAGAGATATTAATCACATATATGCACACATTAAATAAACATAAGAACTATTAAACAATGCAATATTAATAATCACATTACCCACCCACAAAAGACCAAAAATAAATGACTTACCAATCATGTTGTAAATCCAATAACGTCCTTCTCCACCAAAGTAATCCAGGTAGTGCAAATGTAACCCAAAATAAAATGCAAAAATACAACTGTTCCAAAATAACCAAATCCACGGTGTGAAGAGCCACCAAATAACCATAAAAAACCCGAAAAATAGTAAAAAGTTTAAGAAACGCTTCAGGAAAACCGAAAACTTAAAAGAAGTGTTTGCAAAGCAGTGGTGAATAAAACCAACAAACACTTCCTTTAAAAAAAAAACGGAACTTCCGATATAGCGAACACCTATAACAAAAACATAGAAAACAGACATTCCCACCCAGATTAACCAACACATAAATAAGTACTAACATTAGTAAAAACATTATTTTGCTAGTACATAAACTTAAAACCTAGATAAAGTTACTCTGTAAACAATCCTATAACAAAGTAAAACTACGTGTATCTACCACATGGAAATAATCGTTAGAAAAATCTAAAACACAACTCACTCACATATAAGAACACTAAATAGAAGCACACTACTCTCAAAAGTACATTAAAATACACATAAAACATATAAAAGAAACCTTACCTGAAGCGACGTGAAATCTCTCCCAACCGCGAGCTGCTCTTCATCCAAATGACCCAAAACGACCTAACCCGGTTACAAAATAAAGAACCCAAAAGTAATAAAATAGTCCAAAGTAAGAAATATAATAGAAATTATTTTGACAATTACCTGAAATCATTTAAAAATTGCTAATATTTGCTAAAAAATGTTACTTTTTTGCTAGTATGAAATTATTTACAAATATGTATAAAAAGTTTAAAAATAAATATTATGAAAAAAATAATATTTATGACAACAATGTATAGAAATGTAAAAAAAATGTCACACAATGTTTAAATGTACTAATTATGTTTACAAAAAATATCCCTTTTTCAAAGAAACTGAAATGTAAAAAATGTAAGTGTTTAAAAAATTATTAATAATATTATTAATATTATTATTAATGTTTTATTTTATTTACTATATAATATGTAATACTATAAAAAAAATATTACATATTAAATATAACCATTTTATTTTATCTTCTTCTTCTGTTAATTTTATTGTAATTGTGTTTGGAAATTATTATCAGAAATATAAATGTTTCATAAAAGTGAATTAATTATGATTTAAATTGTTATCTCTGCTAAAAATACAAAACATAATAAAAATTTTTTTACAAACATCTTGAACATTTTCTATTTTGTTATTACTATAATCTCACAATAATATTATTGGCAAAATCCAATTAGGTACAAGATATTAATAACATTTAACTTACTATTCCCACTCCAATCTATATGACATTATAATTGATGCTGGACACTAATTTAATAAAAATAATTATTCCAACTCCACTCTACTTAATATAGAAATAGTCGCTAAACACTAAAAAAAAATTACTTACTATTCCCACTCCAGTGTACATTAAATAAAAGTAGGTGCTGGACACTAGATAATTAATAATTACTATTCCAATTCCAGTCTACATTAAATTGAAGTAGGTGCTGGACACTAATTAATTAATAATTACTATTCCAACTCCAGTCTACATAAAATTGAAGTAGGTGCTGGACACTAATTAATTAATAATTACTATTCCAACTCCAGTCTACATTTAATTGAAGTAGGTGCTGGACACTAATTAATTAATAATTACTATTCCAACTCCAGTCTACATTTAATTGAAATAGGTGCTGGACACTAATTAAATAAAAAATACTATTCCAACTCCAGTCTACATTAAATTGAAGTAGGTGCTGGACACTAATTATTTAATAATTACTATTCCAACTCCAGTCTACATTAAATTGAAGTAGGTGCTGGACACTAATTATTTAATAATTACTATTCCAACTCCAGTCTACATTAAATTGAAGTAGGTGCTGGACACTAATTAATTAATAATTACTATTCCAACTCCAGTCTACATTAAATTGAAGTAGGTGCTGGACACTAATTATTTAATAATTACTATTCCAACTCAAGTCTACATTAAATTGAAGTAGGTGCTGGACACTAATTAAGTAATAATTACTATTCCAACTCCAGTCTACATTAAATTGAAGTAGGTGCTGGACACTAATTATTTAATAATTACTATTCCAACTCCAGTTTACATTACATTTAAGTAGGTGCGGGACACTAATTAATTAATAATTACTATTCCAACTCCAGTCTACATTAAATTGAAGTAGGTGCTGGACACGAATTAATTAATAATTACTATTCCAACTCCAGTCTACATAAAATTGAAATAGGTGCTGGACACTAATTAATTATTAATTACTATTCCTACTCCAGTCTACATTAAATTGAAGTAGGTGCTGGACACTAATTAATTATTAATTACTATTCCAACTCCAGTCTACATTAAATTGAAGTAGATGCTGGACACTAATTAATTATTAATGACTATCTAAACTCCAATCTACATTAAATTGAAGTAGGTGCTGGACACTAATTAATTAATAATTACTATTCCAACTCCAGTCTACATTAAATTGAAGTAGGTGCTGGATACTAATTAATTAATAATTACTATTCCAACTCCAGTCTACATTTAATTGAAGTAGGTGCTGGACACTAATTAATTAATAATTACTATTCCCACTCCAGTCTACATAAAATTGAAGTAGGTGCTGGACACTAATTAATTAATAATTGCTATTCCTACTCCAGTCTACATTAAATTGAAGTAGGTGCTGGACACTAATTAATTAATAATTACTATTCCAACTCCAGTCTACATTAAATTGAAGTAGGTGCTGGAGACTAATTATTTAATAATTACTATTCCCACTCCAGTCTACATAAAATTGAAGTAGGTGCTGGACACTAATTAATCAATAATTACTATTCCAACTCCAGTCTACATTAAATTGAAGTAGGTGCTGGACACTAATTAATTAATAATTACTATTCCAACTCCAGTCTACATTAAATTGAAATAGGTGCTGGACACTAATTATTTAATAATTACTATTCCAACTCCAGTCTACATTAAATAGAAGTAGGTGCTGGACACTAATTAGTTAATAATTACTATTCCAACTCTATTCTATATTAAATTTAAGTAGGTGCTGGACACAAATAAAATATAATTTACTATTGCCACTCCAGTCTACTTAAAATTGAAGTAGGTGCAGGACACTAATTAATTAATAATTACTATTCCTACTCCAATCTACATTAAATTGAAGTAGGTGCTGGACACTAATTATATTATAATTACTATAATTTAGTTAAGATATTTTTAGTAAATGTTTTATATGACACTACCACCCTTATCCCCTATGAACACAATTACCCTCTCCTAATGATTTTTATGTAATATTAATAAATTTTTATAAAAAATATTTAAATATTTAAAAATTCTTGTATTATCAATACATATGATTATTTATAATTTTTTATTAAAATATTATAAAAACAATTATTAATTGTAATACATTTTAATTAATTTTTATAGATATATTTTAAAACACTCCCCACCCTTATCCCCTATTAACCCAATAACCCACTCCTAAAACTAGATATGTTTATTTCATATAATTTTTATTTACAAATATAATAATAATATTTAATAATTTTTTTAATTTTTAAATATTTTTTTAACATATATTTTAAAACACTCCCCACCCTTATCCCCTATTTACCCAATAACCCGCTCCTAAAACTAGATATGTTTTTTTATTAATATTTTTATTAATAAATATAATAAATTTTATAATTTTTTTATTTTATTTTATTTTTTTTAATATATTTTAAAACACTCCCCACCCTTATCCCCTATAAACCCAATAACCCGCTCCTTAAACTAGATATGTTATTTTAAAAATTATTTTATTAATTATATATTATTTTTTTTTAGTATTTAAATATTTTTGATTATTACTTTTTTCTAATGGCATTACATTTTTTTACTACTTTAACTTTTTTTTTTCCACTAAAAAAACGATATTTTTTATAGTCGATATTTTGTCTAACGATATTCTTGCTTTCGATATTTTGTTATACTTACTGATTACGATATTTTTGTATTCGATATTTTCATATTTCTATATTATCTACCTTCGATATAAAAACTTCGATATTATGTCTTGTCGATATTATTTTTTCGATATTATGTCTGATTACCCTGGAAAAGGGCCAAAACCCTTCGGTGGATGCACTAGAATGCCCACACTCCACCTTTGGTAGGCCTCCCAGCCGCAAGGTAATGTAAGGCAGCAAAATTAGTTGCCTTTTGTGCTACCTTGAATTTACTAAAGCACACAATGCCACACAATATGGCTTTGTGTGGCTTAGCAGATGCCAGTAAAGACTAGCATTGCCTTGCCTGGCACATGAGCAATGAAAACCCTTTGTAAATATGTGCCAAAGTTTGAATAACAAGTCCAAGACAACACCAGTACTGAATCACCTCCCTTATGAATTGATAGACAATTACAAGGGTGCCTGAAAATGACAATTTGACATAACAGTGCATGAACAAAGCTTTGATTACGCAGGTTAGAGGTTCAATGAGACCAAGAGGTAGATGTGGCTCCATTAGAGAATCTGATTCATGACAAAGTGATTGATTGAAATGAGTGGGTGCAAAGGATGGAAGTGAAGGGCTACCAATATATTAAAGCTTGATGGTCTACATTGGTTTAGAAGAGAAACAAGGTGCTGGGTGCTTCATCGCAATTACCTGGTAGCACCACATTATTTCCAGCATATGAGACTGACATGCTCAGAATTAACATCAGTGGTTCTTACAAGGGCACAGATGCTTGTCACCCTAAAGAGAAGGGTGTTGTCACTACAGAGGTGGTACAATCTGAGAAGTGTACTACAGTGTGGAATAGAGCAGGCTCTACGAAGAAACAGCCATGGTTCCCTTTGCTCACCTCATGATGGGAGGCAGATGAGGCCCCAAGTCGGACCAAATGTTAGAGTCTTGATTAGAGGTGTGCGAAATTCTCATAATTTTCAAGAGTGTAATTATATGAAACGATCGCAAAAATACTGCAAAAGTTTGGGAAATAAGAAATCCATCTCACACTCTAATGATTACCCAAGAAGTCCATTCGGATAAAAGTTCAAATGAAAAAATTTAATTTTGAATTGATTTCCACTTTCTCACGTGCATGACATTTGCATGCAGATTTGTCAATCACAGCACGGGCTCTTCAGTAAAAAATCTACCTGATGCGTTGTTGACTGCCCACGCTAAAGGAACTGATGCTCGAATACAAAACACTGCCACTCTCATTCAGGTGTGCTGTGTTGCACACAAAAAGTATCTGAAAAATGTCCGCTTAGGTAAAAAATCCACCTGAAATGCCACTCGCATCCAGAAATTTCCAAATCACAACACCTTGCATTAACATTTCTGACGACTATGATGTGATGTGGCGTAATAGAATACTCGCTGTAACTTTGCATACATTTTGTTACACGAAAATGCCAACATTATGTCAGTTACACCAGCATAATTAAAATGCCATTGATGCTTAGTCTGGATCACTGCAAAGCTGCTAGTGGCTGAAGGTTCCACTTAACACAACAGAAGTGCCCTACACTGTGGGGCCTTCATAATGTGAACACTGGAATGATTGGCACAGACATCAAGGTCTGGGAAGATATGTTCCTGCTCAGTGTGCCTCTGGACCCAGGAAACCAGTGCCAGCAAAAGTGTGGTCATCCCATAGCCACTCAGGAAATTTCGGTTGCTTTGGTAGAGAACATTAAGAAGAACAGGGAACACTTTCTACGATATTACTTGTTCACTTACAAGAACATTTGACAAAAGGGAGTAGGGTTTTGACCCATTGAACTACTGTTTGGACATCATGCAGTAGCGGCCCGTGGAGGGAGTTCCGTGGGGCGGTAAGGCGGGGCAGGGGAGGGGCAGGTTCACAAGGCCAATGGAGGTACGTATGGGTGAGGCAGACTGGCCTCAAGGGCAGGGCCAGCCTTAGCACTGGTGGTGTCCTGTGCATTAATGTTTGTTAATGCCCCCAATGACCCCCTCTGCCATGAATTCCCTCACTACCACCCTTTAACTGTGCCCCCCCCAAGTTTCAATAACCACTCTCTCTCAGTTGCCTTTAATTTGATGTACAGCGCCACTCATACCATTGTAGGGTGTCAGAGCACTTTACATCACACACATTACACAGAGAGAATCAATATGTGTGTAAATCACTGTATAGAAAATGTAACATAAGACTAAGGACTACAAGGTGTAGGAGTCACATGACAACCATACTAGTAGCCCGTATAGTTTTATAGTGATTGGTCTGGAGAAACACAATACCCGGAATTTAAAACGTAATACCATGGTTGGGGGTTCTCCTTCATAATCAGAATTGATTTCTGTCCAAAAGAACACTTTTTGGGACATTAGGATAATCAAAGACTGGGGGGGGGGGGGGGCGACATAACGCTCTAATTTATACCTTGCAGTTTGTATGCAGCTCTTAGATGACAGTTAATAGCTCACTGTTCCAAGTTAGGATTTTAACTTATAAACTGCAAGTAACAAAAGGATCTCTCTGACAAAAGCAGTAGCCCACTGACCTATTTACATTATGTGCACTTTGTAATCTGCATGGCGCATGCTCTTTGCAGCCGGTACATTAACCCTCTGAGCTACCTTTCCATGAGTCAAAACTTCCACTAGACAAAATTCTGATCTCTCTCTAGGAAGAACATTAATCACCAGAGTCATCATGACATTTTTATTGTTGCCGAAAATTGCTAGAGGTCAGGAAGGAGGCAGCAAGCGATTTAAAAACCATAATATACTTGCAAACATGATGCCTCCACCTAAAGTCAGCACCCGGTGCGGTCACACTGGTTGCACCGCCCTAGAGCTGGCCCTTCTCAAGGATCCTGTGACCTCAGTGACTGTTGTTCTAGGGTGTGCTGCTTCATAGGCCTTCCCGTAAGACTGGAGGTGAACTTCAGTATGGATAGTGGTGGACAAGCCTTGAAGGTTAACCTACACTTGTCATGTTAGGGTCCATCTGCTGGTGCGAAGACACCAGGACTTCTAAGGTGTTGCAAAGCCTTCTAAGGTCTAACATGTGATTGTGCTCTTGCAGGAGAGTGGTCTGGTGGACTGGTTATTAAGGCTGAACCTGGTTCCCAGTTCCAAATTCAGCAGCTCTGACCATACTGCCACATCCTCTCCCCCACTGAACACTGTACTGCCCCATTGAGAAAAAGTCCCACTGTCTTCAACTACAACCCAATTGTTGCCCGCTATAAACACCTGGATGTGGCTTCATTTAAATTACGCACTAGACAAGAGCAATATGCGGCCTACAAAAAAAAAAGTAACAACATCCTAGAAAAAGCAAATACTTATAGGGAATGCAAAATTTAGCAAACCATGGGAAATGTAAGCAGGAACAACATGGTTATCTTAGTGCGTTTGCACTCACTATTCAGAAATCAGGGAGTGCTTTTGCCTGAAAAGTTAAGCACACGACTACAGGGCCCTGAATGGACTCATTTCAATGGCCATTGCTTATATCCTTACAAAACGTAAGCAGTATGGTAAAAAGACAACATCCCTGGACGCAGAGCCGCAGCACACATTTTGTTTTCCAATCCACACATTTTTTTTTGGGCAGAGTTTTATATAGCGCGAACTAGACCCAAACCAAATCAGGTATCAGAGCGCTTTACATATTTTCCTGTTACGTTACATGAGGACACATTTTAGGCACGGGGAGATTAAGTGATTTGCCCAGAATCACAGGAGGTTTTGGCATCGTTACCGAGACTCGAACCCAGATCCCCAGGTCCGAGGTCGAGCGCCCTAGCTGTTAGACCAACTCCTCTCCACATTGCAGTACCTCCAGGATTGGTGCACTAGTTCCAAGTCCAGGGAAAACAAAGACAAGAAAACAAAAATAGAGCTTCACTGGCAAACTCTCTAAAAGTGGCGCCAATGTGTTTCAGTGTGAATAAAATCAGTTTGGCCAGTTTGCTACCACTCTGCCTTACTTTATTTAGTTATTTATCTATTTTTCATATGTTTATCCTTTTATTCCCAATGCTGCACTTTAGAATTAAAATTTCAGAAAAATATGACATTTCCAGCAAACGCGTCTTTTTTTTTTGATCCATTTCACAGGGAAGTAAATAAAAGAAAGGAGAGGAAAGAGAGTGAGAACCCTGTCTTGAAGTCACGGTTTTCATGGGCATCCGCAGGGGGGGCAAGGAGGGTCGCTCCAGGGGGGGCAAGCGCCCCTCCTTGCCCCCCCCCCCGCCGCGGACGCCCATGGCAGGGTGGAGGGTAATGAACACCGGAATATGGATGATCGGAGGTAAGTAAACAATTAAATAAGTAAAACAAATTGCGTTCTGCGGGCTGTATCGCATTTTGCGATGCACCGCACACAATGAACTTCGTTTTATTTATTTCATTGTTTTTTTACATCCGATCATCCATATTCCGGTGTTTACTACCCCCCACCCTGCCCCTCCCCCGCCCCGCCTTACCGCCCCATGGAACTCCCTCCACGGGCCACTACTGACATCATGTCTGTGGTCCACTAACTTGGTCAGAGAGGGCTGGGAAGGTATCCCTCAGTCTCCTTCCCTTGATGTAATAGACTGTGTTCAGTGCCTCAGGAAGCTATGACTTAGCTCATGACCAAAGTAAAATGGGATGGCTGGGCCAGTCAAGAGCTGGTGAATGAGTGGTACGATCAGAAGGTGACATTAACTGGGTACCAGGAGGGTCAGGAGGCACCAACTTGCCTTGAGCTATGAAAGATAAATGGAGTGGCTCATGCACAGTGGTAAGAAAGGTCTCTGATGTTAACTATTTGGTTGACAGAGGTGTCACTTGGAGGCCCCAATGGGTGTTTCATGTGAGCCAGGTTAGGTCATACCATCACAGCATCCTGGTAATGGCAGAAGAGGTCAAGGAGGAAAGTGAGCACTACCCTAATCGGTTGCACAGCGATGAGAAATATGGCTCCATAGATGCTGAGATACTTTCTCCTCATTTGACTCATGACCAGAAAACAGAATTTAGAGATGTATTGGGAAGGTTTGCTACCTCTTTTTACTCATATCTGGGTTGACCCTAGTCTGTGTATATGACATACGCTTAGGTAGCCTTGGAGTGAAAAGCTATAAACACCAGTGGCGGCCTGTGCAGGTAAGCATGGTGGGGTGGGGTGAGGTGTGGGTGGGGCAGGGGTGGGCGGTTGGAAGTGACGAACGACACAATAGGGAAAATAAGATAAATAAATAAAACCACTTACCTTGCGATTGCCGACTCGCGACGTGGAGAGCGCAAAGTAAGTGGTTTTACCTTTGTCACTTCCACTATCCCCAACCCCGCCCTGCCCCACCCCACCGTACCGCGCTTACCTACAAAGGCCGCGACTGATCTACACTAAATGTCAGACCATGTCTAGGAGCACATCAAGGTAGAGGTTGCCACCAAGTTGGACCTGGGAGTGATTGTACACTCACTCCGACCATGCTCCCGTCCTGTAGTGCTGGTAGATAAGCAGTAGCACATAACATTTTCTTTTGCATGGATTATGGAGTTCTCAACACCATCATGAAGACAGATGATCATATTATCTCCCGATTTGATGAGCTTGTGGACAGTTTGACTGATGCTTAGTGGCTTAGTATTTGTGACCTGACCAATAACTTCTTGCAGATTGCCCTGGAACCTAGTGTCAAGGAGAAGACTGCATTTTCCATCTCAGATAGCCTTTACCAGTTTAAGATTGTTCTTTTATATTCTCGGAAATATAGAGTGTGCATCGCTACCCAAGGGCCCTCCCAGTGCTAAACATAGCTGACCAGACTTCAACCATAATTGAATCCGTATTCCAGACTCCAACCGGACATACCTAGTTAACAACCAGCCATGCCATTAAAATCTTCCTAAAGCTTATTTTTGTTTTTGATTTTGTGAATCCTGACAGGTAAGGAATGCAAAAGCTTAGGGGTCTTTGGCCTCCACCCCTTACTTTGCGGAAATGTGGAATGGCCATTCGCAGTGCACTAGCGGTCCTTAAAGCCCTGGCTGGTGTATAGGGCTATAGTAAAAACTGTATCAGTTAAGGACCTATTTTATGATAAGCCCTATAAGCAATAGATAGGGCCTTAAATTGTATCCTCTGCTCAATTCATAGCCAATGTAAGGAAGCCAATGACCCTGACAATGACTTATGCCTGAGAACTTTCAAGAGAAGATGGGCCACCGTGTTTTGCACTATCTGCAGTCTATTGGTAACATAATGTGGTGAGGGAGTTTGCGTAGTCAAGGCATTACAAAATAAGCTCCATTACAATTAGCCTTCTAGAGAGGAACGGAACATGGTCTAGTATTTTCCTGAGCATTCTAAGCAAGTCGTAACAGTTTGCTGTAACCTTCCTGAGTGTCCAAGATAAGTGTGCTGTCCAGCCAGATGCCTAGAATTTTTAGGAAGACTTTAGCGATAGAAGGGCTTCCTAAAGACTCTGGCTAGCATACCAATGGCCAGTTGTTTAAGTCATTACCAACCACAAGAACTTCGGTTTTGTCACCGTTGAGCTTGATGCAGCAGTGGGCCATCCAATCTGCTCCTTCCTTAATGCAGGGTCCATGTTGGCACCCTTTTGCACGGTTCTCTAAGGTAAGGGACAGAACTATTTGTATGTCATCTGCATATATAACTATTGAAAGACTAAGGGGCAGATTTATGAGGCACTTGCGCCACGTTTACGCCGCTGTTGCGTCACGCAAGGCGGCGTAAACGTGGCGCATCCCTACGAACGATTTACAACGTGACGCATCTAGGCAGATGCGTCACGTTGTAAAGCCCTGCGCCGCTTGTGGGCGTTCCGGCGCAGGGTGGGCGTTCCGGGGCAGGTGCGCCTCGCAAAAGTGGCTGAGTGAAATCTATAAGATTTCACTCAGTCACTTTCAGGCCAATGCTGCATCAAAAGCCTGCGCCTGCTTGAAGCAGGCGTAGGTCTTGACGCAGCATTGTGGAGATGGGGCACCCCCGAGCCTTGCTGGAGCTGCGTCGCGCTTGCGACGCAACTCCAGCAATGCGTCACCTTTACGGCACAGATGCGTCACGCATCTGTGCCGTTTTTGCCCCATGGTGCGCCGCATCATAAATGCGGCGCACCATGGGTGGCGGAGCTGTGGCGCACTGTGGCGCATGTTAACTGGCGCATCCCTGGGGATGCGCCAGTTAACATAAATCTGCCCCTAAAGGTTTAGACTATCTCCACAAGAGTGGCCCACAGAGATTAAATAAAAGCGGGCTTAGTGATGGACACTGAGGCACCCCACATTTCAGGGGGAAAATCTCCAAGCAGCAAGGTTTATCAAATACTTGAGAGTGACTATCATCAAGGAATGATGTGAGCCTGTTCAAAGGAAGAACCTTTACATCCAAGCTCCCAAGTCTCTCTATGAGGACTGAGTGGGATACAGTATCAAATGATGTGCTTAGATCCAGTAGTATGACTGCTGCCGTGCTGAGTTAAGGTCCTAAACCTGTCTGTGTGGGGTGCAGAATTTCATAGATTAAAGAAACAATGCTAAATGTTGTTTCACATGCTTTTCCAGCAACTTCCCAGCTCCCATTATCAGGGAGATTGGTCAGTATTTTCCAATAGCAGTGGATCTGAAGTGGATTTCTTAAATAGAGGTTGTTGAAATTGGCCGCAGGGTCATCCAAAAAGTTTTTGCCTACTATTTTCCTGACCCTGTTTTTGTTGGCTATACGTATTCTGGGCACTTTACCACTGCTGATCAACATGAAAACATTGGGAAAAACAACATTTATGCTCATAATGCACAGTTCCTAAAATGGATACTCATTATTTTTCCTTCAAAAAGATTGTAACAGCATAGTACTTCCCCCCAGGGCACAGGATGCAATAACCCCTATGAATCATTATCTGGGCCAGGAAGACTCCCTGTAAATCAGGCTTTGAATGTAGGCAGCAGGAACATCTGTAAGTTTATTATCAGCATTGAGGTAATGGCAGTAGTGGACAGAAAAAAAGAGGAGGAGCAGGAGGTATATTCCGCTTGATGGTAGTGATCTTCTCGATGAAGAAGTCATTGAGAGCATTGCAGAGAGATTGGGAAGGGATGGGCTTAGGGGCAGCTCTGTCAGAGGCAGCTAGCTCATGTACGATCATGAAGATCTCTTTGTGCTTATTAGCTACACAATGAATTTTCTCAGAAAAGTATTCCAATTTGGCAGCAAGTATAGCATTTTTATAAGCCCTAAGGAGGATCAAGTATTGGGCCTTAAGGTCAGGACAATATCTGCATCGCCAGTGTCGTTCAGCCTGTCTGAGCACCAATTTCTGGGATTTGAGGGCATTGGTAAAGCATCTGTTGGCGTCGCGTTCTGAACCGTCTGAGAGGAGCAACTTGACTGCAAGCCTCCGATAGCCAGTTGTTAATGATGGCAACCTGTGTGTTGGGAGGAGTATCTGTGAGAGCAGGGGCAGAGGAAGCTGAAGAGTGACCTAATGTGGCCAGATCCACCCGATTCCAATTACGGGCCCAAGTGTTTTTGGGAAGAGGGAGAGAATTAACCGCCCCCAAGTGGACAGAAAAAGAAATCAGGGAGTGGTCTGGCCACACACAGGGGAATATGGTGGTGGTAGAAATTAGCAAATTGGCGCAGTATGGGTAGGGAGAGAATTGATGCAGTGAAGAGTATCAGAGAAATCTTTGGACATAATGTCCTCGTGGGGATCACCCGGCCAAAAGTTGAAATCCCCTAATAGTAGAACAGCGGAATTGTTGACCACGAGAGTGGCCAGCAGTTCCTGTATAGCCGGGATGAAATGAGGCATAGCCTGAGGGGGCCGATAGAGAAGCACACAGGTGAGTGGGGTCGCGAGGTTAGTAGAGCGAACAACCAAGAAGTTAACTGATGTTATAGGGCGGTGAGAGAGGAGTTGGAATTGAAGATTGGACCGGACTATCATTGCCACTCCACCGCCGGTCTTCCCCTCAGGGCGGTCGTAGCGGAGGATATAATATGGGTCGGGAAGGGTTGTGAGGACATCTGGCAGGGAATCAGGGGTATACCAGGTTTCAGTGAGAAATAGGATCTCAGGCTTGGTAGTATCCAGGAGGTCAAAGGGCTCTACTTGATGTCTGACCGCAGAACAGGTGTTAAGAAGAGAGACAGAGGCCGTGGGGAGGGGATTTGCACAGGGTTTAGGCCGTGATAGCGGGGAGGCAGGGGGTAGCAACACCATCGAGGTCCAGGCTTCAAGGCTGGGAGGTTAATATGGTTGGACTGAGCAATATCGAGGGTGTTAATCCGAGCCTGAGTGGATAGGCTAATAGGCCAAATGTCATGACATGCCAGTAGCTGGTTAGATGAATAAATCAGGGGACTGGCATAGTGAGGGGCCCCGGAACCCGGCCTGGCACGGACAGGCGCAGACGGGCTTGCCTTTGGCGCACCTTTGGCGCGCCGCCGGCACGCCCGCTGCCCACGTCCGCTGCGCGGCTGGGGGAGGCACATCGTAAAATAGGTGGAAAGGGGTGTGACCTAGCATCAGCAGGCGTGGCCAAGCTTCGTCCCCCAGGGTTTCCCCCGAGAATGGCAATGATCCTCCCCGTGGCCGTAGCAGCGCCTTAATCAGCTGCACGGGTGCAAGCGCTGAGGGGAATAGAGGAAGAGGGTAAGTGCCCAGTAGTTAAAACAAAACACAGATTGCACAAAATTACAATTTAAAACACAGCGTTGCTCCCGGCTTCCACCTCAGGAGTTAGTTTCTATCTGCAGCGCACGGTGCTAGGGGCGCGGTTAAGTAGAGGAAGGAGGGGGCATGGCCTAGCGTCAGCGGGCGTGGCCTAGCTCTGTCACCCAGGGCTTCCCCCGAGAATGGCGGAGATCCTCCCCGTGGCCCGTAGCAGCGCCTTAATCGGCTGCACGGGTGCAAGCAGTGAGGGGAATAGAGGAAGAGGGTAAGTACCCAGTAGTTAAAACAAAACACAGATTGCACAAAATTACAATTTAAAACACAGCGTTGCTCCCGGCTTCCGCCTCAGGAGTTCGTTTCTATCTGCAGTGCGCGATGCTAGGGGCGCGATTAAGTAGAGGAAGGAGGGGGCGTGGCCTAGCATCAGCGGGCGTGGCCTAGCTCTGTCACCAGGGCTTCCCCGAGAATGACGGCGATCCTCCCCGTGGCCCGTAGCAGCGCCTTAATCGGCTGCACGGGTGCAAGTGGTGAGGGGAATAGAGGAAGTGGGTAAGTGCCCAGTAGTTAAAACCAAACACAGATTGCACAAAATTACAATTTAAAACACAGCGTTGCTCCCGGCTTCCGCCTCAGGAGTTCGTTTCTATATAGGCTTGCCATAAGCGATACACCTTGATGAAGTAAGAGATTGATTGATCAGAGGGACACAATATCCCTGGATATGTTTGCATGTGGATAAACATGTATCCTGCACACTAAAAGCTTTATCCCTCCATTTCATTACACTTTAGAGTGCAACTACAAGGGTCCCTATTCCCTTCGTACATGGGATGTAGAAAACCCATCCTTGGGATAAGATCGTGAGCTGTTCTCACAACTGTAAAAATGACATGATTGTACCTCTCGTGAGAAGTACCACTACACCACGAAGCATGCAAGTTTTGCATGCTTTCAAATATACAAGAATTGTGATGCATTGCCCACAGGTAGAATATGGAATGGTAAGGATATTCTTGACTGCCCACAGGTATTGGAGAGCAAGATTAGTTAAGAGGTAGACACAGGTCACTCTAGTTTGGAGGCAAAGCACATTGCCTCATTAGGATTCTGTATGCCCGCCCTGATCAAAGCCATGGACTCAATTGAGCCACAAGGCAGAAACATGTTGACGGTAACAGTGATGATGGGGTACTAATTCCCCTTATCTCCACAATTGATTTTAATCACCAAGTGCCATCTCTATCAAACAAACTGTTTTAGGATGCCACATTGTTTTTAACACACTTATATTACAGATCCATTCTAAATTAGAAGTGCCTCCCTGACTCCAAGGTATAGGCCTGCTTTCCATCAAGCTGAGGTTTTGGAGAGCGAGTATTGTCCTACAATGAAACATGACACCTGGTGGTGTTTGAGTAAAATCTGTTACATTTTTGTGTATCCCCAACACTTGCGCTGAGGAGCGCTGGGAGGGATACATCACATATCTCTATAAATTGCAAAATTCTCGGGGAGCTTATTTTGAGTACATATAAAGTAAGAAAATTCCCACTTTCCAAAAGTGGCATTTTCAAACACAGAATTAAAAAAACACCTTTACCAAAAGGTGCATTCATACATTCTGAGTTCAGAGGGTCTAAACTCAGTTGTTCTATCTTGTCCTTATTTCAAGCTACACATGTAAAAATGTTACAGTGCAACCCCAGTGATAAGCCTATGGGGCAGATAGCCTTTCAATAATAAAAAATGAATTACACAGTATTTCACTATCCAGACATTTCACACACACCAGTACATGTTTTATCTTTCACATACAAAGCACCCTGTCCATGGGGGTACCCGGGGCCTACCTTAGAGGTAGCTTACATATAAGGAAAGGGAAGGTTTGGGCCTGGCAAGTGAGTGCACTTGCCAGGACAACATGGCAGTTTACAACTGTGCATGCAGACATTACATTGGTAGGTCTGAGACACATTTACAGGGCTACTCATGTCCGTGGCACAACCAGTGATGCAAGTCCACTAGTAGAATTTGATTTACAAGACCTGGCACACACCGTGCACTTTACTGGGGAACTACCGGTAAATCAAATATCCCAATCATGGATAAACAATAATTGTCATAATTTATACAGAGCATATGCCCTTTATCACTTATCAACAGTGATAAAGTATCCACCAGAATCCTTATAGCCAACAAAAACAGGGTCAGAAAAATAGGAGGCAAAAGGCAAAGAGTTTGGGGATGACCCTGAGGAAAGGGTCAGTTCCAACAGTGGTTTAACTACCGCATGTCTCTATGGGGGGAGTGGGAATTGAAAGGTGGGGGGAGGGAGCACCTCCATTCCTTAAAGAAAGATTAAGCAGTTTTGTTAGCACTGTGAATTATGCCCTTTGGAGTAAAGAATTCTCTTGCAACCTTCCTGTCCCTTGTTTTACTGAATGCTGTCTGCCATTGCTGTTCTCAGAAGGGCATGGAAGGACTATTTAAAGCGCATAGAGCAGGTACTCTTGAAGATGCAGGTGGTCAAACTGGCAATCAAAGAAGTGACAGGTGGATCAAACCTTTGTAGTCTGTATCAGACATCAAGCAGGAAACAGACAGATTCATCCTTTGGATGTGAAACTGTAGGTAGAACATGAATGGATAGACATTGAAACTCAGATCCGGATAGCAGCATTCTTAGGCCTCACCTGGTACTACCAGAACTTTGCAGCCAACTATTTGCTCATAGTTGATCCTTTTACAGTCCTGCGGGCATATTTACAAGGGCATTGCACCACCGAAGCATCAGTTTTTAGGACACCCCAGTGGCACAAAGCCCTGCTAAATATTTACAAAGTGGCGTTAAGCCACTTTGCGTGACTTAACGCCGCTTTGTAAACATTGTACCCTTTCACACAGGTATCTGCATGAAAGGGGCGTGCAATGAGTGTTTCTGTTGACCTTCCACCACAACACCCATTGCTTTTTGATGCTGCCCCAGATTTACAAGGATGTTTGAATCTGAGGCATCTCCAAAAGCTAAGGCCACTGAATAGCAGGTGTTAGATTGGTGCAATGAGGAAAAATACTTTTATTTCTCCTCGTTTTTGATCTTTCTATATGTACTGCATTCTGCAGCACACTTAGAAGGAGCAAATTACATTTAAATATTGTTTATGTGCAGGAAGGTGTCCCTTTCTGCACAAAAGCAATCACCCCTGCAACTCAGGCATCCTTGCACCATGGAGCAAGGGTGTTGGGGGTAGGCAGCTTTTTTTAGTGCCAGCGCAAGGGAAAACACAGGGGTGCACTGCATTCTTGTGAATACTGCACATCCCTGCTTTTTATAAATTACGCAGCGCTGCACAGCTAAATTGCTCACAGCGCCACACTGCTCCATTTCTTTATATATATACCCTTGATTTTAATGAAGAAGCCAAGGAAGAAAATTTACACTCAGAAGTATTAGAAGACCTTCAGTGACCTAAAGACTGCACTTGTACAATGCACTAGTTCTTCAGCCCTTCATTGAGTGGAAAGGCACTTCCTATAAGAGAACTGGGGTGCAAGAAGCAACTGGTGTCCTTCATAACTGATAGAATACTGAATATGGTGCCGAACTGGGCTTGCATTGAACAGGAGTGTTTTGTCAAAATGTTGGCACTTCACGTGTGTGATGAAAGCCCACTGTGACATGGAATGTAACTCAGAGCATGGCTCTAAGGTCCTACTCCTGAGACACACACCAGTCCACCCATCTTTACTTCGCATGACTTCCGTCAGCTCATCAGGCTTAACTGTGGTGCAAGCAACAGATTATAATGGCTGGTCTGAAACTTTTACTTGTCTACTGCAGCTGGGTTGTTTGCCCTATTCACGTGAGACATGGATAGCAGATGTATGATTACCTTTGATATGTGCATCAGGGTATGTGTGAAGTGAGTGCTATATATTGTTGTGGCAACCAAGATGCCAGTTCAAACAAATGAGCTCCTTTTAACCACTACTATTGTTCTCAGTGGTGATATTCTGTATTCTGTATGCACAAATGTCTAAAATCTCGTGCCTGGATTCTCACATCGAAAACATACTTCATTCAAGTTTTCGAATCAACCTTAAAATTTCACAATTTAAAAACAGTGGGGCATATTTACAAGCCCCCTGATCCACTAGTACATCACTTTTTGTGACGTACTGGTGGCACATTTTACTGCTCCATATTTACAAGGACAGGAAAAGCCTCCCTGCGTGACTATTCCTGTCCTTGTAAATATGGCCCCTTTACACACAGCAATTTGCGTGCAAGGGGCGTTCCATGGGTGTTGCTGTGGGTGTTCCTAAGCAACACCCTTGGAACCAGACACATTTCCAGATTTACGAGGAATCGTAAATCTGGAAATGCGTCTGAATGCTACGCCTCCCCAGTGGAGGCGTAGGAAGGAGCAACGAGGAGAAAGTTTTTCTTTCTGCTAGTTTTTTCCTCTTTCAATGCGTGCCGCATTCTACAGCACACATTGAAAGAGGTAAATGCCTGTAGTGATTGTTTTTGTGCAGGAAGGTGCCCCTTTCCCTTGACCCAGGCATCCTTGCACCATGGTGCAATAGTGCCTGCACCGGCGCATGGCTGCAGTTTGGGCGCCAATGCAGGGGGACGCACAGAGATGCAACATATTGTTGTAAATATGTCGCATCCCTGTGCTTTGAAAGTGACTTAGTGTGGCGCAGCCAAATGGCTTGTGGAATGCAATGAGTCACTTTCATTGTATATCTGCCCCAATATCTTTAAAAACAGCACACAGTGGGAACTGATGTACAAAAGATATCGGCTTACCTCTATTAATGTTACCTTTTGCACATACAGTGCCAGATTAAACCATGTGGAGGCCCCTAAGCAGTCAAAATATTCGCCCCAACCCCCTCCAAATGACCGCCTATTACCAAATGCACCAGGTTTTCTTACAAACTGACAGCAACCAGAAGATGTGCTTCTAAGAGACATATTATTATGTGAATCTGATGACTCTGTTTTATGTACTTTAAATTGTTAATGGGTACATTATATTAATACAGTATTTTCTCTATGGAGTCTTTAATGAAAAGTTTTCGTTTCTTTGGGTTTATTCATTTTTTTCTATCTGTTGGAAACAATATTTAAGAAAGCTTGATTATAATTTGCTTTCAAGATTAAATCAATATTATTTTGATCTGTTGTCACGGGGCACCTAAAAGGAGTGGGGCCTATAGGCCTGTACCTATTTGGTAATCCGTAACTGCGCACATACAACCACTCTGTATCTAGATTGTATTTTCTTTCAACCTCTGTGAAATCTTTTCGAACAAAGACTGAAAACAAGCCCCTTGCGCCGCCGGTACCTCACTTTTTCCCATGTTAAAAGTGACGCACTGGCGGGGCAAGGGACTTGTAAATAAGCCCCTCAGTGTAAACAGTAATTTTTACCACTGCTCCCTCTAGAGTGCGCCCCTGGACGCCCGCACATTGCAATTTATAACTGTGCCAGGGACCACCAGGAGCGTGCATTACAAAGGCACTTTCTTTGGAACAGCAGGAGATCCCATTACGTGCTAAGTATATGAAAGATCCCGAGCAGAAAAGAATAGAGAGCTGCTGTATACAATGAAACAAGGAAGGGGGAAATGGTTCTCACATGAAAATGTGTGCTAAAACTATTGTTGCATTTGCTCTGTGTTTTACTAGTGTCTATGTGGACTATACATAAGGACATAACTGGTCAAGTAGAACACTTGGGGGCCTATTTACAAGCCCCTTGCGCCACTTCTGCGTCATTTTTTCCATGTTAAATGTGATGTAAAAGTGGTGCAAGGGGCTTGTAAATCTGCCCTTTGAAACGTAAATTGAAAGGGCCTCATTTATGAAAAGTGACGCATCGCTGTGTGAAAACATCGATGCGTCACTTTTCACTGTGCCCTCCTTACGACACCAATGATGCGTCAGTTTATACAGTATGACGTATCATGGTACAAGGAGTTATAGATACGTCAGTATTTCTGACGTATCTGTAGGGCGCAAAAGTGACGCATTCTGGAGTGTGTCACAAAAGTGACGCAACTCCAGCGATGTGTCCTTTCACATGGGGCAAGCCCTATGTGAAATGGCCTACGTCAGTCTTATGCCTGCTGTGAGGCAGGTGGAAGAAATTGACGCATTTGTGACCTAGAAGTGGCGCAGTTAAATCTTATAGATTTCACTGAGTCACTTCTATGACCCTTTTGTGCGTCAGAACGCCCCCCCCTGCATACATTATACCTGGCATAGGTATAATATAGTGCAGGGGTTTACAAAGTGACGCATCTACCTAGATGCGTCACTTTCTAAATATGGTGCAACAAGGCACATTTTTTACACTGCTGGTGCTACACAAAAAGCGACACACCGGCGGCGTAAAAGTGACGCACGGCCTCATAAATGAGGCCCAAAATGTCTAACTTAGGCACAAACACATATATGACAAACAGAGGTGTATTTTCTGTTTTTTGATAATAAAATGTTTCCTGTTTGTATCCTTTACACGTTTTATGGAAATCATTTTCTTTATAGGCCTAACCATGCACCTTTCTGAACGCCTACTAAAAGACAATAGTAATATAAACAAGTTCAGATGTGGCCAGTAACATGCAGCCTTTCTAATGAAAGGCCTAGAAACATTTTCGGGTGTAAATGAAGCAGGTTGAATGTCTCCTGTTACATTGAACGGCGCCACCCGATCCTAGAGGCATGGTGCCCTTAGTGGCATCCGGGGGCGGAGCCAGCAGGGATGTCTGCAAGGCGGAAACAAGGACAGGGAAGAGCCAGCAGGATAGGAGGATAGGCATGACCATGTGAGCCTACCACGCGAGCCTAACGTCATCAGGAAGGCAGGGCCGACCTTCCCTCCCCCGAGGGTACAAAAGCCTCGGGGGAGGCTGAACAAACCCTCTTTGTCCTCTCTTAACAGTTCCGGTGGCAGCAGACCAGAAAGGAATTACAGTAGTAGCTGGGTAAACTGTACGTGGAGGAAAGGAGAGGGCCTCACAGCGTAGTCATTAGGTGAGTGTAAAAAATGTCTGTGTTGCTGACTAGGACGAGTGCTCACCAAGCGCAGGCGGCGCTACATGTGCAGTAGTGCGAGATTCTCAGTCTAAATGATTATTTTTATTTTTCCTTACTTCGAGGAAAAGCGCTGGAGAAAGGATTGCAGTTGTGGAGATTTTCCAAGCCCGGACCAGGAGCCTAGCCCGGTAATATTGGCGACGAACGTTGGAAGAAATCCTCAGCGTGGCAAGCAATGGCGGAAGCCTCAGGGCTAGTGCATAAAGGGTATGGTATGGTGATGCAGATAATGTAGTGCCCTCCTGTAGTTGTTTATAAAAACGTGGATAATAGTGATGCTTCCTGTAAAAGTGGTTTAGAAATGCTCCTGTATGCGTAGGATTCAATATTGTTGTGCATTCCTAAACGTTACATGCTCATATTCATATGTCGAATGCAGTTCTCTGTCCATTTTATTGTATTCCCTGAGACATGTCCATTTTGTAAGAGAAGACCTATGAGTTAGCCTCACAGCATACGATGGGTATTGCAAACAAAATGACACAAGTCCAGACGCGCTGCTCATAGTTCTAAGCTTAGTAAAAAATCGGACCGTTTACTACAAAGGTGCTTTCTCTTCTTGCCCGATTGAAGCATAGTTAAATGGTAGTAGGCTGATACCTCTAAGCCCAGCATGCGCGACCATTCAGCCATAACGGCTAACGCAAGCTCAGACGCGCTGATCATTCGGACCGCTCTGCACCGAGTGTGCTTTCCTTTCTTGCACGATCGAAACATTGCTGCTTATTCTTTTCCACTTATTAAAGCGGACCGCTCTGCACCGAGTGTGCTTTCCTTTCCGGCACGATCGAAGCATTAGTAAATTGCGTGGGCTGATATCGTTAAGCTCAGCGTGCACAACGGGGTAAAGAGCTCCTCTAGTGAAGCATATGTCACGTGATATTTAATGAAATATAACTATTTTCAGACCGCTTCACACATTATCAAACAGAGGGAAACGCGATGGCAGCGCGGGTTAACGTGCCTTAGGGCATTCATTTGAATGCGTTGTACTAAGGAAATGGACGCCGATCTGGAGAGCTGAATGTTGTTTAACTGGGTGGCCATTTAAGGAGAGTCGGCAGTTTAACTGGGCGGCCATTTTAAGAGAGTCGGCAGAACACAAACAAAACCGGACCAACATAGGAAACCCCACTTAAACACACACTCCTCCTAAAGTAACCATGGGATGAATAATTTTGGTCATGCCGGCTCATGCTGGAAACCACAACAGAGTGGTGTCGAAACACAAGCAAGGTGATGTTTCTCTTACTCCTAAAACAACCAAGGCACAAATATTTCTGGTTATGCCGGCTCATGAAAAATATTTTATTTTTGTTTGCAACTCGCATCCCTATTGTCAATTAACAAACTGTTTAATTAACGTCTCCTGCTGTACCATCGCTGTTTTCTTCTTCCGTGTGCTTCAAATGGTTTCAAAAGGTTATACGCTAGTTCTGCACGTACAGCTCACTCCTGACTATTTCATGAGAGGCTTGTTTTGTGGAGAGCTTCAAAATGCTTCAGCTATACTTATTTTGTCCTAGAGCAGCGAAGCACACACATGACTTTTCATGTCACATAACTAGCTGCTCAAGCATGCACGTAATTAAAGCTAGCAGAACTTGGGCTGCTTCGCTTAGGTGCACGTCCATGTAATGAGCTACATTCATAAATGAGTATGTGCTTAGTAAGAGAAATTCATTTTCGTTTTATTCTTCAACTATGAACAACATAAATCCTTAATTTATATAGTGCCTCTCAACAAGTTTTAAACTGTTGACAAACAGAACATGCGCAACGAACACGTCCATGTAATGAGCTACATTTAGTATTGTGCACAGTCTACATAAATGAGTATGTGCTTAGTAAGAAAAATTCATTTTAATTTTTATTCTTCAACTATGAACAACATAAATCCTTAATTTATATAGCGCCTCTTATCAAGTTTAAATTGTTGACTAACAGAACATGCGCAACGCGAAATGTAGCATCACTGTTTTGATGGTCGGACTTGTGGGGGGTAAACTGATAACTTGTATGGTGTCAGGGAACATAGTTTAGTTCAACCCTAAAGCACTGCACAAGAGCTCCGCCTACATAGAACAGAGACTTAGGCAGTAGGTGTTTTATACATGTATGCTGCAAGTCCATGACAGTCAAGATCGATGGACCCCGTGCAACTTCCATCAGCACCCTGAGACCCTGAATGGAAGAGTAGTATGCGCATGAAAGGAAAGGCCACGATATGTCCCAGTCCAGCAAATGCAGGCTCACCTCACAGCTGTAATATAGGGTTTTATGGCTTGATATAGTCAGAGCTTCCAAAGCAACGCCTGGTTCCTCTTTTCTAAGAAGTCTCTTTCACCTGTCACGTTAAAGAAGAAAGCTACCGTTGCCTCTGGCCTTCCCATAGAAGTGGATAAGGGTTTCCTTAGTCAGGAGGATGGATCACAGTTTGGTTTGGACAGGCGTTTTCCTTCGTCCCCTTGTGGTAAGCAAGGGAGGGCCTAATCGCAAAAGCGTATTACCAGAGTTATGTCAGCAGGTCTCTGGTGGTAGTAATGTGTGTCAAGAAAATAGTTTACAACATTCTGTGGTGGTGATGATGCGTTCATTGTTTCTATGCTTTTGTGTTGTATTTTGCATTTCACCATTATAATAAGAGGAGTTTTACTATGGTATAATCCTTTATTCCACTTTTAAATTGCAAATGATGCATACAATGCGGATCGGGACCCTCAGTTGCTGCCTAGTGTGCTGTGAGAGGGAGAGGATATCAAACGGTGGGACACCACATCGCTGCCCCACAAGCTAGTCTTTGAAACAAATATATGCATTCGTGTTGACACGCACTTAAGCAACATTGTAGCTTTTTCAGGTTGAGTTACATTTTTCCCTATGCAAATTTAATATTGCAAAACTTTAATATATGAAATGTCTCCTTTTACAAATCAGATTATGTTCCTATATCGTGCCCTGATGCTTCTGCACGGGTAGCCCTTCCTGGAGGGACTCAAATCCAAAGGATCCCATTAGAGAAAAAATATTCCGTGAAATTGCACTAGCCCTTTTCTCAATATTTCAAATAATATTGGTAACTGCCATCATTATATAGTTGTGTTAATAGCTAGCAATGTGCCAACGCACACTGAGCACCCATAAGCCAATGACTATCCCATTCATTATAGATTGGTAAACGATTACTTAACAAGCGAAGTGAACCGATTGTTCCCCAGCTTCATATTAGGTATTGCAATTCATTACATTATTCTGTTAGATCGGACATCCTTAGCGAGGTATGCCTATTTGCTGAAATCAGATTTGTTGGCATGAGGACAATTAATACGCGGTTAAGGTTCGTGCACTTCCCCCTGTTAAATAAAAAAGACATACACGCAACTGTCTCATTCTCTGTACTTATTAGTTCCTTTTAGGTGTTCAACATGCACCCAGGGCCTGTGTATTAAATACTACAAGTGGGCTGCAGCACTCACTGTGCCACCCCATGAAGTAGAATAGGAAAACATTCTCAAGCCTGCACTGCAACCTGTTGTGCATTTTTAACCTGTTAATTATCCACAGCAAATCAAACCTCTTTGCCTAGCTTATATGTCCCCCTTTTTAACGCTGTTAAGTCACCCATAAGGCGGGCCCTAAACACTAATAGGGCATGGGGCTTGGTATTTCAAACATAGGACATATGTGATGATGTTCCATATGTCCTGACAGTGAAAAGCGCAAAAGGTCGCTGTCATCATTGTTTCATGGTTCATTTTCCAATAGACCAGCACTAGGTTACTTTAGTCTTATAACTGATAACCTCATTTCTGGGCAGAAATGTTTAATTTGTTTCCCACTCTTTTGAGTGGTATTGTAAGTTGCACTTTAATAATTAAGCGTAAATTCTAGAAAGATGCCATTTTTTCTGCCTAAACGAATGTGCCTTTCTGGAAACGTCCATCTCACATGACTGTGGATCTTTTCTCGGTGTCTCCCTTTCACTCTCACTGGCTCACCCATTCAACAAACCAAACATGCGAAATTTGACAATAAATGGGGACCAATTACATTTAATTAGAAAACAGATATATTTGGTATGTCATTATCATGAATGATTGGCGTTAATTTGCCATTTTATCAGAGCAGGCTGCGAATGTGTACAATATAGCCTGTGAATCAGTGTTTCAGTTTATAGGTTCATGGTCGAGGCGTTCACATTCCCCATTGTAAAGATGTGAAGCTTGCATTCATTTATATATGGAGACGTCTTTAACGTGATCGCCTGCAGTTACTAAGGGTCATAGTTTACATTCACGGCAAATACTTCATTAACTAAGTTTAGGCTCCGTCAACCTTGGGGAATGCTTCATACTATTAATTCTCTGCATCATCTTTCCTCGGGAGTCGCGTTGTCAGGCATCATATTTGTCAATGGAGTAAAGTAGCCTTCAAGAACATAGAATCTCCAGATGCTCCCCAGGCTGGCAATCATCAATGTGTATTTTATTCAGAGGATCATTGCTGCCAGGTAGCCTGACAAAAATACTTGTCACTACAAGTATTCGCAGTCAGCCTGGAAGTTAATTTTATTAACTGTCTACCTTCTACGGTAGGACTGGCAGCCACAGGTCAGCGGAGAAGCTGCAAGTGAGGAAAGCCACCCTGGAAATGAAGGGAGGTTTCCAAGGTCCCAGAGATGGGTTTCGGGGGTTAATCCCAGTCAGCCCACTACGGTGCAGTTGTCTTGATCAGCCCTCAACATAGGCATCATGAGGGAGGGGGTGTTACCGATGGGAGGCCCTGCATGCCATCAGCTGTGAATTTGTACATGAACAGGGAGTGGTGCGGAGGTGGCACCCAGCAGCGAAGGCTGTTAGGTCGGGGGAGGGCGAGCGCGCCAGTAAGGTACTCGCCCTGTGGCGGGGTCCCAGGCAAGAAAAGGGTGTGGACTTCCCCCTTTTGGTATGGACTGGCTGCCCATGGAAAGGGCAAGCAGTCATTGTGGGGCTCTAGGCTGGCGGGAGAGGGGGGACTGACCTACTGGTGGTCCTGACCACTCCTGCCCTACCCGTGATGACGGGGTGTCGGTTTATAAACATTGGAGGGGGTATACCCCGGTATGTTTGTCACAAGTAGTGGCAGATTATTTACCTGCGGCTCTGTTGACCGGAGGGCGGTCAACTTAAGGAGAGCAGGCTATCTTGGTTGTGGCCTGCTGGCACAGCCCGAAGGGCAAGCAAAAAGGCCCCTTGGAGAGGGGGGCGTAAATATAATGGCAATCTATAACTTTGAGACTATTTAATGCTGTTGTGTTGATAAGCAAGTATTTTTAAAGATTTACCTTAAACCTTAATCAAGATGAATAAAGGATAAATGACACTGCTTGAAGTTTTAATAAAGACTACGCGGTGAACAACAACAATCTGCTTCATGTCTTTTATGGGGAGGGAGCGACTTGCACCCGGTATGCACACTATGAACGGCGCCACCCGATCCTAGAGGCATGGCGCCCTTAGTGGCATCCGGGGGCGGAGCCAGCAGGGACGTCTGCAAGGCGGAAACAAGGACAGGGAAGAGCCAGCAGGATAGGAGGATAGGCATGACCATGTGAGCCTACCACGCGAGCCTAACGTCATCAGGAAGGCAGGGCCGACCTTCCCTCCCCCGAGGGTAAAAAAGCCTCGGGGGAGGCTGAACTAACCCTCTTTGTCCTCTCTTAACAGCTCCGGCGGCAGCAGACCAGCAAAGAATTACCCACCCACCCATCCCTGCAACAAGGAAGAGAATGGCGGGCTCCCAGGCAAGAAAAGGGTGTGGACTTCCCCCTTTTGGTATGGACTGGCTGCCCATGGAAAGGGCAAGCAGTCATTGTGGGGCTCTGGGCTGGCGGGAGAGGGGGGACTGACCTGCTGGTGGTCCTGACCACTCCTGCCCTACCCGTGATGATGGGGTGTCGGTTTATAAACATTGGAGGGGGTATACCCCGGTATGTTTGTCACAAGTAGTGGCAGATTATTTACCTGCGGCTCTGTTGACCGGAGGGCGGTCAACTTAAGGAGAGCAGGCTATCTTGGTTGTGGCCTGCTGGCACAGCCCGAAGGACAAGCAAAAAGGCCCCTTGGAGAGCAGGGCGTAAATATAATGGCAATCTATAACTTTGAGACTATTTAATGCTGTTGTGTTGATAAGCAAGTATTTTTAAAGATTTACCTTAAACCTTAATCAAGATGAATAAAGGATTAATGAAACTGCTTGAAGTTTTAATAAAGACTACGCGGTGAACGACAACAACCTGCTTCATGTCTTTTATGGGGAGGGAGCGACTTGCACCCGGTATGCACACTACGAATTTTCGCATGTATCTGTGCAATAGACTTCTCGCCCTTTGGCTACAGTGTCCACTGGTTTGAGCTGCTGCGGGTTACAGTGATGAGGTAAACGTTGGATTTTCTTTGACCAGCTCTGTGTATTCTTGGACTTGTGGTCTTGGTTCACATTAGCTGATTTTTCATGCATTTGAACTAACACACATGGAAACAATGATTTGAAATAAAGTCATCCTTGGGGACATGGAGACATCTGGTAACATGAAACACACCTTTGCAATTACAACTTTACTTTGTGAGATGCTAATTTTAGCAAGCACATAGGTGCACTCTTTTTTTTTTTTAGAACAAACATTGGCTAATGGAGCTAATCTTTTCAAAAGCAGTGCTTGTGGTGCACACACTAAATGATTTTGCTCTAACCACACACTGCTCTGCAAAAAGTCATCCGTATGTCTTGGATTTATAATCAAATGGCATTCATGTAGTTAGTGTTATAAAGAGCATCCATGTGTTTTAGACTTATTGGCCATGTGTTCTGTTTACGTTTCACATTTATTAAAAAAATTATTAAGGTTGTTGATGTTTTAAAATAAGTGTATCTGTTTGCAGACATTTGCAAGCATGTCTAAGTCAGTTTACAGTTTATCTAAGCATGTCTTATATGCACTTTCCTAATACAGTCGTAGCTTTCTCTTTTATTCCATGTTTTCGAAAGGCCAATTTCAAAGCGAATCACACACCCACTCACACACCCAAAAAGCCGCTCACACACCCACACACAGACAGTGTGATACATTTATAGAAATTGCAGTGGCATATGTTTGTATTAAATGTGTTGTAGTTTTAATATTGAATGTGGGCTTTCGGTTGGGAATAGATCCGAGGATCCTTAAAATGAATTTAAAAAAAGACTTGGTGCATTGTATGTATAGAAAGACTACATAAGTTACATTACCTTCATTTAAAAAAAATGTTGTTTCAAAATATATAATAAGAATAAATGTGTGAATAAAATGTATTTCTAAACTTGTGAAAATATATATTGGTATATTGAACTTATGGCTCAAATTGCAGTACAATTTATAATTTTTAAAATTGTGAAATTCACTAAAAAACAAAGGTTGCAGGGACGTTATAATTAGGAAATAGCATTAAAAACCATAGAAATGCACTGAAAAAAAACAAATATGACAGGGACATTATAGTTAGGAAATAAAATTGAACAACCTGGGAGCATGAGCCTGTGGCTTGAGAGAGCTTCACTGTGCATGAGGTGTTTGGCGGGCCTGAGACAGCAGGCCAAACACCTCATGTGCAGTGAAGGGAGTGCCCACCACTCCCCCATCAGAAGTGTCATCCATCTGGACCCACCCCCAAGACTAGTCAGAGTCCTGGGGGCGGGTGTGCAAAATTGCACACAAAGACACTGCAGTGGCAGGTCTGAGACGTGGCTGCAGGGCTACACCTTTGGGTGTCATACTCAGGTGCTGCAGGCATACTAGTAGCGTTTGATTTACAGGCCCTGGGCACACCTGATGCACTTTACTAGAGACTTACTAGTAAATCAAAATTGCCAACCATGGATAACCAATGCCCATCATAATTTACATAAGGAGCACTTGCACTTTAGCACTGATTAGAAGTGGTAAAGTACCCAGAGTTCTAAAAACAGCAAAATCAAAGTGCAGCATACAGTCAAACAAAAACAGGAGGTCAGAAGCAAAAAAGACAAGTGAAAAACACGCCAAAGATGCCAGATTTAACACATACATACTGCTCCAAATCATCCATAGGGTGAGGGAGCACACAGCCAACATGCAGCACCAGTTCTCACTAATGCACTCAGGTTATTGTGGTTCATATTAATTTCAAGTCTTAACAAATAGAAAATATTCGCCATTGAAGCTAGCACAGCCAATAATTGCACTTCTGTACATGTTTAGTAGTCAGTACTATTCATCAGCCTGGAGTATCTTTTTTTTTTGCAAAACAATTTTCATTATTTTCTGAGCATTCAGGTACAACACATCATTACATGCTTCTTCCATCCCTCTGCTCAATCCGAGGCCTTATACATGTGCACAATCCAGGTCAGCCTATCATCCCTGCTCATTCTGCTGAAACCCCTCCCAACTGCCCTCCCTCCTCCCCCCGTTGTGTCATCTTGATATTTTTCACGTCAAGTTGTCAATAGGTATCATAGGTCTGCCTAGGCCATCCTATCATGTGTACCCCCTGGAGGCGCCAGTACTATCAATCCTTTCCTATTCGTCTTCCCGTAGGGTATCTAGTCCCTGTACCATTAGTTCCCACGCCCTCGCCATTCCGAAGTCCTTTTCCTTTTTGGTGTGTTGCGCCTGTGCAAATCTAATCTTACTATCACTGCTGGCCCATTTCTGCAGTTCCAATTTCCACCGCCCGCTGCTAGGGCCCTCTCTCGCCTTCCAGTGTTTCGTTATCTCCCTCTTGGCCAGTAGCAACCCTAAATCCACAAACTTACTGGTCAACTTTGTCTTGGGCGTGTGGGGAAACCAGTGTAAAATGCAAGTCGCCATGTCATAAGTCAATGCCCGGTCAGTGACCTCGTTCAGTATATTGCCCACTTCCCTCCAATAATCCTGTAACTGTGGGCACTCCCATAACATATGCTCTATTTCCACTCCTTCTCTTTCACATCTGGGACACAGAGCCTCGTCCACCCGAAAATATTTCTTAATCTTCCAAGAAGTCAGGTACGCCCTATGTAGTATAAAGAAGTGAACCAACTGGAATCGCGCGTGTTTCGTGCCCTTCCATGCTCTATGCACTATGCTGTCCCACGTCGGTTCCGGTATTGGCTTTCCAATCCCCTCCTCCCATCTCCCTTTCAAACCCTCCAGGGGCGCTACCCCTTTCTGCAACAGCCTTGTATACAAGCACGTGACCGCCTTGAAAGTCCCCGCCGCCATTACCACATATTGACACGCCTTCATCAACGGGGGCTCTGCCGTTCCTTCGCGCCAGTGCTGTCTGAGGGCATGCGTTACCGCTGCATGTAACAAAAAGCCTCCCCAAAGGAAGATCATACCTCTCCTGCAAAGCCCCATACGGCATCAACACTCCTTCCTCATACAAGTCTCCTACCATCTGTATCCCAGCATCCTCCCATTCCATCAATGGCGTCCAGTCACTCCTGTGTGGCAACGCTGTGAGCATCCCCAGCGGAATCTCTGGCGCATAAGGGTGTAGTACTCCCGCCCTGCGCTGGGTGCGGTTCCAGCACAATCGTAAAGTTTTCTCCTCCTGCGTAAATTCAGCAAGATCCAACTTTTGTTGTAGTATTATGTAAGACAGCACATGGCGCGGCATTCCCTTCCCTCTCTGCGCTTCTGGGCCCCGAAACTCCCTCGCGACCTCCTGCGTTAATACCTGCAATTGCGCCGCCAAGTAATACAGCTCAAAATCTGGGACCGCTAGTCCCCCTTCTGCTTTCGGGTGCATTAAGGTGTTCAAAGCCACCCTCCTTCGACCTGTGCCCCATAAGAACCCTATTACAATAGAACGCAGGGAACGAAAAACCGAGGTCGGTATCCAGATCGGCAGCGTCCTAAAATAATACAGCAGTCGCGGCAGCGCCACCATTTTCAACAAAGCTTTCGGCCTATCACTGAGAGCGGCAGCGCCGACCAGAAGGCCACATTACCCTTCAGGGCTCTCACACATCGACCAATATTGCCCTCTAGTAAGTCCGTTGCCCCATGGTATACATGCACTCCTAAATATTCGAGACAGGCCGGTTCGCATCGTACCATTCCTCCCTGCCTCGGTGGGCCCCCTCCGGGCCTCACCGGAAACAGACAAGTCTTGGCCCAATTCACTTTCAATCCCGACATTCCTCCAAACTGTGACAACAAAGACGCTGCTCTGTCCAGTGCCGCTTTAGCGTCTCCCAGAAACAGCAGCAAGTCGTCCGCATACAATGATATATACTGCTGGTCGCCTCTAAAAACGAAACTGTCATAATACGTTCCTGATCTCGCTCTCGCGGCCAGGGGTTCCATCGCCAAGGCGAACAACAACAGGGATAAAGAGCAGCCCTGCCTCGTCCCTCGCGCCACACCATATTGACGCAATACCAATCCTCCAACCTTCACTCTGGCTACTGCATCCGTATATAACACCTTCGTCCACGTCACAAAATCACCACCTAACCCAAAACGTCCCAGAGTCGCATTCAGGTGTCGCCATTCTAAGCTATCAAAAGCTTTTTCTATATCCACCGAGAGCACCACCGGGTTCGCAACCTCCTGATCCACTTCCCCCATAATCCTAATTAACTTCCGTATATTATTGGCGGTATTCCTGGTCGGGATAAAACCAGCTTGGTCCTCCCTCACCAGTTCCGTCATATGCTGCATCAAACGGGTCGCCAGTATCCTACTCAGGATCTTATAATCCGTGGTCAGCATTGACAACAGTCTATAAGCCGTGACATCCGTACTGTCCTTCCCCGGTTTCAACAGCAGGATAATCAGCGCCTCTCTCATAGTGTTAGGGAGGTGACCCAGTCCTCTCGCCTCATTATAAACCGCCAGTAATCGAGGAGCCAGAAGGTCAATAAAATATAGATAAAAGTCTATGGGCAAACCATCTACTCCAGGCGTCTTATTACGTGCCATTTGTTTGATAGCGCACCTTACCTCGTCTATTGTGATATCCATGCCCAAACACTTTGCCTGCTCTTCCTCCAACTGTGGCAAGGGGGTAGCCTCCAAAAAGGCCTCTATATCCAATTCCGTTGCCAGCAGAGTGCTTTCATACAATTTTCCATAGTAGGTCAAGAACCTGTGCAGAATTTCCCGTTGCGTAAACACCGTGGCCCCTTCCCGATCCTTCAAAGCCAAAATTGGAGAGCCCCGCACTACCGGGTTAGCCAGCCATGCCAATAACTTTCCAGCTTTATTGCCCTCAACATACATTCTCGCAGTATACTCCTTGTAATCATAACTCCTGAATCGTTCCACCTCCACCGCTACTTCCTCCCTGGCCGCCAGCAAGTCCTCCTGCCTATCTGGGTGGCTCGGGCGAGCCCGCTCAGCCGTCCTCAACTTATCCTCAGCCTTTTCCACGTCTTGCAACAAAACCTTCCTGACCCCGACATGTTTACTAATACAAATCCCTTGGATCACTACCTTGAATGTGTCCCATTCTACCGCCCTCGTAGTGGCTGTATTCTCATTTTCTACGAAGTAATGTGTGATTCCCTCCTCTACAGCACCGCGAAAGGCCATATCCTCCAACATGTCAGGTCTCAACCTCCACGTTGGTATAACCGACCGCGTTGTCATCCAACGCAAGTCAAACATCAGTGGGTTGTGATCTGACAACGTTCGTGTGAGGTATTCCATGTAGGCTGCAGACGTGGCCATCTGCGGTGAACACAACACTGCATCCAAACGAACATGCAGCTCGTGTACTGCCGAGAAGTACGAATAGTCCTTCTCTTGAGGGTGGTGTGTACACCATACATCTATCAGCCCCCATTTGGTCTGCCAGTTCGACCTGCTCCTAGCTGTTCTGCGCACCGGGGAGTCCAGTAAAGGTGGATGCGATCTATCCAAGGCCACATCCACAATGGAATTAAAGTCTCCCCCCACTATCACCGGGCCGGTTAGATAATGCGCCAGCGCGCTGGACAATTTCTCAAAGAAGGACCCCTGGTCTGTGTTTGGGGCATAAACACTGCACAGCACAATCTCCTGCCCTCGCAGCCTCCCTTCCACCGCCACAAATCTGCCTTCAGGGTCTATCGTGTGCTTCGTGACCTGAAAGGGCACTCCTGCTCTCACCCATATCAATACTCCTCTTGCAAATGCTGAGTATGCTGTACTGTATACCTTTCCACTCCATCTTTGTTGCAAAGCCAATCCCTCTGCCTTAGTGAGGTGTGTTTCCTGAAGCAGCGCAATATGTATACCTCTCCGAACCCCCCCTTCTTGTCATCGTGTGCAAGCCCTTCACATTCCAGGTAATACACCTTAAATCAGGTATCATCCCCATCATTGTTCAATACCAGTAGCTGTATCTCCTTGCCCCTTTCCGACACACCAGGTACCCCCCCATTTCCCCATACATCCCCAACATCCCTCAACCCCCCCAAGAAGAGGACCTAGAACAACATCGCTAGCCCCCATCCAAACCGTGCAACAACTCAAACGTCACGTAATCCACCAGTCGTCACTGATGGTGTACCATAAGGGTAACGGAGAGTGCTTGGTGCCAAACAGTGGTAATATACAGTTACCAATTCCAATCTCGCCTCAACCCCTCTCTGGGAATATTCTACACCATAATCCCCCCTCCCCCCTCCAGACATCAAAGCAGCCTATAAGGTGATACGGCAGCCTGATCCCGGGTTCTCTACATTGTCACTAGTCCCTGGATCCACAGTTAGAGCCAGACAATCAACAAAGTCCCCTTTCAGGGAGCAAATCCAACCGACCACCTCCCGCCTCCCAGATCCCCAAGTCACTCCGACTATATCCAGTCCTACTCATCCAGCAGTTCGTCCGCCGTGCCATGAGTGACCGTCGGCGCCTGTACACTATCAGCTCCAGATGAGTTAGTGTCCGAATGGTCTGCTTCTTTCTCGACATCCGTGTCCTTCTGTAAGTTCTCAGATTTTCGTCACCTCCTTCAGAACCACCCGCCTTTCCACCTCCGTTTGTGACAATGTCGGTTTCTGTAGTCCGCGGCGTCGTATCCTCTGTGACTTGCGGAGTTGTTGGCGACCCTCCCCAGGATCAGCCACCTGGCGTTCAAGGCCGTTTTTACCCGTCCTGTAAGACTCCAGCCAGTCCCATGCTTCCTCGAGGGTTTCAAAGAAGTGAGTTCTGCCCTACAAAGCCAGCCACAATTTAGCCGGGAAAATCAGTGAATACTGCAGGCCTTCCGTCCTCATTTCTTTCTTGACTGATTGGAAGGACGCTCTCCGGCGTTGAATCTCATAGGTATAGTCAGGGAACAGGGTCACTTTGCTGTTGCCCACATAAAAAAGGGCCATCTGCCCGGGCTTACTGGAGCAACAAGTACCGATCTTTGAAGTGCAGCAGTCGTGCTATCACCGGTCGCGGAGGTCGACCCTGTTGTGGCGGTTTCGCTGGGACTCTATGTGCTCTCTCCAACGTATAGTAGTTCGACAGACCCTCCGGCGCCACCACCGTTCTCAGACAGTTCTCCAAATATGCCACCATATCTGTCCCCTCTGCTTTTTCCGGCAGTCCCACCACTCGTACGTTGTTCCGTCTGTTCCTACTTTCTGCGTCCTCTGCTCACTTTTCCAACACTTCAATGCGCTCCAACACATTATCCACAGTTGCCTTAAGCGCTTTTTGTGCCGGCGCCATCTCTTGAATCACTTTTTCCACAGATTCCACCCTGTATCTTAGTTTAGAATTGTCTGCCTTCAAAAGCCCTAGGCCCATCGCCACTTGAGCTATATCCTGTTGCAAGGCCATGCGGGTGTCCGTGATGGCCGCCAATATTTTATCGAACTGCGATTGAATCCCAGAATCCCGATTCACTTCAGGCGTCTCTTGTTCAGTTGTGAATGGTTCTCGGTGTCGGATTGCTGTTGCGAGTCCTCTTTCCTCACCCTCGGCTTGCCCATGGTCCCGGGTCGCAGTGTCTGATACCAAGACCACCTTCTTGTTCTGCGTCACACCGCGATCCTCCCAGGCTTGTTCCGATATGGTGTCCGCTTTAAGGCAGATGACGCTCCCAGGTCGCCGAGCACCTCAGCTGCCGCCATCCCTCTTTAGATGTCCTCTCTTGCAAGCCTGCCTCGCATATGGAAGCCCAATCACCACTCTTGTCGTCCGCGGCCTGGTCAGTCTCGAGCTCTCGCCGCCATTTTCCTCCGGCCACCGCTTCTAGGACCTATCGCTCCGGAGCCCCTCCTACTCAACGACTCAGACAGGACCGTCGGGCGACACCGCTGCCCGTCCCTCACCTCCAGGCCCTTTGTATTGCGTAGAGCCGTCACAGCACCCGTGCCCCTGAGCTTCATCACAGCCAATACCTCAAGCTGGCGACGCCATTTTCTTTTCCCCTCCGGTCTCCGATCGTCTCCCCAGGTTCCCTCGGCTAGCTCCGAAATAGCCCTTACCCGGGTGCAGACCAGTGACCCAGCGCGGTCCCCGGGTCCACTCACAGCATCTGGAGGGGTTCGGGAACAGTTTCTGCGTTTTTTTCAGGATTTATACAGGGTTTTCAGTGGAGCTCAATGCTCACGCTGCCATCCGTATCAGCTGCCAAGCAACACCCCCCAGCCTGGAGTATCTTGTAGGTCTGGGGGGTGCTTTTAAATGCTGTGTATAGTTTTTCAGATATAATACCACTTCAAAGCATGCAAATACATTCCAAAACTCGCCATTCAAATTCCTTGAGGAGGAGCCTATCAGTTACATAGTGGAAGGAGCACGCTGACAGCATATCGGGACCAGTTGTCCCAGAGGCATTCTGGTTACTGCAGTTATTCAAGTTTTAGTTCAGGTAATCAAAATTAGAAGAAGTTCGCCATTACTGTTAGCACAGCCAGTGCTTGAACCTCTGCACATATGTTTTTCTTGGCAATTGCCAGCCATTAGCAGAGAGTAGGCAGTAGGTGTATGGGTGCTTGAAATGCTGCTTGTAGTCTCTCAGGTAAAGTACCACTACATATCAGGCAGGTGGCTCATAGATTAGGGAAGTATCTGCACCCACAGGATGATTGGATGAGACTTTTGCCCCCGGTCCTCTCTAGCATGCCCGGGAGTGAAGCAACTTGAAGGGAAGGAAATATAGAAAAAATGGACATCAAGACCTGTCTCTTTGGAGGACCTAGCACTCAGTGAAGCCGCCCAGCCCTCCCCCACCCTCCCAGCACCTTGAGACCCTCGCGGGTTAGTAGTTGCTCTTTACAAACCCCTGACTGGTTGATTGGTTTAGAGTTCTAATGTGGACCTTTATGTCAGAAAATTGTGAAGCTAAAACGACATCCCTTCCTGCCCCGGGGTTTTGAGATGTTAGTATGGTTTTTCGGGACAGAACAAGGAAGGAGATCTCAACTAAAAGGGGTGCCTCCTAAGATGTCTTTTCAGTTTTTGATCCCTGAGGCTGTTAGGTAAAAACAGCCTTTAGGTGAGAGATTAGGGTAAGCGGTATGGGGGCAGAAAACCATGCTCGAAAACACCGCTCACCCTTGCAATGATTGCAAGATAGTTCCAAATAAGATGATGGGTGCGCTGCTCGCTGTTCTGCTGAGCATGGGTACTGCTACTGTAGCACTTTCTTTTTGGGTCACCCTGTTTAGTATACAATATCCCCCCCCCCCCCGTTCACTCATCACCATTCTTAGTTTCCTTCCTCTTTTTCTCTTTTCTCATTCATTTTCCCTTTCATATGCCTCCATTGTCAGCTTATCAGGCTGTCTCCTTTTTCTTTCACAGCCTGGATGTTTTTGTTCTGGCCGTAACAATCACATTGCCCGCTTTTCTCCACCGGTCTGAGGTTCTGTCCGCTCATTTGTCTATTCTCCCTTTCCCCTTCTGTCACATACAAGCTTCTATTATCTCTGCTCTTACAGCTGGTTTTTATTTTTGCCACCCCTGTTATTTCTATCTGTCTCCTTTTATTTCTCTTCTGTTCAGGCCTTGCCATGTCTCCCCCATCCACTATTCCGTCAATCAGCTCCATTGAAAGCACTGAACTGGCTTGGTGTTGTCAAGAGGAGACGTGGTGCGTTAGCGGGGAGCACTCCCAGGCCCCGGAGCCCTTTCTCCTGGTCACGCGGAAGATGCACGAGCTAACACCAATTGTCGCTGTCTGCTGAACTAAGTGTGACAAGCATGGTTTCCATTATTCAAAGCTATATGAGAATTTATGACAGGGAAAGACTGACATATTTGGCACTGCTCAGCCCCTTCCGTCGGAAGCATGCTCTCAGAGGCCTGCCTTCTGTCATTACTCGTAGTGTAAACTGCAGTCACAGAACAAGAGCCTTGCCTGGTGCTGATTTCTGCTTTGCGAGAGGAACAATATAGTGGCCATGGGTAGCAGGCAGCGCTTCCCAAGGACCCCACTCCACCTCCTCACGCAGGCGAATTGGCACGTGCTCCTGACAAAAACAGCGGGGACTGGCTGCTTTCCAGTGTGTTTTCGCTAAATCATGTGTCGCCTTTCAAGCAGAAACAAACATAAGCCCGGGCACCAAAATAAAAGTGGCCCCCATTAGCGAACCAGGTAGCTAAAAAAGTGCCCACATTTCCAAATTATTTCCGTTTAAAACGTGTAAAGTCAAGTTACATGGGTATTTTGCAAAGTATGGGAGACTACACGCATTTGCTTCTGCTGCAGGCAATGGTTGTCGTTATATCAGTGAAATCAACAGTAAAATGTGGCACGAAAACTGGTCCACCAACTGCTAAAAACAGGCCCAGGCACTGATCTGTCAGACAAGTTCATAGGTCACTGCTGCCACTGCCTGATTACCCTACATGCAAGTCCTACCCTGCCTTCAAGATCCTCATCTAAAAACACTGACAAACTCGTACCACTGACTGTTATGTCCTCATCATGCGGTCTGGATAACGTTATTATGGAGCATGCAATATACCCACACCTCGCTCTGCTCCCAATGAAGTGTGTATAATATGGATGCGGATGTATGACGTTACAACGCATACTTTTACCACGACTACCATTACCACGCAATTTTTACAACGCAGGATCCATTACAACGCAGTACCATTACAACGCATGTATTTACAACGCTGGTACCTTTACAACGCATACAATTACATCGTAAGTATTGGTAAGTTTAAAATATTTTTTTTAATGTAAATTAATTAAAATTAATATAATTTAATTTAATTTAATTAATTAAATTTAATTTAATGTAATTACTTTATTTTAATGTAATTTAAATTTAATTGTATTTAATTTTTACCCTGTACCCCTTTACCCAAAAACCCAAAACTGACCCTTAATCTTAAAAATACCCCTTTACCCAAACACCCAAAACTGACCCTAAACCCTAAAAATACCCCTTTACCCAAAAACCCAAAACTGACCCTAAACCCTAAAAATACCCCTTTACCCAAAAACCCAAAACTGACCCTGAACCCTAAAAATACCCCTTTACCCAAAAACCCAAAATTGACCCTGAACCCTAAAAATACCCCGTTACCCAAAAACTAAAAACTGACCCTGAACCCTAAAAATACCCTTTACCCAAAAACTAAAAACTGACCCTGAACCCTAAAAATACCCCTTTACCCAAAAACTAAAAACTGACCCTGAACCCTAAAAATACCCCTTTACCCAAAAACTAAAAACTGACCCTGAACCCTAAAAATACCCCTTTACCCAAAAACTCAAAACTGACCCTAAACCCTAAAAATACCCCTTTACCCAAAAACCCAAAACTGACCCTGAACCCTAAAAATACCCCTTTACCCAAAATTCCAAAACTGACCCTGAACCCTAAAAATACCCCTTTACCCAATAACCTAAAACTGACCCTGAACCCTAAAAATACCCCTTTACCCAAAAACCCAAAACTGACCCTGAACCCTAAAAATACCCCTTTACCCAAAAACCCAAAACTGACCCTGAACCCTAAAAATACCCCTTTACCCAAAAACCCAAAACTGACCCTAAACCCTAAAAATACCCCTTTACCCAAAAACCCAAAACTGACCCTAAACCCTAAAAATACCCCTTTACCCAAAAACCCCAAACTGACCCTAAACCCTAAAAATACCCCTTTACCCAAAAACCCAAACTTATAATATTTTTAATAAATTATATACTTACCAATACTTACGTTGTAATGGTATGCGTTGTAAAGGTACCTGCGTTGTAAATACATGCATTGTAATGGTATTTCGTTGTAATGGATCCTGCGTTGTAAAAAATGCGTGGTAATGGTAGGTCGTTGTAAAAGTTGCGTGGTAATGGTTGTATACCTATGGATACTATGTGAAAGGAAATATATCATTTCACCTTACCTCGTTTAGGTGGTATGTCACTGCACTGTGTACACCTCCCTCTTGAAAAGAAAGGGGGAGCCGCTCGGCCCCCACGTAAGCATGGCGGGGCGGGCCCCCACCCCCTCCTGCAGCCATTGGGTTGCGCCCCCGCGACCCGGAAGCACTATCGGTGTTTCCGGGCCGTGGGGGGCGTGGCTTGTGGGCTAAATGCCCGGCGAGCGCGCGAGACGGTCTCTTTGTCCCCGCGCTCGCCCCAGACAACAGCTTCGCTCCCCCCACCAGGGCCGGGGAGCCTTTTAATTTTATCTTTATATTCCAGGTTCCCGACGAACAGGAGATTGGGAGTGGGACCGCCAGGTTGAGCCGAGCAGTCCGACGTGGGACCCGGTTTAATCCCGGTGGCTGCAGTGTTCGTGGTGTCAGGGGTCGAGCAAGCGGTCAACAGAGCGGTAATCCAGGACGGGGGAGCATAAGCCAGGTTCTTTTACCCCTTCGTGGGGAGGCAAAGGGGAGGGTCGATTTGTGTGTTGCACGGAGGGGTTTAGGACACAGTTTTCGTCATAGAAGCGAAGCAGGCTTCTCCCCGGCAGCAGTTGGATGGGAGACCTCCAGTAAGATACTCTAGCAGGGGGATAATTGTACTTTTAAACGCTGAATTTTTTTTAACATTGGTGGTTTTAAAAAAGGGCAGCTTTTTTGGTGCTACTCTAGCAGGGGAAACATTTTTTAACATTGCTTGGTTTTAAAAAGGGCAGCGTTTTTGGTACTACTCTAGCAGGGGGATAATTGTACTCTTAAACGCTGGAATAAATTTTAACATTGGTTGATTTTAAAAAAGGCCAGCGTTTTGGTGCTAGAAGTACACGAGGGACATTGTTGGGGCAGGTATTTACAACATTGTGTGCGTAATACAGAAAGGGTTGCAGATATAATTTAGTTATGGCTGCACGGGGCGCGAGAGGCTCTAAAGTAGAACGCATGTTACAAACAATGATGCGCAGGATGGAAGCAATGGACAAAAGGTGGGGGAAAGTGGATGCGCTGGGGAGGACTGTGGCTGAGATGGGTGAGAGGCTGGAGGCTAGCACGGGGAGCAGGCCTAAGCGAACGATAGTACCACCTAAACCTAGAGGAGACTGGGAGGTCCCCCCCGCGCGCGGTAGGGCCAAAAAAGGAGGCAAGGGGCGTAATAACCCCAGACCGGGTGGGGAGTCACCGGTAACAGGGCCAGTCGACGCGCCAGCACCCGCCCCAGCACCCGGGCACCCCGTGATTCCCCCGGTAGTGCCAGCAACCCCAGTGACTGCACCAGCAGAACCGGCTCCAGCCACGCCGCCGGTGATAGTGGTGCCAGCAGTGGTGCCACAGGGGAGTCCAGCAGGCCAAATCCCGGGAGTGGGGCCGGTTCCCCCGGAATTGGAAGCCCAGATAGCGGCGCTGGTCCCATGGTTGGGGATAGGGGGTGTCTTACCGGCCACAGCAGATCCCTTAGCAGAGGCACTGAAGGTGGTGGCCCGAATTATGGCGGCGAGGGCAGGGGGTAACATGTCAGGCACTCCGATTTCTCCCCTAACAGGCGCAGCAGATGACGGGGGAAAGAATAAGATTATTGAGCCTACACGCAGTGCGGAAAGTGGTAAGGAAGTTGCTTTACCCCTTTTGGGGGTAGGCGTGCTGCCATGCAGGGGGGAGGACCTGGCTCAACACGTGGCCCAAGCTGTGAAAGAGTGCATCTGGGCAGACAAATTTATCAATATGTTTTCCTTGCTCATTGATAACAGAGAGTGGGAGTACGCAAAGACCCAGAAGGATATGTTACTGCCTAGCGAGTGGCGATCCCAGTTGTTGAAGTTTAGGGTGGAAGAGACCCTCAGTAACTGGCTCAAGGCGTTTTCAGTATTTGTAGCAGTAATCGCTGAGCGTACACCAGGGATGCAGGCCCAATTGGCCTGTTACCAGAGTAGGATCATAACGTTTAGCGAGAAGCATGGGGAGGCATGGAAAGAATATGATATTGCGTTTAGGAAAGCGAAGGAATTTAACAAATCTTTAACCTGGGACAAAGTTGACTCGGCATCATGGCACTCTCAGTTCTCGGGGGGGGCAGGCGCCGGGTGGGGCCAATACTTGGAATAAAGGGTACCACTACAGGCCGCAACAGCAATTCCAACAGCCAGCCCAACACTCTGGCCAGCAGCCCTTTCGTGCGGGGCTTGGGTGAGACCCGTCCAGCAGACCCAGGGGCAATGCGGGAGGAAAGGGGGTATGCTGGGACTTTAATAAGGGGGCATGTACTAGGGCCCCGGGCACATGCAGATTTAAACATGCATGCGCCAGCTGTGGGCAGGCTTCCCACACTGAAGCCAACTGCAGGGGAAAAGGTCCTAAGAACGGTAGAGGGAGGAGGAGACCAGAGTAGGTCTTGTCACACCCTGGTTGCCCACACCCCTATTGACATATCAGTGATGATCCCATGGCTGAATAAATACCCAGACCATGACTCTGCCAGGTTACTACAGGAAGGTTTCACGCATGGCTTCAGGATTCCAGCCGCAGGCTATGTGGGTAGGCCACAGTGCAGGAACCAACTCTCAGTTAAACACAACCCGGGCGTAGTGGAGGAAAAAATTGGAAAGGAACTGCGCCTGGGCAGAGTGGCGGGCCCCTTTGACGATATCCCGTCAGCAGATTTTGTGTGTTCACCGCTGGGGGTGGTCCCGAAGAAAGATAGGGGTGAATTCAGGCTGATCCATAATCTCTCAGCACCCAGGGGCAATTCATTGAATGATGCAATTGATGATGACATATGCAGCGTGAAATATGCCTCTTTCGACCTAGCAGTGGAGATGTTGAGAGCACTGGGGCATGGGGCATTGATGGCGAAATCTGACATTGAATCCGCTTTTAGACTACTCCCAGTCCATCCCGAGGATCAACACCTATTAGGTTTCACCTTCCAGGGGAAATACTATATGGACAGATGCATGCCCATGGGTTGTTCCATATCATGTTCATACTTTGAAACTTTTAGTTCATTCTTGGAATGGGTTTTGAGACGGTCCACGGGACACCGACATGTAATGCACTATCTGGATGACTTCCTCTTCCTGGGGGCGGCGGGCTCACGGGAGTGTGCAAAGGCATTGCAGGATTTTTGCGTGCTGATGCGCGCTTTCGGAGTCCCGCTGGCTCAAGGCAAGACGGTGGGCCGGGCTACTTGCCTGGAATTCCTAGGTATCGAGTTGGATTCGGTAGAGGGCTGTTTCAGGTTGCCAGGGGAAAAATAGCCAAATTCAGAGCAGCCTTGCAACAATGCTTAAGTAAAGAGAAAGTGACATTACAGCAGTTGCAACAGACGGTGGGCCAACTTAATTTTGCATTGAGGGTCATACCCATGGCACGCCCCTTTTCACGCTCTATTGCCCAGGCCATGAAGGGTCTGAGAGAGAAAAACCACCGGACTAGGTTGTCAGCAGAGGTTCGCCAGGACATGCTCATTTGGATAGCATTCCTGGAGGATTTCAATGGCAGGGTGGTGTGGGGGCCCTCACTTGCGACGTCGGCGGAGTTAGGTCTGTGGACCGACGCCGCCGGCAGCGTTGGCTTTGGCGCCATCCTGGGCAATAAATGGGTGGTGCAGAAATGGCCGAAATGGTGGGAAGAAAATGGGCTGACTGTCAACATAAGTTTCCTGGAACTATTCCCCATTTGGGTGGCATTGATGGTGTGGCCCGGACAATTGTCCAACCGATCAGTGGTATTCTGGTCGGATAACATGGCGGTGGTCGAGTGTATCAATCAGCAGGCAGCACGTTGTCCCTTGATATTGCGCCTCATGAAAGAAATTGTCATTGCATGCATGAGGTTGAACGTTCAATTCAGAGCCACACACGTCCCAGGGGTGCTGAATAATGCGGCTGACGCCCTTTTTCGCTTCAAGATGCAGGTGTTCAGGGAGCAATTACCAACTGCAGAGGCGTCACCGGCACACTTCCCCACAGCGCTCTGGCAGATTGGTGCCCCCGACTACAGAACCTCGTGGCAACGAGCCTAGCCCCCAGGACCAGGACGGCCTATGAAGGGGCGTTCAGGTCGTATTGTGAATTTCTGGGGCAAGAGGGGGAAGAGACTTGGGACCAGGAAGCGAGCTTTACTCTCTATTTAGAATCAATGCGCGAGGGGTGCGTTCAGCGGCCACAGCTAATAGACACAAGGCGGCGGTGTCATTCTTCGCACAACTAAGGGGCGTCAGGGATCCCACAAACAGCTTCTTTGTGCGAAAGGCATTGTATGGGTGGCGGCGGGAGCAACGGCGACTGGCCGATGGCCGGAGGCCGATAGGCCTAGAACGTTTGGCGAAAGTACTGGTTGCCCTACAGGGCATATGCAGCTCCCCTGGGGAGGTACTCTTGTTTAGGGCAGCTTTCACACTGGCCTTTTATGGGGCACTGCGGATTAGTGAACTGGTGTCCGCCAACAAAACAGACATGGTGGGCGGCATTCAAAGGTGCGATACAACGAACCGGGCGATGCATTATGGATTACAATTAGGAAGTCTAAGACGGATCAGGAGGCCCGGGGGGAGAGTTTGGTGCTGCATAGGGCACGCAGTAACCCATGCTGCCCAGTAGCCAGCATAGAGGCATTCATCAATCAGAGAGTAGCAACACCAAGTGGACCTTTACTGGTACACGCGGATGGGACCCCTTTGTCCAGATTTCAATTCCAAAGGGTATTGGCAATGTCTATTAGAGAAGCAGGATTGGACCCCAAGGAATTCGGTACCCATTCATTCAGGATTGGGGCGACGACAGAAGCCGCGGCTAGAGGTTTGCAGCCAGGCAGTATAAAAAAGATCGGAAGATGGTCTTCTGACGCCTATAGGCGCTATGTGCGGCTGCACATGCTGTAAGGTGGTAACATTTCTCAAATTGACATTTGCCTTGTTGTGTGCTTCCCTTCCAGTTTCCCGGATCTGCCACGCAGGACGGGAAATTGCGCAAAGTCACCCGACGCCCACACCAACAAGGTTGCATCGCCAGGAGGAGCAAGAGAATAAGCGGATAATATGGGTTGTAGGTCATTCTTATGTGCAACGTGCTAATCATACTTTTATTTCAGGTGGGTTTAGACGGCGGCGGAGGCACAGGGCTCCAGGGTGACCTTTTTCGGTAGAGGGGGACTCTGCATTAGTCAGCTAAGGGGCTATATGACTCAGTTGTTGCAAACACACACGCCACCACCCTCAGTGGTAATACTGCACTTGGGGGGAATGATCTGGTGAGACTGAACAAAAGGGTTTTGGTGGAAGAGATAGTCTCCGCGGCTGGGTGGATAGCTAGGGAATTGCCAGGGTGCACAATAGTGTGGTCCCACCTCATTCCACGACTACAATGGAGGGGGGGCAATTCAGTAGCGGCATTGAACCACTCGGTAAAGAGGGTCAATAACAAGTTGGAGAAACCCTTCGCACCACAGTACTACTGAACATACCGCACGGATGCATCTGGGGCAGCCAATTTTACTTGAAGGACGGGGTGCACCTGACTGAGGAGGGCAATGACTTATGGGTGAGAAATATAATGGCATGGATTGTGAGTTCTGGTAAGTAATCATGACCTTATAAGCGTAGGGAGGTTTTGTGGGGGGGCCAGATAGCCGGTTGACTATGCTGGCCCGTGGCGGTAAGGTCATAATTGGTGAGCCCAATTGGAGGTCCTTAAGGGGGGGGCGGCACCATTAGCATATGGGCTCGCCCAGGGGGAGGGGCCACTGGTATCTCCCAGGGTACCTCTCAGAACTCCAGGGGCAGGATATACGTTGGCTTACAGGGGTGCGGGGGGGGGAGCAACGCTCTATCCTTTTGTGGAGTAGCCACCCCGCACATACACTATGATGTCGGTAAATGACGCAAGTGTAAGGGCCCTCCTATCAGGGGTTAAATGGAGTTCCCGGTGTGTCCGAGGGTAAACAGGGTACAGACTCTCCCGGTGAACGGGCCCTCGTGGCGCATGCGCACTCGGTGGGAGAGTGCAGCAGATAAGGATCGGACACCGGTTAGCGACCTTGCCGTAGGCCCAGTAATTATAAAACTGCAAATGATGTGAAATTAGATTCGGTTAGGAACACGCTGTATTAGACAATTTGTTAAGGTTAGCCCTTTCAGACATGTCTATCACACTGTAATCTATTGTGGATATTTGCCGTTTTATAATTGTGTAAAATACAGTTTTTAATTTTGACAAGTTTAATTTTGTTTTCATATTTAATAAATACGGCCGGGGGATCTCCCCCGCTTCCAAAGACTCCAACTGTTTTCCTCCAGTTCATTTCATTGTGCTTTATCTGTGTCAGGTGGGGGGGGGGCCGGTAGTCCCTGCCCATGAAGAAAGGGGGGCCGCTCGGCCCCCACGTAAGCATGGCGGGGCGTGCCCCCACCCCCTCCTGCAGCCATTGGGTTGCGCCCCCCGCGACCCGGAAGCACTATCGGTGTTTCCGGGCCGGTGGGGGGGCGTGGCTTGCGGGTTAAATGCCCGGCGAGCGCGCGAGACGGTCTCTTTGTCCCTGCGCTCGCCCCAGACAACAGCTTCGCTCCCCCCACCAGGGCCGGGGAGCCTTTTAATTTTACCCACCCACCATCCCTGATACCTTTGGATTGGAGTCTTTGGTTGTGGCTAGCCGTTAAGTAGTGTAACGAATAATGGTTGTTGGCATATGTTAACGTGCAATTTTCATTCCTTAGGCCCTTTTTTTCCCTAGAACAGGCAAAGTTGATTTACCGTGTGCAGTGGTTGTGTGATTAATTAAAGTTTTTCCTCAGGCCTTTTTTCCCAATTAGTAGCAATATATTGTCGTATTTATTATATCGGTCAGGCGGTAAGGTCATAATCGGTGAGCCCAATTGGAGGTCCTTAAGGGGGGGGCGGCACCATTAGCATATGGGCTCGCCCAGGGGGAGGGGCCACTGGTATCTCCCAGGGTACCTCTCAGAACTCCAGGGGCAGGATATACGTTGGCTTACAGGGGTGCGGGGGAGGGAGCAACGCTCTATCCTTTTGTGGAGTAGCCACCCCGCACATACACTATGATGTCGGTAAATGACGCGAGTGTAAGGGCCCTCCTATCAGGGGTTAAATGGAGTTCCCGGTGTGTCCGAGGGTAAACAGGGTACAGACTCTCCCGGTGAACGGGCCCTCGTGGCGCATGCGCACTCGGTGGGAGAGTGCAGCAGATAAGGATCGGACACCGGTTAGCGACCTTGCCGTAGGCCCAGTAATTATAAAACTGCAAATGATGTAAAATTAGATTCGGTTAGGAACACGCTGTATTAGACAATTTGTTAAGGTTAGCCCTTTCAGACATGTCTATCACACTGTAATCTATTGTGGATATTTGCCGTTTTATAATTGTGTAAAATACCGTTTTTAATTTTGACAAGTTTAATTTTGTTTTCAAATTTAATAAATACGGCCGGGGGATCTCCCCTGCCTCCAAAGACTCCAACTGTTTTCCTCCAGTTCATTTCATTGTGCTTTATCTGTGTCAGGTGGGGGGGGTGGCCGGTAGTCCCTGCCCATGTAATGTATTTCCCTGTGAATGGGGTGTTTTTCCTCGCGTGAGCTGTGCTGTGTAACCTTACCTCACCAGCCACGGCCCGTGGTAGGTGTCACTGCAGGGCGGTAATGTGGGGAGGGGGAGGGGCAGGGGAGGTTTGTAATGTATGAATTACGGACTTTAACAGGTAAGTAAACATATAAATAAATACAACGAATTTCGTTGCGCGCACTGCATCCCATTTGGTGATGCAGTGCACACAACGAAATTCGTTTTATTAATTTATATGTTTACTTACCTGTTAAAGTCCGTAATTCATACATTACAACCCCCACCCTGGCCCTCCCCCTCCCTACATCACCGCCTGCAGTTACACCTACCACCGGCCGTGGCTGTACCTCACATATTACGTACATGTTAGTGCTGAGTATTTACCTCACTGAAGCTTTTATAAGTGTACTACTGCGTTGCCTGCTGCTCAGCAATGCTTATCCTCTGTTCTCACCTTGGCTGTCCAATGTATTCTGTAAAGTAGCTGGCTATTCAAAACAAGTAAAGGGGTGACAGGATATACTGGGGTAGAACTAGAAGCAAAGGATCACACTGAAATAGAACTACAAGCAGAGCAATACACTGGGGCAGGAAATATTAATTTATTTATTATTTAGGTTTAAAAAGTGCCTCTGACACCTTGGGGGCCACTTCCTGTTTGTAAGGTTTTTAACCAATAGCTTATTGAGCGAATAATGTAGACCGCTAGCGGCTGCCTAGTCTTTTGCATGCTCACTACAGCCGGCAAGACTTTTTGGGCTTTCAACTAGACTTGCCAGCCACAAGTGAGCATGCGGAAGACATCGCTTTTTTCATGATATTTGCGAGTGCGTGTGATCGCGGCTGCACATTGAGCAGATTCTCTACGCGAGAAGCAGCTAAATCTACTTAAAAAGTCGTTTTTGAGCTACTATTCCACTCCAATGCTTGTTTTAGTGCGAGAACCCTTTTTTTATTCTACTTTTTTTTACAATAAAAGGAAGTGCCCCAGAGATTCCAACTTCCTGTTTGTGTCCAGCAGGCTCCTGCCACTGTTTTGCACATCTCCTGGTCACTTTTCATTTGGATTTGAAGCTGGAAGGACCACTCTCCTTGTCTGCTGCATATACACCATCGGATTTAAAAACTTTGTTTTTGAGATTTCACACTTAAGTTCAAAAACTTTTGTAGAAGGGTGTTGTTTGTTTGATAGAGGCCATGCACCAGTATTTATTTGCACTTTTATTCGATTTTTAAAATTGATTGTGGCGGGTGGCCAGCAGCTTCATTAGGGGCCTTGTTGTATTTTTGCATTTACTTTTTCTTCTTTCGTTAAGGAACAATGTTGCACAGTTCAGTACATTTTCTCTATTCTTTTATTTTACTATGTTGCCAAGTCTGTCAACAGGCCATCCAGGCAGTAGACCCAGGGCAGTACTAGTCTTGGGTGATTGTAACAACTGTTTCTGTGGTATATGTTATTTTAAAACTGGACTGGGCTGACATTGGATTAAACTAAAAATGTAGTGTTTTTTTTATTTCAAGTTCTTTTTGTGTGCAAGAAGTGTATGTGTGTGGTAATATTTGATGTCTTGGGAGGATGTGTAGTGACTTGTTGTAACATTTTTAGTGCTCAGTTAATTTTCATTTGTGCCATTGCTGAATTAATGGTAGCATTTTCTTCCGTGTTACCAATGCCTCCTTTGTCTGGCCAGTTTGTGTGTGTTTGCTATAGGCCACCATTTGTATTTGTTCCCCATGCCATGTGGCCAGGGCCCATTTTGTGCAGTCACTGTCCATTGTCCTGCATTGGTTCTTTGTTTTCCATGGCTCATTGCTTGTTGTTGTTTCACCATGTGGGCGGTGAGCATTTTGTGTAGCCAGCCAGTATACTTTTGCCATTGGCATGCATGTGTTCTTTGTTGTGGCCATGCCTTCTTGCATACTGTTATTTGATCATGTGATCGGTGGCCATTTTGTGTAGCTAACCAGTGTGCTTTTGCCAAGGGCCTGCATGTGTTCTTTGTTGTGGCCATGCCTCTGTTCTTGCTGTTGTTGTATGACCATATGGTCAGTGGCCATTTTGTGTAGCTAATCAGTGTCCTTTTGCCGTAGGCCAGCATGTGTCCTTTGTTGTGGCCATGCCTCCTTGCTTCATGTTGAATAACCAGGGGTGTAGGAAACATGAAATGTCTGGGGGTGCAAGGACAGCTTTGGGGAATTTTTATTGACCAAATAGAACGTGCCAGTCGTCTGAGAGCTGCATACTTTGATCAATGTACACAGTCGCATAGTTCTGAAGTGAAATAGCAAGGAAGGAGGGCATGACATCACAGTCTGTAATTATGCTTTATTTTTAATTAAATTCTCGAAAGTAATCAGAAAATATGTGCAAAAACATAAAGCTTGCCGCCTCTTCTTTCACCAAGCAAACAAGCGTAGGACAGAAAAAAGGAAGAATAAACAACATTTTCTTAGTGACTTTCATGAACCTTGAAATGCAGCTGGACTAATCAGAAACCATTCTTTTTGCTGCAGGTAGTTATAATAAAATCCTGAACTTTTGTTTGAAAAAACAAATATTTTCTTGCACCATTCAGTATGAAGGACACATTATTTTGCTATTGTAAATATGTCAAGTGATTAAATCATCTCTTTATATATGTTGCATATATCATGATTCAGTCTTTTCTACAACATAATTGACCTTAACCAAGTTTTCAATTGGTGGAGACCAATGAAGTTTCTCCCAGCCCCAACGAAAATACTAGAATAATTAAGATAACCTGTTGTAGCTTCACAACCTATGTAAAATAAAAAAGGTTCTCTCTATTGGAAGCATTTTTTCAAAGTATGTCTGCAAGTTCTGGCCATGGAGAGTATTTAAATAGACTTGATTATACCGTTAACGGAGGAGAGAGTAGCAAAGGGTCAATGTCATGGTATTGAGCAAAGGTGTCTTGTGTGTTTCTCTGTGCCCATTTTTGAGGTTTTAGTCCATACTGCCATTCTCTACAGTAAGCTCACAGTCTTTTGAAAGGCAAACCTGTAATCTCACATTGAATTTTTATGGGTGTGATTAATGTATCGTGCTGTAAGAAAGTCACCATCCCTCTTTTACCTTGTCTAAACCTTGACTGCTCACTGTTGCGATTATTGTAGAGATAGTTCTGTGAAAGCTTATTGAATTGGAATTTAAGAGTATCCTAGGCAATGGGACACCAATAATAAAAACAACATCTGTTAGACTTGATCTTGTATGCAGGGTCACCCTTCTGTTTTTCATAACTGTTTTATTGGCCTTCAGAACTCTGTGCACTTTACAATTGCTAAACAGAGATAAAGGGCTTGTGCTCTCTGCTTGAAACATGGTAAAATTGCCTTACATCCAATTGGCACATATAATTTACTTATACATCCCTAGTAATGTGATACTACATGTCACCAGGGCCTGTAAATTGAATGCTGCTAATGGGCCTGCAGCACTTATTGTTCCACCCACGTAATGGCCCTCTAAAACATGTCTAACACCAGCCACTGCAGCCTGTTGTGCAGTTTTAAACTGCCATTTTGACCTGGCTAAATAAAACCTTTTGCCAGGACTAAGCATTACTTTTTAATTCATATGTCATTCCGAGTGTAGTCCCTGAACTGTCCACAGGGTAGGGTGCAGTGTATTTAAAAAGTAAGTTGTCCATGTTGTCCATACCCACGGTGACAGTGCGCTTTACAAGCACCCCCCATGTGCTTTTAAGTTTTCCATGTCCTGGTAGGTAAAAACTCTTAAATTCATTTTTCATTACTGCAAGGCCTGCCTCTCCCATAGAATAACATTGGGTTACCTTATTACATTTAATATGTGATAACTCAATTGGGAACAGATAGGAAGATTGAGTTTGGTGTCTAAAGAATTGCAATTTAAGACACTCTCTAATGGTAACATTGGATTTTAAGTCACATTCTGAAAATGACACTTTTAAAAAGTTGAGAAAAAAGGGGAGTACCTGATACTTTTATCAATTTTAAAGTTAATTCTTTGAAGCAAGGATCATGTGCATTCCTTTTAGTTTGATCAGGTTATTTATTTAACCTTTCCATTTATAGATATTCATATATTTTTTTCAAAGAAGTTCAAATGTGAAATAGAAAACAACACTTATTCATTCCAGAGTCATTTAAAATAACCAATAAAACATTTGACAATTACAAAAACATCTTAAACAACCAACATCGAAAATGTGACATCATTACTTAACAGAAATAACATGCATATTCTTACAACATTTCATAACTTGACAAGTGGGCAACCCTTGAAGCTACCAATTCATCAAACTCAAGTGAATGCTTAACACAAGGAACACACTTGTGCATACGACAGGGGATGATTATCATTACATGGCCCTCAATCAGAACGCATATTAATTCACAGTTCCTCAGTGTAACTGATTGCCAACGCGTTTCGAGTCCCAGGCGAAAAGTACGGGGGTTCTCATCAGGGCTTCATAATTATGGCGACTGGTGAGGCCTAGAAAATGATGCAAACACAAATGTTTCATTAATTGCTGTACTTTCAGTGCTCCTACCGAACAGTCAATTCTGTACTTCTAAAAGATGTATTTACGCAAAGAAAATTTCCTGATGAAAAAAATGATCACCATCTGTAATTTTCTCAATGGATCGTGAGGGGGCTTTAAATGAATCCTATTTGAAAGAAAAACACTATCAGTAACTCAAGATCTGCAACAGTTGCTTAAATGTGGCTCAGTTTCCCTTCTAATGCGTACCTGCAAGGATATAATGTTACTCCTACTTGTGTCCTTTACAGGTCGATTTACTAAAATGCCAGACGGTTTCATATATTATCTGGAAGTTTGAAAATCCATGATTAAAATGTGCCTATCTTTGGCAAGACGAAATGCTAAAAATATTTTCAACCACACAAAGTTAAAGCTATAACGCATACCTGCGACAGAGGGAATCTCAGGAAGCAGATTCGCTTCAGACGCGTTTTACCGTTTTCCTGCGTTCCTGCAAGGAAAACTCATGTAAATTTGACATGAACCCCGAGTCCTAACAGTGATGTAAAATACTCAATGGTAATTATACACTCACTTCAAATTGGATTAATCCGACTATTGCTTCCTTTCTTCATGGCCAGCAGGACGGCATGTGAGTCAGAGGAGGGGCATTTCCTGATAGAACTTATCATGCACATCAATGTGCAAGGATTCATGGACAATGTAGTGTAAACGAAGCAGCCAATGGCAATGTCGCTTATTTGTGTTTTATTAGTGGTTCACCCTGACAGCCACTCCAGTGCATCTTGGTTATTGTGGTTTTCACCGAAGACATTATGTTTTTGATCATTCTGTCATGCCATTCAGTACAGTGACAACAAAACAGCAATGGGTCTTGGCTCCAATCAGTAAGGCTGAGCCCTTATAACCAAACCAACCAACAATGCCAATACTGATAATCAATTAGTAATTATTTCGACAAACCATAGAAATACATCTATGACAGCCTAAAATACTATATTGAAATGCAGGACAAACTTTTACATAAATACAAAATCTCAATCAAGTTAAATCCACAGACACCATACTCTCACTTCAACATCTATTTGACACACCCATTAATCTACATTCCAACATACTACACTCCAACCACTCAAACCAAACCCTTCCTGGTTCAACAGCCCTATATAATATTTTGAAAACCAGAGGGGACTACCACAACGGGACCAATTCTATACCAGTCTTTCTAGTGCACGATAGAACAACATATACAAAAAAATTCACTATGTGACAAAATATATACAGTGCACAAAAGCAAAATTATTACTAAATGTTTGTTTGGCAAATAACGCAAGGTCGCCGCGTTTCGAACCTACTTCCTTTTGAGGGTTCTCTTCAGGACCAAAATGGCTTTACTTATTGTAGATCGGCCTACTGCTCTCAGTATCATTAAGGGCAAGTAGTAAACAATGTGGTGTCCAAGTCTTGGTCCTGTAGGAAATCTGTATCTTTGGCACGCAGGGGCTATTGATGTTCAGACAAGGCGGCGTTTCCTTGCTTTAATTAGTGGCTAACTCCTCTGAGATAGTTCTTTTAGTCTTAGAAACGGGGCAACAGTGTTTCCTTGTTGAATGGCTGAATCTCTCTCAATTATGCCTTTCTTTCCCAATTTGAGTCCTTCTTTAGACCAAAGGGCATGCTGACTCTGTAAACATGTCTCCCTAAGGTTGCCCTCGTCATATCTCACGGTAGCCGCCTCCTGCCGACAATTAAACCGCCATCCGTAATATGCCTGTTAGTCGTGGTCACCATGACTAACAGGCGTATTATGGTTGGTGGTCACCGCAACTAACAAGCATATTACGGATGGAGGTTTAATAGTCGGCAGGAGGCGAGTACCATGAGATACGACGAGGTCGACCTTAGGGAGACATGTTTACGGAGTCGGCATGCCCTTTGGTCTAAAGAAGGACTCGAATTGGGAAAGAAAGGCATAATTTAGAGTGATTCAGCCATTCAACAAGGAAACACTGTAGCTCCGTTTCTAAGACTAAAAGAACTATCTCAGAGGAGTCAGCCACCAATTAAAGCAAGGAAACGCCGCCTTGTCTGAACATCAATAGCCCCTGCGTGCCAAAGATACATATTTCTTACAGGATATCGAAAAGACTTGGACACCCCAGTGTTTACTACTTGCCCTTAATGATACTGAGAGCAGCAGGCCATTCTACAATAAGTAAAGCCATTTTGGGTTCGAAACGCATCGACCTTGCGTTATTTGCCAAACAAACATTTAGTAATAATTTTGCTTTTGTGCACTTTAAATATTTTGTCACTTAGGATTTTTTTTTATATATTGCTGTATAGTGCACTAGAAAGACTGGAATAGAATTGGTCCTGTTGTTTGGTAGTCCCCTCTGGTTTTCAAAACATTAACTAGGGCTGTTGAACCAGGAAGGGTTTGGTTTGTGTGGTTGGAGTGTAGTATGTTTGAATGTAGAATAATGGATGTGTCAAATAGATGTTGAAGTGAGAGTATGGAGTCTGTGGATTTAAATTGATTGAGATTTTGTATTTATGTATAAGTTTGTCCTGAACTTCAAAAAACAAGTTTCATTCGTGTAAAAAGAAGAAAAAAGAATTCTAAAATACATTGAAGAATTTAATTAGTATTTTAGGCTGTCATAGATTTATTTCTATGGTTTGTCAAAATAATTACTAATTGATTATGAGTATTGGCATTGTTGGTTGGTTTGATTCCGTCCAGTGACAGCACTGTTATATTTTAGAATAAGATAGGCCTCCTTTTGCAACAAAGCAGTGTCAATGTCAATCAATCGTTTTGTTGTGTTTAGGACTGATAACACTGTCCACTTAAAATCTTTTTCACTATGTGATTTCTCCATAAAATGCTCAACCATAGGTGCGGCTACAACCTTCTTTCTAATTCTTGATCGATGTTGGGTGATCGTTGATTTATCTGCTAGTTTGTCTTGCCTATGTATACCTTGAGGCATGGACACACAATAGCATATACAACATTTTTGGTTTTACAATTTGTAAACTCTGTATGTCTCCATTTGATGGCCTTGTGAATAAATTCCGTACCTTCAATAGCGGAATCGCAAGCAGCACAATGACAGCACTTATGGTGGCCTTCGACAGGTTTTAGTTGCCCAACATTGATAAAAAAATATTTAATAGCCTCTGATCGAAGTTTCTAATATGAAATCTTCACCCTCAATCTCTATTGAATGTTTTTTTTAAAAAGCAGCATTTTTGAAAAACTCTCTTCCGTTTCCATGCTAGCATTAGCCCGAACAAGGCGGCCATTTTGTAAAAGTTAGCATACTAGACTTCCAGAACGCACGCGTACGTGCACGCCAGCCTAATATTAACACTTCCGCACCGTGTCCCAGTAAAATGCGGTTCCCATGCGGCAGTTACCAATAGGTTTTCAGAGGGGTTCGGCTGAGTTAAGGTGATTTCTCCGCAAGCCCAGACTAAAATTGGTCAAAAACTGGTGCTTTCTCTGGAATTTACGTTTCTTAGACATTAGCGAGAAATCTTTTTTCCCATAACTCCAGTAACTTTGGCAATTGTTTCCCCCGCAATAGTGATTCCACTAAAACTGGACTCCCCACCGGGGCTACCATGAGGCACGAGCTTCATTGATTACATGTATGTGACTCCGTGGTGTATGTGCATGTTTTGTGTATATGTTATGTGTGTGTTTTTATCACTTTGTTCACTTTGCTTATAGTTTCCATTTACTTTAGAGCCCGGAACAAGTGTCCAACTCTATTATGAGTGCCACGAGTATTAATCCAATATGGCGGATTTTTCAAAATGGCTGCCAATTATTTGAGATATAGGGTATAACTGTTTATATGCCCATGTGTGGTATCATTTTATATGTTTTTAGGGACGGGAAAGTCAAAAATAACATCAAGAATTGTTTCTGATGAACATAATATCAAATAATCGCGGAATATGTCAGATAGACAAAGTTTGTATAATTTTTTCGTTGACTTATATGACAAAGTGTGAAGGAACCTAAATATTACAATGAACTTTTAAAATAAAAAGTTTGCTATTGTTTGTGTTTTGTTTTGTAACTTTGTTGTTATGGTTTGTTTTTTTGTTAATCAAATATGTTTCATTTATGTGTTACAGATTCTTGCGAGTTGCTGTGAGATAGTGAAAATGGACGTAGAAAAGTATTTAATTTGTGATGTGGTGTTTTAAGAAGATGACAATGTATCTGTACTCACTGAAAGAGGAGTGACTGGAATTCAAAAATCATGCAAGGAGAGAAAAATATCTAAGTTTCACGTTTGTGTTGGGCAGAAAGTTCATAAGAAATGTAGAGCACGTTTTGTTAACTTGAAAACTCTGTTCCAGGAGAAAGAATCAGATCCTACAACTTCTCGTGTACTACGGTCATGTGAAACCCATTTGATTTTAGAAAAAATTGTTTTTTCTGTGGTACTGAGTTAAGTTTATACTTCAAGGAGAGGAAAAGCATAGTTTAATGCACGAACAGTTGAATTCAAATCATTAGTTTTACAAAAATGCAACGAACGCAATGATGAATGGGCAGACACAGTTAAGAGACATATCCAAAATGTGTCTGATTTACATGCTGTACATGCATGCTACCACAAACAGTGTTCCGTCAAATTTTATACTGGAAAATGTATTCCAGGGCAGTTCACTGATAACCCTCCAATATCTTCAGGTCGACCAGAGGACTTAGTTCGCCAGGAAACTTTTCTTCAAGTAGTTAAATACATGGAGGAAAATGATGAAGAACAAACTACTGTTAAAGTACTTGTAAATAAAATGCGAGAATTACTGCCAGAAGATAGCGAACCATACAGTTCGAAGTATATGAAACAAAAACTCAAAGAGCATTTTGAAGATGAAATCTTCATAGGAACAGTTGCAGGGACTGCTGATGTTGTTACTTTTAAAAGTACAGCTGCTCATGTATTGCAAGAGTACCACAGTCATAGGTATGAAGATGTTGAAGAGGATTGAAACAATGTATTTATGGCAGCTGCTGAAATAATAAGAAATGATACTAAAGACATCCCTGTAGAACCAGAAATATAATCCACCCATTGAAAACATGAGTAGTGTTGACTATAATGTGAGCTATATTCCTGATTCGTTAAGGCTCTTATTATCAGTTTTTGTTGCTGATAAAACCAACAGAGAGAGAAAAGAAGCTTCTATAGGAGAGGCAATTATGCAAGCTGTGCGCCCACGAGTCTTAGTTGCACCATTGCAGTTAGCGCTGGCAGTTCAATTACATGACAACGTAAGCTCGAGATTTGTAGTTGAAGCAGTAAATCATATGGGATTCTGCAGCTCCTATTCAAAAGTTCTTCGTTTTGAACATTCAGCTGCAGCAGAAAGAGGAAATACTATACCTGTCCTTGTGGAACCTTCTGAAAGTCCTCCGAAATTCGTTCAATATGCAGCTGATAATATTGATCGCAATATTATTACAATAGATGGCCATGGTACTTTTCATGGGATGGGCATTATCGCCACTGTGACTCCAACTGGAAAATTTTCAACGTTCATTAAGAAACATCAAGTTTCATTTGAAGAACTGAAGAGGTTGAGGCAAATCCCAATAAAAACATATCATTCACAGGCCAGTGGGATGCGTTTCTTAAAGAATAATACCATTAAGGAAATCTTGTACAGTGACCTATCTGCAAACCTGGGTATTTTATTGAACATCTCACATCTACTCAGCAACAGTGTTCCAGGATGGCAAGGAGAATGCCAACTACTACATAAAGGTAACCATCCCGGTGTATCATCTGTCATCTTTCTGCCAATGATTAACATGGATCCAACAAATGAGATGTGTATTCTCTCAACACTGTTTTTTGTTTCTGACCATGCCAAGAGATACAGCCAGACCCATATTATAACATTCTACCAGCTGCGTTTCCACAAAGCACTTAGCTTCATAGCCAATGAATCACAGGATAGTCCTTTAAAGGAGGCCATTCGGAGACTAGGAGGCCTGCACACAATCATGAGATTTCTTGGATGCATTGTTTTTTTGATGAGTGGAGCAGGCTTGGTTGATATACTTGAGATCATATATGTAGGAAATGCTGTAAAGCACATGCTTTCTGGTAAAGCTATTGCAAGAGTGATTCGTGGTCATCTTATTGTATCATCAGTTTTCAACACGATTTTAACCACACAAGCCCTAGATGATAACAACGATTTACAGGCAGCTAGATCATTGTTTAATAATCTTCTTAATGGGGAGCTTTCTGTTGAGGATGTAACACATAATGCTGTTGTCGAAATTGCAACCAAACTGCTGAAGGCCAAAGATGAACTTAAATTTTACAGGGCTCCTGGTTGCAATATTTGGAAATGGTCAACATCCTGAAACAATTCTTAAAAGCTGAAAGAACAGGAAATTGGCATCTACATCTTCCAATGAACTTTCTGCCCAACACAAACGTGAAACTTGGATATTTTTCGCTTCTTGCATATTTTTTGAATTCCAGTCACTCCTCTTTCAGTGAGTACAGATACATCGTCATCTTCTTGAAACAACACATCACAAATGAAACACTTTTCTACGTCCATTTTCACTGTATCTCACAGCAAATCGCAAGAATCTGTAACACATAAATAAAACATTTTTGATTAACAAAAAAAACCAATAACAACAAAGTTACAAAACAAAACACAAACAATAGCAAATTTTTTATTTCAAAAGTTAATTGTAATGTTTACGTTCCTTCACACTATGTCATATAAGTCAATGAAAAAAATTATACAAACTTTGTCTATCTGACATATGCCGCGATTATTTGATATTATGGAAAAATGTTGATGTTATTTTTGACTTTCCTGCCCCATAAATCATATAAAATGATACCACACATGGGCATATGAACAGTTATACCCTATATCTCAAATAATGGGCGGTCATTTTGAAAAATTTGCCATATTGGATTAACGCTAAGTATGTGCGAAATTTGCGAAATCGCGGTCCGTGAAATCGCATGAAAGCGAATTTGCGATCCGCAGAATTCGCGAATTTGTGCGAAATTGCGAAAAAAAAATTGCGTGTTCGCTGGGTTTTTTGCTTATTCGCGGACCGCTTGCAGCGCACCGACCGCGAGGTTGCCCATGCGGTCGTACATGGGCGCGGCCATCTTGTGCGCGTTGCGTATTTCCGTTTGCGGGCGCTATTGGCAATGTCGCGTGGTGTGCGGCACACTATTACAAATTTGCGCGTGTTTTTGCTTGCTCGCGGGGGAAATATCGCGAGTACTTACCCACGCGGTCCTCAGTGGGAACGGCCATCTTGTTTTTCATTCATTGCTATGGTCCTATGCATGCTTTTTGAATCCTGCTTGAATCTTTGCCATCTTTTTTTTCTTTTAACTTTTCTTTGCTCTTTTTTGCTCATTATCTATCTCTCTATTTGTCTAGATCTATATTTTGTGTTTTTTTCATCTTTTTGTTACTTTAATAACTACTTTTTTTGTTTAGCTCTCTCTTTTATTTATTTTTCCCCCCTCTATTCTTTTCTTCTTTCGGCCAGGACCATGGCAAAGGGAGCCGGCAAATCAAAGGGGAAGGGTCCCGCACCCCGTAGCCGGCTCCCTTGCGGGAGATTGAGGGAGTTGATGTAGTGGCCAGGGAGGTTTTCACCACGGTGGAGGTGGCCGCCCTGGTATTTTTTGTTCAACGCAACCTCCCTAAGACCGTGGCAGCAAGGGGCAGGCCCGGTAAAGGGTATGGCCTCCGGGAGCATCAGCAGCAGTGGGATACGGTGTGCCGGGCCATGCGGAGGGAGTCGGGAGTCCAGCGCGCCTACGACCAAGCGACGCACCGGTGGGCCGACGTCCTCGACCGGGAGCAGGACCTGCTCCACCTGCTAGGTGTGGAGATCCCTGGCCTTGGTGAGTAGCTATTTAATAACTACTTTGTATTCTTCTGCTCTCTGTTATATTGCTAATATATGTTTTTCCCGAAGAGCAAGAATACTGCAGATTCGATTACATTGCAGGTAAATTAATGTTTAAATAGCTTCTGTGATTGCAGGTGCTCGCCTGCTCAGTGGCGTTGCTCAAATGCTTACTTGTTTGCAACTTTGTGCTCATTTGAGCAGAACTGCGTAATGCTAGAGAGACTAGAGACTCAAGTGTAGTCCTTCCTTTGTACTCCTGCTGCCACTAAGTAGAAGAGATAGTGATGGATTGATAGGTTGAGTATATTATGACTTGGTATTAGTAGTAGTAGTAGGACATTTTTTAGTGCTCTGCAATCATGATGACGGACTGTGTCTGTCACGTCGCGTGCTGCTGAGTGCTGGCAGTCGTAGTAGAACCTTTTTGTTGTTGGTTTAGTTGGTGATTTACATAACTTTCCAAGTAGAAGGCCCGCGAATCCAGCAATTCTGTACTAGTAGTATCCTCCTAGTTGACCAGATCAGATAGGTTAATACATGTAGTGCATTGTTGTTAATTTGTTTCCCCGAGATAATTTTAGATTGTGGTCAAAGAAATCAAATATTTCAAAAAAACAATCATCCATGTTGTGTTTCTTTATTTCATGATCATCATCAGCACCTCCCAGGGGCAAGGCGACTAGCAGCACCATTCAGAGCAGCACCATTCAGACTCTGGTGGTAGAAGATGGACAGTCAAAGCACTCCCTTGCAGGCTCTTCTGCTGGCCCCAGTAAGTTGTTCTATTGTTATATTAATACTTATACTTCCCTAACTTTTACAGCTCCTATTCATTACAAACTGTTTCCTAATTCTATTTTTTACAAAATAGTCTTTGATCTTCTTCTAATCTAGACTACTTTCTATATTCTTATCCTGCCTCTACCATCACTCTCTGTGCTACTGCTATTTATGATTATGAGTCGGTCTGTGTAAATGTAAATTGATACTTGTATAGCGCACTACTCACCCGCAAGGGTCTCAAGGCGCTTGTACGAATACCGCTGTGGAACCCATCCTGGCTTTCCCTGTGAGGTGTCCACTCCTGGGCACCCCCAAGGTGGAGGCCAGGCATCCATAGCGTTGTGGGGGCCGTTGTGGAGATTAAGCAAGCTATTGCCCAGAGTTGCAGAGTGGGACTCCATGATTGGAATAGGCACCGAGGCGAGAATTATCAGGTCCGTGGAATTTTGAGCCCAAGACCCGCCGAGGCGGGGAATTGAACCCTGGTCCCGGGCTAGACCTCTGCATCAGGGTCTGCCACTCTAACCATTGAGCCACACTTCTCCACAAGTGTAGGATGCTAAGCTTGCCCAGTCGACAAACGGTGTTAAACAAAACTCTGACCCAGATCAGAAGTCGAACCCCCAATCCCCTGACCGACTATGTAGCGAGTCTGACCAATGATTTTACGACCCAGAACAACAGAAGAAGACTACCGCCAAGTCCCGGCCTATCTGAGTCACTGAAACATGACTTCCAAGTGTAGTAGTTCAAACCCTTCCGCTCACTCACTCGTGAACAAAAAACACACATTGTTTGTTAGTTTTAAAGTTTTATTTTCAATTAAGAAATGATAAAATGATTTCTTTATTTTTAATAGCGTAGTATTCGGAGCGAGCACTGCTGATAGATGACGTTACAGTTTAAACAACATTCCCATGAATCAAATTACTTTAACGTAATAGTTAACAGACACATGAAATTATTAGAAAAACTGTGCGGGAGCCACCACCTTCTTTAAAGTACTTAAAGTACTGCTGGTGATGACTTACTAGTAGTTGGTAATTCATCCTGTTGGGAGAAGGGCAATGTAATCTTCTTTCTGTAATTAGAAAAATGGTCCACGTTAAGCAAGCATTCATCAGTTGTCCTAAGAAGTGTAGCAATTACTGGAATAAGCATATAAAAAGTTAACACCTTCCCCTAAACCGTTACTATTTTTCAATCCCAGTAATAAAAATTTTGTTATGTAACATGTCCTTCCATTACGAGACGAAATAGGGGGTTGTATATGGCATCTGAAAATATGACATGTTTTTTGTAGACGTCACAACATCTGATGCGGCACAGCTGACCACCAGTGCCGGGGCCAGCACTGCGGAGGGCTCCACTCTAGGGGCTGATGCGGCGGCGCCACCAGGACAAGATGGGGGGGAAGGCTCAGCGTCGGCGGACGGTGGTAAGTTATTATACTGCTTACTTATTGACATTTTTGAGTAGGCTCGCAAAGGAGTGTATGATGTACTGTACAGTACACTAGTACAAGTACACTGTACTGTTAAGAACAGTTAGTAATTTAGAACTACTTTTTTGGCTATCACGGAGAAGACAGTCAACCTTGACTTGTAATAGCATTAGCGGCGGTACTTCTCGGGTAAGCAATGGCCCCCTCTATTTGACTTCAACTCAGCTTGCAAACTTTTATCGTGAAGCCAAGTCATATCAGATGTACTTTAGGGATGTGAAGAACGAAAAGTGAAAGAAGGGTGAAACGAAGGACGAGCGAGTCTTAACATTTATGACTGTAAAAAATGGTGCTTTTGAATGCAAATCAAGAGAAGAAGATGGTGGTTTCCCAAATATAATGAAAAGGGTGTTAGTTGGTTGTTGAGAAAAAAGAAAACTTGGGACATTTGAGACATTAAGAAGAATGATAGACGTACTTTGGAAGCCTGGATGTTATCTTCTTTTTCCTCATCGATAGCAGAAGTGTATGATGTAGTAGAGCAGACGCTGAGTGGATAAAGATTGTTACTTTGAACAGCATGTCCATGCCAGAGTAGCAAAGCGGAGGAAATCCAAATACTAGAATTTGTGATTGATCACAAATACTCCCTGCCTTGACTAACAGTACAGTACTTTACTTTGCAAGCGCAGCATCTATTGTGTATGGATTGTATAGTTGACAACATTATATCAAGTCAAGTCCCTTCCTCCGCCAATTATGGGTTCTGCACTCACTCCCTATGTAATACTTTTTTTTCAACTGTGTAATGGGTCTACTATCGCTGTAGAGAGGAGCTGGGAGAGGAGTTGGCCTAATGGCTAGGGCGCTCGACCTCGGACCTGGGGATCTGGGTTCGAGTCTCGGTAACAATGCCAAAAAACCTCCTGTGATTCTGGGCAAATCACTTTATCTCCCCGTGCCTAAAATGAATGCGTGTCCTCTTGTAATGTAACTGGTGCTATGTAAAGCGCTCTGATACCTGATTCAGTTCGGGTCTAGTTCGCGCTATATAAAACTCTGCCAAAAAGAAAAAAAAAGTTCAATCTATCAAAACAAAGCACCTAAAGGCATCCATCATATAACCAAAGATCATGTGATTGGCGGGATAATGATATATGATCAGAATTGAATAATCTCCATTCTTCTTTTGTTGTAGTAAAGGCCCGAGGGGGCAGTGCAAAAGATATTATTACATTGAGCAGTAGCCCTTGATGTAACCGAGTATGGCCAGTGGCAGAGCCACCCCTATAGAAAAGTAAGAGCTTCCTATCCCCACCTGCATGTACTGCTTAAAGTATTGCGAGTCTGCGTCATCATGGCTTGTGTCTGTTTTTCTTGGGTGCAAGCTGAGTGACCTGCCATGCCGGCTACCACAAGTTCACATACCACTAATTTCTTTTGCAAAACAAGAGAAAAAAACAGAAGACTTTTTTTAGTACTCTCTGACTATGTATGTAATGTATTAGTGAGTCCATCCATAGTCCTGCTAGTGGAATTCCTGAAACTCCCAGTAATGTCACAGGCCTACAAAGACGGCGGAAAGATACATGGCAAAATGTTGTACTGTGTTTGCTACTTGCTGGTTTTACTGAGAGTCAACTTTCAGTAAAATTATGTTAAAGACTATTGGCTACAGTATTTTTCTTTCTTTCTTCATATAGATGCTACTCCAACAAAGCTCACCCGAAAGGAGATGGCTGCCCGGGCCAGGGCCCGTAAGCTGGAGGCTATTTGTGCCGAGTATCGTTGGCTGTGGGCTCGGGAGCAGGAGGAGACAGCAATCACTGCATCCTCCTCCAGTGCCCCCATGTCCACCAGCCAGAAGCCTCCAGCCAAACGGAACCGTGGCCCGACAGCCTCCCGCCGCCACCGTACTGCAGCAACACGATCAGCTGCCCCCCCCCAGATCCTGGATGGTACGTCAGCGTCGCCTCCGTAAGAGAGTGGAGTACCTGGAGCGGATGGCCGAAAAACATCAGCGCCAGCTCCGAGACCTCCGCAAAGAGCTGCGGGACGTGCAGCAACAGCTGTCCACACTCCGCCACTGGAGGAAATGACTGTCCCTTGCCCCTTTTTTAAAGACTGTTGGGGGTGGGAACTGGGTGTTTGGGAAAGGGGACATTTGGACTTTTGGACATTGGTTGGGGTTAGGTAGAGGGATGAGTTGGGTTAATTTATTTAATTTTTGTACTACATAGATATATTTCGTAATAATTATTTTTCAAACCAAAACATAGTATACGCGTTCAGATTATTTTTTGTGGGGGTGGGCGGTGGTTACTGGACGTTTGGTTTCTTCCAACTTACCAGCATGAATGAAACATCTAGTCCTGAAATGTACCAAAGTGCCAGTAACCGAGTTATTGAAATCAGTAGCCCTACTAGTACTTTACTAGTAGTACTGCCAGTCTCTGCTCTCCTCCCAGTCCTAGCCCATTAATCTACCTTTCCAAAATGCTTATCTTACCTGTGGTTCGTGTTTCAGAATAGGGGTAGCCACAGGGCTGCCTGCATGGTAAATGTTGATTAAGGTTGGTTGTTGACATGTATCCTCGACGGATGAAATATCATTGTTGTGCTGGTAGCAGTAGTGGTACACACCAGCACTAGCAGCATATGAAAAAAAAGGAAATGAAACATTGAGTGGCCTGAGCGTAGCATTAGAAACAGTACGATAGATAGTACGCTACTATAAGAAATATTATGAAGGCAAAGGATATTTAAACATAAGATTTAACCATTTGATTAGTCATGTGTACGAGCATGATGTTTGATGCTCAATTCACAATGTCGCACATGAAATTCCATTTTCCAACATGTTTCTGGTGCTGCTTAGACCTTATCCTCCCCTGCAAGTGTGTGGAATTTCTTGTTGTCAGTCATACCTCAATGAAAAACCACACAGCCCGGGGTAAGAGGGTTAGGGTTTGTAAATATTGGATGGGAATGGGGTTTTTTGGGAAAAGTTTTGTGGAGAGTGTGGTAAATAAATAAATAATACCCTATTTTTGACTAGGCATAAATCATAACAGATAGCTCAATAAATAAGAGTCAAGATTCGAGGTAGTAGGAGTTTCTGCAGGTTTATTACAGCATAAGGACAGGATCAGGACAACCTGCATAGGATGACCCAGCAGCTGCTGGGGCCGGGTCTGGGATGAGCGCGCTAACTTTTAATAACAATATATGAACTTATATACATAGCGCAAACACATAGCATTACATTGCAGTAGGCGTAGCAGTGGGTGGAGCAGAAGGCGTGACGCGTAGCAGTCGCGAAAGATAACAGTAAAAGTAGGTGTAACTGGGCGTATACATAGACATGTGGTGCAAACGTAACAGAATATGTCATGAATGGGGCGGAAACATAGGAGGGGGCTACCTAAGGAGCCGGGACCTCTAACCTTAATGGTGCGCGTAAACTGGCAATGACGTATTACTAGGAGAAGCTGGGGGCTATGAACTCTGTGCTAGGAGCAGAGACTAAAGTCTGGAGGGTCGGAGCGACTTGTACCTAAACCCTATCTAGTATCTGATGTTTAGGGAACATGTTGATATAAACTAGAAGTCATGAGGGGAGAGGCTAACTTGATTCTAAGACTGGACCATGCATTATTCTACATGTAGTGTGTGATGAAGAATACTAAATGACCATTAAATACAGTATTTCTCTAACGTGGAGCCGCATAGGCTAGACAATGACGGGAACTATTGATGCAGTTCAGTAGCTTAGGAATGCAGGGAAGGAGGACTGAACTGATAACTGGAACTATAACATACTTTTGGCAGACTCAGAGGCAGAGCCAGGCTGCACCGGGTACTGCGAGGCAGGAAGTAAGTGAAGGGTCGAGGATACAGGTGGGGGCTGTACCGCTCCTCAGCGAGGACTTCAGGAGACAGGAGCTGAATCTAGTGTCCGGGCCCTTTTGAGGCCTAGAAACGGGGACTTTACAATGAAATAACGTGCACACTGAGAAACGTGGCAACATTACTTTACATAGGCCTGATATTCGTAGTATTCACGAGGACTGGAAACTAGCATACTAAAGGTGGACACAACTGTAATTGCGTCATTAATCGGACATGGGGAATAACATATGCATATTGGTCATGCACACATAACATATGATGGATGAGGCGTAGGGACACAGAACATGGCAAAATTTACTTTTCCACATTCCCTCCTTGTCACTACGTTTCCATCAGGAAACATCAATATTCATGATACCGTCTATCATTTCATACAGTACCATTTGCTCGTCTCGAATTATCTTGGAACGGGACTTAGAACGGGGCTTAGGACTAGGAATACAAGAGGTAGCACAAATGCTGCAAATCGCAGGGCCACATTGTATACAGAGGCAGCAGCTAAATATGATCGCTACTGCAATACTTAGAAAGGACAGGAATTTCCATCCCCATGCGGAAATTATATTCCAGAACCAACCGGACCATGTCCAGGTACCTGGATCTTGATGTAACAGATGGGCAATTTTATGGAGTCTGGTTATAGCTGAATAAACAGACGGCGCGTTATTTGGAATGAAAATGCAACAACTAGATCCGAGGACTCTACAGGCCCCGCCCCTATCGGCCAGTATGACGTCAAGGACGAGACGATTCTGTAAAACGACAATTCTCATAAAGGATTGCTCTTCAGTTAAGTTACCTAGAGCGGAGGCAGTCTCATCTACTACAGCTTCAAGGGTTCTTGTTAACCTACGGATTAGCTTACTATTTACAACTGTGCCTAAATAAGGGAAAACACCTTTATCTATATCAATGAATTGCTCTGCGGCAGTTTCAGTATAATCGACAATCGGGAGATTTCTCTTGTGTCTAGTATGTACTAGGAAGGAATTCCTATGGTAGTCAGGTGGGGCTAGAAAAACAGGTGGCAGTAGGAAGGCAATATAACAGGTTCCCTCCCAATCGAGGGGCAGACGAACATATGCGGTTTGACCACAAACAAAATAAGAATGACGTGAGGCTTTAAAAATAGATTTCCCACTGTCACTATACTTGATAACAGTAGTACATTCACTATGTCCTACGTGTACAGAACCATAATTACGGACACATAATTCGCCTTTGACTGGTAGTACTGAAATAGCAGGTGAGTCTGGAGTAGTATCAGACTGAACATTCAGGACCATGAAATTCGACGAATAATTACCTAAATTATACACTTCATTTTCTAGATCTAACCCGGTTCTGTGGGGGAGACCTTGCTTGTCTGGGAAACATGTACTGTTAAGAAAAAACATATCTGTTGCGGATGACGTTAACGTGGACCATGCTCCACACGAACCATTATGTGAAAAAGGATAAGGAAAGAGTGGCAGAACTCCCTTCGGTGTCTGGAAAGGGGGGAGTCGACCACACACCCAACAATTAGTGGCATTGCTGGTCTGGTGTGAATAATGTAACATACGGATAAATGAATTATTACGCATAGCGAGGCGGTAAGAATATTCGTGAGGAGGCAGATCACTAAACGTGTGCTCTACTGTAGCATTAGCAGACTTATTTACATGAGGAACTGAGAAACACAGGAAAAGTGCGTAGCTGGTGCAGGAAATCATTATGCTGAGAAATAATATGAAACTTAGAAAAACGATACATTGAATTGAGTTTTTACTGACTCTCTCACTATGGGGGTCTATTTTATACATGTCAGAAACAGTCTAACCGTTTCACCTAGGGGAGGACTTATACAATCAAACTGACTGACTTATTTTACTAGACCGTAGTTTTTGCTTATACTCCTGTTGCGGAGTTTTCTCTAACAGGGAAGGGGTTGTAACAATGTCTTTTGCGGGACAGTCCTTTAAAACAATGTCTTGGCAGTCTTTAAAATCCTGGGACTCCTTGGAAATGTTTTTAGAAACGGGTTTCAATCCATTGAAAAGTTTTACATGAGAAAGGTGGACCCACCCCTTCCTGCCTTCCAGCTTGACGGCAGTACGGGTGGTCAAGAGGACCTGACGTGGCTCCTTCCAACGAGGTTCCAGCGGACTTGATCTGTCAAAATTCCGGACCATCACAAGGGAACCTGGAACGATTTCATGCGGTGCCACCTCGGTATTGTCTGGAAAGGCGGCGGCAACCTGTGAACGACATGAGTTGAGGGCAGACATCAAGGAAGCTAGGTAATCTGTCAACATATTACATGAAACATCGGTAATACTTCGGGGTCTAGGAGTACCCCACATGTTAGGGGGGCGGCCGAATACGACCTCATACGGGGACAGACCTGATCTGGAATGTGCGACCATGCGCATATAAAATAGAGCAACTGGCAGAGCTACTAGCCAGTCCACACCTTTTTCTTTACAAACTTTTGCAATACGGATTTTCAGGGTCTGATTATGTCTCTCGACTAGACCGGCTGCTTCAGGATGGCGTACACAATGGAACTTCCACTGGTACCCTAACAACAGGGAAACATGCTTCATTAACTCTGAGGAGAATGGCTGACCGTTATCAGAATATACGACTCTAGGGAGTCCATATCTAGGGAAGAATTCACGAACCAACTGCTTGGCAGTGGTCGCGGCTGTGTAATCTGGGACTGGATATGCTTCTGTCCACCTGGACAAAGCGCATACTACTACAAGGACATACTTGAAACCTCGACATCGCTCCATTTGAATATAATCCATCTGGAGGACTTCAAAAGGGTGGTCAGGGGGCTGGAAACCACCTTGTTCCACCGGGACACTTTTACCTGGATTAAACTGACAACATATCATACAGGTACGGACTTTCTGCTTGGCTGCAGCTCGTAAATGCTTGTTGAACCAAATGTTCTGGATACTGTCTAACATAGCTTTTTCTCCTAAATGTGCTGGACTATGTGCGGTATTGATAATGACTTGAACCATAGAGTCGGGGAGAAACCATGTGGCTCTACCCTTCGTTAACCATCCTTGATCTGTCTGGACCCCTCCTTGTTCGGACCATTTCTTGATTTCCTCGGGAGTAGCATGTAACTGGATATCTATGACATCTTGTGTAGGGTCCTTAACTGTCATGCATGTAGTCGGATCTGGAGTATGTGTCTGATTAACTGGAATGTCTAGAGTCTGTGCTGTAAGCTTGGCTGTGCGGTCTGCTAGATCGTTACCTTGGGAAATAATGTCAGTAACTTTCGTATGTGCTTTGCATTTCATGATAGCAATGGATGTCGGTAAATGTATGGCATCTAACAGAGCTTGAATAAGGAGACCATGCTGAATCTTGGTTCCATGAGAAGTCATGAAACCTCTCTCCTGCCAGAGCACTCCGAAGTCGTGTACAACTCCGAATGCGTAACGTGAATCTGTATAAACATTAACTTTCAGGTTCTTGGCGTGTATACAGGCTTGTGTCAGAGCGACTAGCTCTGCTGCTTGAGCGGACAGGGTATCAATACAGTGTGTTTCAATAACTTCGGTGTCAGTAGTCACTGCATACGCGGCGACTAGTTCTCCCGTACTAGTTCTCATACATGAACCATCCACATAAAGTGTCAGGTCAGGATCTGGTAACGGAATGTCTGTCAGGTCTTGTCTTGGCTTTGTCGTAATGTTAACTACTTCCACACAGTCATGTGGGTCAGGGTTCAAACTGACTGATGGTAACAGTGTAGCAGGATTCAGGACGTTGCAGCGTCTGATTTCTATGTGTGGCTGGAATAGTGTCAATTCATAACCTGTTAAACGTGCAATTGTCAAGTGCTGAGTTTGTGTTCGGTTTAAAAGAACTTCCACGGAGTGTGGGACTTGTACTGTCAGGGAGGGTCCTAAAACTATGGAATCACTTTGTCTGATAGCTAGTGCTGTGGCTGCAACTGACTTGAGGCACGCAGGCAACGCCTGGGCGACTGGATCTAATGTGCTCGAAAAATAAGCACAGGGCTTGTATTGTCCTGCTTGATCTTGTGTGAGAACAGATAATGCTGTACCTTCTCGTTCGGTAACGAAAAGTGTAAAAGGCTTACTGTAGTTCGGTGTAGCTAGAACTGGAGCTTGGCATAGAGCTTTCTTTAACTCGTTGAAACTAAGTGTATGTTCAGATGTCCAAGGGAGAACAGTCGATACGGCTGCCTCCTGTGTCGTTAACTGTATCAGTGGCTTGGCTAGAAATGCATACTGGGGAATCCATTGTCTACAATAAGAAGTAAGGCCGATAAAAGCACGTACCTCCTTCTGGGTTCTGGGCTGGGGAAGACTCGCTATTAACTGGATACGGTCTGGTGTCAACTGCCTACCCCTCTTGGACAGCAAGTGTCCTAAGTATACCACTTGCTGGACACAGAATTGAAGCTTCGAAGGGGACACCTTGTGCCCCATCTCGGCTAGAAAATACAAGACTGTAAGTGATGCTCGCTCGCAAGCACGTTCAGAACGGGCTGTGATCAGTAGATCATCGACATACTGGAGCAGGGCAGTGTCCGTTGGCATGTGAATGTTGTCTAGTTGTCTCTTAAGTGCCTGACTGTAAATACTAGGACTTTCTGTGAAACCTTGAGGAGCGCGTGTGAACATATAGCTCCTTCCATTTAAACAGAATCCGAAAAGAAACTGGCTGTCTGGATGAATTGGAACACTAAAAAATGCATTCTTGAGGTCTATGACAGTGAAGAACGTGGCTTCAGAATCAATGGCTGTTAATAGGGAAGAGATATCTGGGACTACTGGGTACTGAGGAATAATACATTTATTAAGCTCTCGTAAATCAATCACTAATCGATATACTGGGGGTGCATTTGGATCAGTACGTTTCATGACTGGAATGATCGGAGAATTACATACATTGGAGTCAGTTTCTACAACTACTCCTTGAGCCATGAGCTCGTCAATAATTTTGGATAAGGCTGCTACAGCCTCAGGTGGCAATCTGTACTGTCTGATTCGTGGTAACACTACACCTGGTTTGAGAGTCACACGATAGGGTGTGATTTGCATATAACCTACATCTGTTGGACCTTGTGCCCATAGATGCTGCGGAACATTAGACAGTCTGGAATCAAAATCTCGTAATACATAGTGACCCTTAAAGTCACGTAGGAACAGACGTATTCCCTCTGGGGAACAGCAAATGACTGCACCTAACTCTTTCAGTGTCTTAATGCCTAATAGATTTTCTGGACATGACTTAGTAAGTAACAGATCAGTAGTGCGGGACAATGGACCTACTTCTAGAGTAACTGGCTTTGATATTTCATTTACAATGGGTTTTCCTGAAAATCCAAGGGAAACATTTCTTGAGCCTGAGAGCGGAGCCCCTGGAACTTCGGCATGACTAATTGTGGTCCTACTTGCCCCTGTATCGATCAAAAACTTTCTGTCTTTCCCTAATACTTGACTGTGAACATAGGGACCTTCTTGATCTACAGGTATCTCGATGAGAGGCAAGCCTACCTCCCTCTCTAGGCTGTTTCATGAATATGGCTGATACTCTGGATACTCGGACTGTGCATACTGGTACATCTGTGATGTAACATGCTGTGTTGCAGCAATAGGCTGCGGTGCTGTAACTGTCTGTGGTGCATTCTGTGACTGAGGAATCTGTGAAACTTGTTCTTGTCTAGGCGGACGTGGTCTTTCTTTAGTCTTACCAGTAGCTATGTTGTGTTTCAGAACTGCACACTCGTTTATAAAATGACCTGGCTGTTTACAATAATTGCAGTTCCCTTTAACGGGAGCTGCAGGATGACTGGCTTGATTCGGACCCCTCTTCTGACTGTCTTGAGGACCAGATTGTGCAACTAGCACTTTCATTTTCGTGTCTTTCATACGTTTTCTTTCGTGTTCTTGCTCTTCTCTGATTCTATTCTGGTGGTATTGAAGCATCTGGAGCATCTGGGACGGAGTATTTGCTTGCCAGGTGCTTTCGACTTTCAAAACTCGATTTTTAATTTGAGGGCTTGAATTCTCGACTAATTTAGTAACAAAAAGGTGAGGGTATGACTCACTACTTGTCTTGAGACCACTGTTGATACTGAAACATTTTTCAAATCTAGAATAAAAATCACTAATATCTTCGTCTTGTTTCTGTTTACAGGCTGAGATTGCATCCCAGTCTTCCTTTCTAGTTGTCAATAATCTGGGTAAAACTTGAATCAATAATTCTGGTAATTCTTTACATTTATCTCCAAGACCGGTACCTGGTACTCGTGCCTTGTCTTCAGCTTCTAGAGCTGTCCAATCGATCTTTTTCTCTCCCACCTCCCATTCTTTTTCTTTTAGCTTTTCATACACCCCTGCGGGTAACAGGACCTTTAACATTTTAATGATATCTGGGTAAGTGTATTCTCCCATACGGAGCATGTCTTTTAATTCTCTATGGAACCCTGCTGGATCTTTGTCATGACAGGGAATTAATTTCTTCATTTCAAGAAGTTCCATCTTTGTGATTGGAGTGTATACAAACACTCGTTGCATTTCGCCACCCGTTCCTTTAACTGGGTGGACTTCTCGTAACGGATTCTGTCTGTCTATGTAGAATGGTTTACTTGCTGGAGGTGAGACATGAACAAAATGCGGGTTCAAGAACGTTCTATATTTGTGACGCTGTTCTAGAATGACACTAATTAAATCGGTACCTAGACCTCTCCATCTGTACTGGAGTAACTCGTTCAGGATATCATGTAACGGACCTGGATCAGAGTGTTGACCCTCATACTGAGTAATGAGGTGCTGAATCATATACATACCCACCAGTCGTTGCTCGGCTGGGGGCATTTTCAGGAACATTTGTGCCACTATTTCGTCTGGAAAAGTGGTAGAATCAGTAATCCATCGAACTGCTGATCGGGCTAGTTCTTGTTCATGCATGGTACTTAATTCACTATAACCGATTCGTGATTTCAGAATGTGATCGGTAGCTTGAAATACTTGTTCTAGAGAACCTTGTTCTGGTGCTGAATGATGAAAAATAGACTTGGGTTCTAGGCGTAAATGGCGATCTGGAAATCTAGATTTTCCTACATACGCTATTCTGGCGGGATTCTCGTCCTCTTCTTCTTCGGGATCAGAGATACTTTCTTTCTCGCTTACTTGTGCTGCTTTACGCTGTTCGTGTATCTTTATTATCTCTTTACGGATTTTCTTGTACATACTCTCCATAGCACCGACGGTCTTGTGCTTACCCTCGGCTATATTATCACTCCACCTTGTCAGGATTCTCATTTCGGCGGAATCTTTAGACGGGTAATCTTGTTCTCTTATTAGACAATTGATCAGGAACTTTAATATCATGAGCTGGATCTCGGCTTTCCTTTGAGACATAGTCTCGCTAATACTTTCTGGATCATCCCCTGTACGGATGAAACGATATATTCTGTCTAGATCTTCTTTCATATTCGGTAAGGTGACTAGATACTCGGCCACCTTTCTTACGCGAAATGAATATAAAACCATATTATCCTCGCCTGGGACTGGATCATAGCAACATTCGGCAAGGGATTTTCTTATTTCTGCAACAGACTGATACCTAGGCGTACGCTGTGATGCTTGTGCATGTAATTCGGCTAACGTTAAACGCTTGTGTGGCGGCGGGGTTTGAGGAGGACCTCCTCCTGCGGCCCCTAAACTGGAGTCGTCTACTGAGGCTCTACGTCCTGGCAGAGTGGGAAATGGAAATGTAGGCTGGACTTGTATGGCGGGCTGGACCGGGGGTACCGTAACAGGTACTCCGGTGTCTGGAGGAGCGGGAAGTGCCTGATTTACAGGGACTGGCGGAGCGCGAACAGGATTTGCATATTCTGGGACTGTGTCGTCCAAATAGGACGAAATAAAAATATCAGCTGCGGTCGGTTTGTGACGTAGCTTGGTCGGAAGTAATGGTGGCGGGAAATTACTGGATGCCTCTGGGGTCGCTTTTGGCAAGCCCTCGGCAAGAAGAGGATACATACCCTTAATGAGGGCATGCCTCTGTCTGTCTGACTGTTCGGCTTTGACTCGTTCACCTATCTCGATTAATTCTCTTTCTTGGGCTCGTTCTTGGGATTCTCTACTTAACTCTGACTTTCTGACTTCCTTTTCGGTTCTTCTATGCGCTTCTTTACGCCATAACTCGATGGCATCTTTCTGTGACTGTCTGGCTTTCTTTTTCCATAATGCTTCTTCTACTCGCATGATACATTCGGCATCCCATGTACCCGATACGGGCCATCTATACTTTTCTTCTAACTGTTTGGTATACTCTACCCATAAATCTAGATACAATATGGCGCTTATGCCATGTTTCTGATACATAAAGTGACCTGGACTGTCCCTAGGCGGGACAGGAACTGCTTCTTCTAATAAACCCTTTCTAGTTTTTAGCTGACGTAATCTTGAAAAGAGCGGCATTGTAAACTTGAATCGGAATACAATACAATACACGAAGAACAATAACAATTGGGAAAACAATTCAGGCATACCACGACATTGGAATTACATTAAACAATATCATAACATAACAGTTCGAACAGAATATTACCTGGAATACTGAGAACAGAAACAGAACAGAATTTCTCGAGAACGGAACAGACTAGAATTACTGGATGCACTGCTGAAACAGTACGGAACATACCGGTCCCATAAAGGAACGCATCAAGACCCGTATCCACCTAGGTGAACACTTCGTTTGTGAGTCTGGGTACCACCAACCCACGGACCAGGAGTCAATTTAGATTGGTCCTGTCTAGATACTACCCCAGCAATGGTACTCACCGGGCAGCAAGAACGGAAGGCCTCGGACGGGACTGGGCTGACGACGACGGACTTCGGACTTCAGTTACGGGTGGGCCTCCGGATACCTCGGACCTTGGACTCTCGGCTTGGGCTCTGGTCGGGACTCGCCGCGTTCCTCCACCGTCTCGTTCGGATGCTGGACCGCCTCCTCCGTCTCCTCCGTGGGCCTGAGGGATACTTGAGCAGAAATATCTGCCACTGCGCAGAAGAGTTCCGTCACGACTGTAGAGGGTCAGGGGGTCGGCGTGGCTTCACCGACGCGTGGGGAAAGGGCAAGTCCCTATTCGGGCGCCATTATGTGGTAAATAAATAAATAATACCCTATTTTTGACTAGGCATAAATCATAACAGATAGCTCAATAAATAAGAGTCAAGATTCGAGGTAGTAGGAGTTTCTGCAGGTTTATTACAGCATAAGGACAGGATCAGGACAACCTGCATAGGATGACCCAGCAGCTGCTGGGGCCGGGTCTGGGATGAGCGCGCTAACTTTTAATAACAATATATGAACTTATATACATAGCGCAAACACATAGCATTACATTGCAGTAGGCGTAGCAGTGGGTGGAGCAGAAGGCGTGACGCGTAGCAGTCGCGAAAGATAACAGTAAAAGTAGGTGTAACTGGGCGTATACATAGACATGTGGTGCAAACGTAACAGAATATGTCATGAATGGGGCGGAAACATAGGAGGGGGCTACCTAAGGAGCCGGGACCTCTAACCTTAATGGTGCGCGTAAACTGGCAATGACGTATTACTAGGAGAAGCTGGGGGCTATGAACTCTGTGCTAGGAGCAGAGACTAAAGTCTGGAGGGTCGGAGCGACTTGTACCTAAACCCTATCTAGTATCTGATGTTTAGGGAACATGTTGATATAAACTAGAAGTCATGAGGGGAGAGGCTAACTTGATTCTAAGACTGGACCATGCATTATTCTACATGTAGTGTGTGATGAAGAATACTAAATGACCATTAAATACAGTATTTCTCTAACGTGGAGCCGCATAGGCTAGACAATGACGGGAACTATTGATGCAGTTCAGTAGCTTAGGAATGCAGGGAAGGAGGACTGAACTGATAACTGGAACTATAACATACTTTTGGCAGACTCAGAGGCAGAGCCAGGCTGCACCGGGCACTGCGAGGCAGGAAGTAAGTGAAGGGTCGAGGATACAGGTGGGGGCTGTACCGCTCCTCAGCGAGGACTTCAGGAGACAGGAGCTGAATCTAGTGTCCGGGCCCTTTTGAGGCCTAGAAACGGGGACTTTACAATGAAATAACGTGCACACTGAGAAACGTGGCAACATTACTTTACATAGGCCTGATATTCGTAGTATTCACGAGGACTGGAAACTAGCATACTAAAGGTGGACACAACTGTAATTGCGTCATTAATCGGACATGGGGAATAACATATGCATATTGGTCATGCACACATAACATATGATGGATGAGGCGTAGGGACACAGAACATGGCAAAATTTACTTTTCCACAAGAGAAGAAAAAAAAACACTGCATGGATAAACAACAAATGAAGAGAAACACATTTTTGGATTCAAAGATATCCATAAATCTTTTACGGGACATAAAGGTAGTGCACTACTGCTTAAAAATATATATCAAAGAAATATATGAAATAGCTGGAGAGATGACTTTGAAGCAGAGAACAAAGAAACACACCTAGTCACATTCGTAGAAGTTCAAGTTTTTTACAACAATAACATTTAAAAGATAAGGAGAAGTTAAGAGAGAATACTGTAACTTTGTGTTGTAGTTGTCCTGTTGAATTGGTGAAGTTGCATGCATCCTGCCATTCCTCTTATTCACGATATACTCCTCCATTCCATCTTACGCTCCATCGATGAATATTGGTGACCAGACACACTGTCCAGTGGCGGCCTGATGAGTAATTGCGGATTACATCTGAGTTCAGCGTTTGTTCCATGGCACATAGTAAAAGCCGTCCTATAATTTTGGATGGCAAAAAACAGTAAGTGAACCAGTTCAAAAAATATAAGGTACGCTGTTTAGTGCAAAAATAACACTTTCAGTTTCAGAGTCGACAGTATTACAAAACATACACGCATCATTTCAAAAGTGCGTACTCTGAGTCTCATTTTCAAGGATAAATAAGTGTGGGCGAAGTTTGCAGATCTTTCCCCTCAAGCTAGGTGTAAAGTGTAAACTGCGATTTTAGAACCCTAACCCTAACCCTAACCCTAGGCCCTAACCCCCCTTTTTCACCATGGATTTAGTCCAAATCACTTGATTCCGATATTAGACCTTTCCAGCAATGCCCCAAGACCCGCCAACCCACCCGCAAATAGCAGAACCCCCCCAAACAGGCAAAAAGTAAAAATGGAAAATATAATACTTAGAGTATTTTCGGCCTTCTTTCAATTCTGTCCAAATGCGCTCCGCAGCTAGGCCCTAACTCCCCTTTGCCACCATGGATTTCCTGAAAAACAAATGCAATCAAAATTAGACTGTGCCAGCAGTGCCCCCAGACCCCAAAACCCACCCCAAACACCATGAATCCCCCCAAACAGCCCCCCCCAAAACAGGCAAGTGAGCAAAACCAGAAAATAATTCCACCATGGATTTTGTCCAAACCACTTGATTCCGATATTAGACCTTCCCAGCAATGCCCCAGACCCGTCAACCCAGGCGAAATAAATTAGAAGACCCCCAAACAGGCAAGAAGCAAAAATACAAAAACGGGGACTTAGAAATATTTAGGCCCAGTTCCAAAATCACTCCATGCGCGCTCTGCAGCTAGGCCCTAACTTCCCTTTGCCACCATGGATTTTCTTCAAACCACTTGCAATCAAAACTATCCATACCCAGCGTTGCTCCAAGACCCCCAAACCCCCCCAAACACCGGGAACCCCCCCAAGCAGGCCCCCGAAAACACGAAAGTGAGCGAAAACTCTGAAAAGTGAAAAACTTTTTCACCACGGATTTTCTCCAAAACACTTTTATCCGGTATTAGACATTCCCAGCAATGCCCCCTGACCCGTCAACCCAGGCGAAATAAAGTAGAAGACCCCAAACAGGCAAAAAGTAAACATACAAAAATGGGGACTTAGAAATATTTAGGCCCAGTTCCAAAATCACTCCATGCGCGCTCTGCAGCTAGACCCTAACTCCCCTTTGCCACCATGGATTTTCTTCAAATCACTTGCAATCAAAACTATCCATACCCAGCGTTGCTCCAAGACCCCCCAAACACCCCCAAACACCAGGAACCCCCCCAAGCAGGCCCCCGAAAACACGAAAGTGAGTGAAAAATCTGAAAAGTGAAAACCTTTTTCACCACGGATTTTCTCCAAAACACTTTTATCCAGTATTAGACCTTCCCAGCAATGCCCCCAGACCCGTCAACCCAGTCAAAATAAAGTAGAAGACCCCCAAACAGGCAAAAAGCAAAAATACAAAAACGGGGACTTAGAAATATTTAGGCCCAGTCCAAAATCACTCCATGTGCGCTCTGCAGCTAGGCCCTAACTCCCCTTTGCCACCATGGATATTCTTCAAATCACTTGCAATCAAAATTAGACCTTCCAAGCAGTGCTCCAAGACCCCCGACCCAGCACCGCAAATCTAGAACACCCCCAAAGAAACCCCCAAAAACCTGCAATACTGGTATATTCAAAACATGGCAAATTGCGCTGTTCACAAAAAACCTTCATTACCTGTTCTACTTTTTGTCCGCATCTTCTTCGGAAAGTGAGGGCCCACAGGGCAGCCTCTTCTGTCAATTTCAGAAGTAAGTCTGTCAACAATCAGCAAGCATGTAGTCAGTCAGTTATTTCAGTCCCACTTGAGGGGACTCGTCTACGAAGACAAAGTTTATTTATTCTCCATAATCCATCCATCTGCCTTGAGAGAAATGGATATGGGGAGTCTGGAGGAGGAGGATAGAGGAGCATGATTGAGTTGTGAACTTGTGAACATCAGGAATGCAGACTGTGGCACCTTCAAATCAATAAGGAAAATAAGATGAAGACAGTGCTGATGATGATTAGAGTTTTGTTGTGGTAAAAGTTGCAAAACAAAGAAAGACACACAGAAATAAAAGTGAATAAGGACGAAAAAAAGGGAAGTAATTTTCAGGCCTCGGTGTCAGGGAAGTAGAGCTCGTCCTCAAAGTCTATGAATTGAGACGTGAGTAGGTCAGGTGACTGAGAAGAACTTCCGTCGGCGTCACCTAAGTCGTGTCCTCTTCTTCCTGCGTGCATTCACGTATTTTGTAATCGGGTGGTATGAAGTGCTGATTCATCTTGATTATTGTTAACCTCTCCACATTTTTGGGCAAGAGGCAGGTCCTTTTTGAAGTTACAATGTCCCCAGCAGCACTGAAACCACGTTCAGAAGACACGCTTGCGAGTGGGCAAGACAAATAATTTAGAGCCAGGTTGGTGATCAGTCGCCATACAGAGCTTTTCCTATACCAATATACCAATGGGTTCTCATTATGACAGACCTCTGTTGGGTCATCCAGATAGGTCTGCACCACCGACTCCAGGTTCTCCAGGGTTGCTCCACTTTGCGTACCATCTGCGACCTTTGCAGCAGTGGACCGAGCAAACCCTTGCTGAGTTAGCCAATCCGCTTCCGACAATATTTTTTGGGGGCCTGGTGCAGGCGAGGATGATGATACGGTTGCTGGTGTCGTTAACGGCTGTGAGGAAAAGTGACTCCCTTCGGCCACGGATTGAGAAGTGGAACTTGACGCCAGATGGCCTGCTGATTCAGTTTTACTTGTGCTGCCTCCTTGAAGGTTCTGCCGCTCTTTTTCGAACCGAGTGGCTGACAGAACTAGCCAATGTTTGTACTTTGAAACATCTGCTTCATCAAAAGGAATGAATGCTTTGCTAGCCACTGCCTTTTTGTACTGTGGAATGGATCCAGATTAGTGGCACAAATGTAATGTTGTTCTGTACGTATGTTTTTAAGCCTTTCATTGTGAAGTAGGAGCCTTAATAACTTCTCCGCCAAATCATATGCTTCTCGCTTTTCACCATCATCTCTGAACGTTGACGACACGTCCTTCAGTTGGTGCTCTAGCATGCGCAACAATGGGATAGCTTTGCTCAAAGAACAGTCCTCCCTGCTGACTTCACGCGTGAAGATCTCAAAAGGACGAAGCATGTCTGTCAGGCTTGCAATTAGCTTCCATTCCTCCAACTCTAGCCTCATCTCTTTCTGAGTAGAACCCAGTTTATAGACATACTCATTTATTACCTTCCACTGCTCAGACAGACGCTCAAGCATGTAAAAGGTTGAGTTCCAACGTGTTGCCACCTCCTGGATTAGCCCTTTGACTGGCAGTTTACGTTCATGTTGAATGTTCCTCAGCTGCTTCCGGGCCTTGTCCCAGACTCTTAGTGTGCCTCATACATGTTACAGGGGTAGAGGGTGTGGGCGCTACCACTGCAGTGCTGCTGCCAGGGGTACTGGGTGTACCAGAAAAAATGTTGGTCGGTTCTTGACTTCCACCCTGCACAATCAGCCCCTCGTCAGCATAAGATGCAATGTCAATGGATACATTTAGATCAGTTCTGCTTTGGGCTTCCTGGATCGCACTTAGGTGTGCATACCACTGGATAGGGTGGTGTTTTTTTAGATGACCTCTCTGGCATCCGGTACCATAGTTGATACCAAGCTTACGCCGCCTAACTGATACTTTACAAATCGACAAATAACCATGTTTTCCCCCTTTTGACTAACAGTAAAGAAGTCCCATACTGGGGACTGCAAATGTCTGCTGGTGGTGGAGGTGCTACTTGTGACTTGCAATGCCAGATGAAGTGGAGAATGGGCGTGGCTGAATTTGTTTCTGTTGTTCACTTACAGCACCACTACTTGAGGTAATGGAGGTCGAGCTGGATGGAGGTCCCTGCCGGCCCTTCTGACGAGAAAATATAGAAGCTGTAGGTCGTTTTGGTGTTGTAGTTAACTGCGTTGGTGGTGGTACCAGAGCCACACCGCCCACATCCCGCTCAGCAGCCATTCGGGATAGGGTGGAAATGTTTGTCTGCTGCATGCCCGCTGTGACTGGAGTGACGTCTGTGATGACTGGGTCATCTTCAGACTGTACATCAGCAGCAGAAGACACCACTTCTTGACGTCGTCTTCACCCATAAGTCGAAGCCTTGCGGGAACCTTCCTTTTAAGCTTAGCTACCTTTGTCGGCTCATGGCGTGCCTCACTGTCAGACTGCATTGCTGGGTTCCAATCACAATCAAGGTCATCAGAATGAAGGGGGCTTGAAGAAGAACTTGTAGTAGTAGTAGTAGCAGCCCTCCTTGACCTTTTTCTTGCTGGGGATCTGGAAGACAATGGATCATCCTCAGGAGGAGTGGCTTCCTCAGATGATACCTCCACTTGAATATCAATTTCCTGATGTGCCCCTACTTCTGGAGGAACAAGCGTTGTAGGCAGTTGTGCCACTCCATGAACCTCTAGTTGCACCTCTCCATGCACCTCTACTTGCGCCTCTCCTTGTGCATGTACTTGCGCCTCTCCTTGCCCATGTACTTGCGCCTCTCCTTGCCTATGTACTTGCGCCTCTCCTTGCCCATGTACTTGCGCCTCTCCTTGCCCATGTACTTGCGCCTCTCCTTGCCCATGTACTTGCGCCTCTCCTTGCCCACGTACTTGCGCTTGTACTAGTTGCACTTGTGGTTGTCGTTGCGGCTGTGATTGCTGAACACTCGCCAGCTGAGTTACACCCGGCGCTGATTGGATGGTACTTTCTTGTGATGAGCCAACATCACTGGTCGATGGTGATTGAGAAACTAAAGTGGCTGCCTCAGCAGCACTCATGGTCTTGGACCTAACTTCGCGTGGTGGCACTGAGCCCAATGAAGCGGAGGTGCTGCTTCCAGCTTGGTCCCCGGCGGACACCGCTGCTGCTGCAGGCATAGTTTTTTTTCTCCCCAAAAAGGTGTCGGTGGGCACACCAGTCTCCTTGGTAGGTGGTGCTACTTGCTTCTTCTGCTCCTTCTTACAGGCAGTGGTACTGGCAACTTTTTTCGCTGAGGCGCTACGGCCACCTTTCTTTAGGGCCATCTTCTTCAGATGTCAAAACAGCAGGCCGCAGTTGCACGAGTTGCAGAGTTGTCTTGTCTGTGGCCACACGTGACGTTGTGCTGCACACACCGCTGCAGGACTTCTTCCTGGCACTGGTGGTTCTCTTTTGCACCTAAAAACAATGGAAGCCAGAGGAACATCAGTTAAACACACACAAATCACCACAATCCAATGCCATCCATGCCCTCAATGATGTTTACATTCAAGATACCCCACAGAAAGACTTTGTCCATGCACCACTGAGTACCCCTGGGCCTAATGGAAGAAAGCAAGGCAAACTGGGTGCAGGCCTGAGCACACTGCCTGCCTTCAAAATGGGCCCTTGACCCCCACCACATGGCCAGGCCCTGCCTGGACCAGGCCTCAAAATGGCCCCCACCCACATAGCCAGGCTCCAACACCACCCCAAAAAGTCGAAAAATAAACAAAAATCACCACAATCCAATGCAATCCATGCCCTCAATGATGTTTAAATTCAAGGCACCCCACAGAAAGACTTGGTCCATGCACCACTGAGTACCCCTGGGCCTAATGGAAGAAAGCAAGGCAAACTGGGTGCAGGCCTGAGCACACTGCCTGCCTTCAAAATGGGCCCTTGACCCCCAGTGGCACTGGCAACTTTTTTCGCTGAGGCGTTACGGCCACCTTTCTTTGGGGCCATCTTCTTCAGATGTCAGAACAGCAGGCCGCAGTTGCACGAGTTGCAGAGTTGTCTTGTCTGTGGCCACACGTGACGTTGTGCTGCACACACCGCTGCAGGACTTCTTCCTGGCACTGGTGGTTCTCTTTTGCACCTAAAAACAATGGAAGCCAGAGGAACATCAGTTAAACACCCCAAAAAGTCGAAAAACAAACAAAAATCACCACAATCCAATGCCATCCATGCCCTCAATGATGTTTACATTCAAGATACCCCACAGAAAGACTTTGTCCATGCACCACTGAGTACCCCCGGGCCTAATGGAAGAAAGCAGGGCAAACTGGGTGCCGGCCTGAGCACACTGCCTGCCTTCAAAATGGGCCCTTGACCCCCACCACATGGCCAGGCCCTGCCTGGACCAGGCCTCAAAATGGCCCCCACCCACATGGCCAGGCTCCAACACCACCGCAAAAAGTCGAAAAACAAACAAAAATCACCACAATCCAATGCCACCCATGCCCTCAATGATGTTTAAATTTAAGGCACCCCACAGAAAGACTTGGTCCATGCACCACTGAGTACCCCTGGGCCTAATGGATGAAAGCAAGGCAACCTGGGTACAAGCCTGAGCACACTGCCTGCCTTCAAAATGGCCCCTTGACCCCCACCACATGGCCAGGCCCTGCCTGGACCAGGCCTCAAAATGGCCCCCACACACATGGCCAGGCCCCAACACCACCCCAAAAAGTCGAAAAACACACACCAATCACCACAATCTAATGCCATCCATGCCCTCAATGATGTTTATATTCAAGACACCCCACAGAAAGACTTGGTCCATGCACCACTGAGTGCCCCTGGGCCTAATGGAAGAAAGCAAGGCAAACTGGGTGCAGGCCTGAGCACACTGCCTGCCTTCAAAATGGGCCCTTGACCCCCAGCTACATGGCCAGGCCCTGCCTGGATCAGGCCTCAAAATGGCCCACCCACATGGCCAGGCTCCAACACCACCCCAAAAAGTCAAAAAACAAACAAAAATCACCACAATCCAATGCTACCCATGCCCTCAATGATGTTTAAATTCAAGGCACCCCACAGAAAGACTTGGTCCATGCACCACTGAGTACCCCTGGGCCTAATGGATGAAAGCAAGGCAACCTGGGTACAGGCCTGAGCACACTGCCTGCCTTCAAAATGGCCCCTTGACCCCCACCACATGGCCAGGCCCTGCCTGGGCCAGGCCTCAAAATGGCCCCCACACTCATGGCCAGGCCCCATCACCACCCCAAAAAGTCAAAAAACACACACCAATCACCACAATCTAATGCCATCCATGCCCTCAATGATGTTTATATTCAAGGCACCCCAGAGAAAGACTTGGTCCATGCACCACTGAGTACCCCTGGGCCTAATGGAAGCAAGCAAGGCAAACTGGGTGCAGGCCTGAGCACACTGCCTGCCTTCAAAATGGGCCCTTGACCCCCAGCTACATGGCCAGGCCCTGCCTGGATCAGGCCTCAAAATGGCCCACCCACATGGCCAGGCTCCAACACCACCCCAAAAAGTAAAAAAAAAAAAAAAAATCACCACAATCCAATGCTACCCATGCCCTCAATGATGTTTAAATTCAAGGCACCCCACAGAAAGACTTGGTCCATGCACCACTGAGTACCCCTGGGCCTAATGGATGAAAGCAAGGCAAAATAGGTGCAGGCCTGAGCACAGTGCCTGGCTTCTAAATGGGCTCTTGACCCCCAGCCACATGGCCAGGTCTGCCTGGACCAGCCCTCAAAATGGCCCCCACCCACATGGCCAGGCCCCAACAGCACCCAAAAAGTCGAAAAAGACACAAAAATCACCACAATCCAATGCCATCCATGCCCTCAATGATGTTTAAATCCAAGACACCCCACAGAAAGACTTGGTCCATGCACCACTGAGTACCCCTGAGCATAATAGATGAAAGCAAGGCAAACTGGGTGCAGGCCTGAGCACACTGCCTGGCTTCAAAATTGCCCCTTGAGACTTGACCCCCACCACATGGCCAGGCCCTGCCTGGACCAGGCCTCAAAATGGCCCCCACCCACATGGCCAGGCCCCAACAACACCCCAGAAAGTCAACAAAAACACAAAAATCACCACAATCCAATACCATCCATGCCCTCAATGATGTTTACATTCGAAACACCCCACTGAAAGACTTGGTCCATACACCACTCACTACCCTTGGGCCTACTGGCTAGTGTGGCTTTACAGGCACCCCAAAATAAAATAAAAAAAATCCACATATAGTAAGCTAAAATTCAATGACATACATGAGATTTAAGTTCAACAAAACTCACAGAAACAGTTGTATCATGCACCCATGACTAACCCTGGGCCTACTGGATACTGTGGCTACCCCAATATATTTTTTTTAAAGTTGTGAAAAAGTTTTAAAATTGTAGTTGTAGCAACTGCAATGCCCCAAACAAACAACACCAACTTACTTGTAAAATCTCAAATCCAAAAGTGAAGTCTAAAAAGTCCTCAAATACAAATATCCAGCAGCAGCCACAAAAAGTAATCCTTCCAGCTCCAGATCCAAATGAAAAGTGACCAGGAGATGGACAAAGCATTGGGAGGAGCCTGCTGGACAGGAACAGGAAGTTGGAGACTCTGGGGCACTTCCTTCCTCCCACCTCCCCAAAAATGGACTCCTTCCACAAAAAGGTGCAGCCAAATCTCAATCTGAGGAGTTATTTTGATCAAAATCATGATTTTCTGAAGGTTTATGCTGCCTGCGGTGGCTTTCTTGTGCAGAAATGCAATTTTTGCAATTTCGGGAACGCGAGCTGCTCAAATCTCCTGCCGGATGTTAGCTGCGCGCCGCATCTACGTGTTCAGCATTGTTTACTCCCATAATGCGTAATCGCAGGCCCTTATGACGTACTCGTGTTGTCAAACTCTCGCTGTGCAAGGTGGCGAGCCGTGATAACGTAATTGCGTTCGAAAAACTCTCGCGCGATCACGCAGCAAGATCCAAAATGGCGCAGCACACGTAAACCAGGAGAAAAACAACTCGGCGGACTCAGAATCATGGTAAGTCAACGCCGCGCGCGCGATATTGTATTTTTCAAGCGCGACCAAGCAAAAAATTCCGCAGCTTGCGAATTTGCGGATTCTTGGGCAAATTCGCGTGATTCGCGAAATAGCCAAAAATCCGCAAATTCGCCCGCAAAACGGATTTTACGCCCATACTTAATTAACGCGTCATGATAGAGAGGTAGACTTTTCACCATCATTTTCTACGGAAGATTTTCAGTAAGAATCCACTCATAGAAATTGTATTGCAATTAGTTCTAGGTTCCGCAACAAATTGACTAGTCTATATGTTGAGTGATTTTAACAATTAACCACATACTTTTCACATTAGAAGTGACACAGGACTACAGATGAATGAGCAGAAAAGTTACTAATAAAAAAATAATTCTTCTTTTTCACTTAGAAGGTGCACGGTTAATTTGTGCTCAAAGGTACATCATACTGTGAATGATTTAATTCGCAATAGAGATAGTTCTCATTTTGTTAATTTTTTCTTACAGGTAATCACATTATAAAGGATAAGGTGATATGACCAAATTATACACCTGCGCATGAATGTGCGAATGCTGCACGTTTTCAATTTTCAACTTTCAATATTGAGTTGTGTTTAGCGATACAACGTAAGGAGTGGAACTAGTCCTGGAGATAAACTTACTTTCATTAACTAGGTCCTGAAGAATAGTCGATAGGGATAGGCTAGAAACATGTCGACCCATAGGGTGTGTAAACATTAATTTTCCATAACACCCTATTTATTTTCCATGTTTTTTAACATTGCTGACTAGGGGTTAAAATAAAGCACTTTTCCCACTAGCCAGGTAATTTTAAGTACAATCCTCGTAAATTCACTCCTCCACAACACTACATCTGCCTCTCATAGTTTGTGAAATCGGTTGGACGCAGCATGCCCCGTTCCGCAGCGGAACGGGAAGGACCCTATGATGAAGCATGCTATCAAGGGGTAACCCTGGTGGGTGAGGGTTTTACAAAAAGCCCAAGGTTTTTTTCCAAAGACAAAGTTCATCCATTCACTTTTTCTTGCTAGAAAGTTAGACTGGGTACTTTATTTTTACATATTGTTCTTGTTGTAACCATTTGGTGCCTGTGTCCTGGGTCCGATGACTGGATGTAGTTGGCAGTTGGCATTTTTGCATTCCTCCCAGACAGTGAAACAAAATGGGAATAGTGTTTGGCAGGTTGGGGGAAGTGGAGATGCTCCGTGGCCCAATTATATTTCAAAGGGGCTGCCTCAGCACAACCACAAAGAACTTGATACCAGTCTATTGAGACCCCAGGCCTGTTGGAGTCTAGGCAGGGGAAGGAAGGAAATTCTGGAACCATATGTGGGGGAAATCTACAGATTTCCCCCAAATTCAAAGACTGTCACCAGGTATAAACATTGAACCAGTACAGAAAAGAGTCCCAAATATCCAACACATGTGTGTCTAAATCTTAGCCCAACCCAAAAATAGCACTGCGATATTTTTAAAACATTTATATTCACAAAGAGTCAGTTCATCAGCAAACACACATTAATGAACACCAAATCATAGGCCTATATATAAAACATATTCTCAGTTTATTACAAATCACAGAATTAAAAACATATATTTTTAAAAAAAACATTTCATTACATTAAAACATTAATGATTAACAGAAAACAAAGTTGACGCTGTTTTTCGGTGCTTGAAATGATGTACAGCTTCTTCAGGACAGTTTTTTAGACAATGGAGAATAATTTATATTATTGTTACAAACACGTGTTGCTGACAACATCTTCTATGACAATTATAGAAGCATTTAAACTCTCTATTATTTGAAATTTGTCTTTAGTTTAAAATTACCTACAGTCCGAATGCATAATTCTATAGTCAAACATGTTCTTTTAAAAAAACAAAATATTTACAAAGATGGTAACTCTTACAGACCCAGATATAATTCAAACCATGCATTTTTAACATATAGAGCTATCCCATATGCGTAACAGTTATTGCAATGATTGTACCTTTTATTTTCGCAAAGTTATGCTTACTCGCCCATGAGGGTTAGAATGAAGGTAGACGTCAAGATGTAGAGGTAACAAATTAACATCTCCCAGGATTGTGCCTACAATGTACAATAAGTTCCCATTTAAAACATGCATGTCCAGGTATTCTACTAAATTTAGTAGAATATCTGGGACATGCATGTTTTAAAAGGACATGCATGTCCAGATATTCTACACATTGTTTCATCACCGAAACGCAGCGTCGACTTTGTTTTCTGTTAATCATTAATGTTTTAATGTAATGAAATGTTTTTTTTAAATATATTTTTAATTCTGTGATATGTAATAAACTGAGAATATGTTTTATATATAGGCCTATGATTTGGTGTTCATTAATGTGTGTTTGCTGAGGAACTGACTCTTTGTGAATATAAATGTTTTAAAAATATTGCAGTGCTATTTTTGGGTTGTGCTAAGATTTAGACACACATGTGCTGGATATTTGGGACTCTTTTGTGTACTTGTTCATTATATTTACCCGGTTCCTATCTGCAATAGTAGGGTACCTCTCCCCCTTTGTTTACCCATAAACATTGAACCCTCGGACCAACTATTCAATACACTCTTGGACTTGTGAAAAACTACAGAAGAACTGACTTGGGCTTTATGGGACTTCCCTGCTTCTTGAGGCCTGCCTTGTTTCTCAGAGAACTGCCCTGCTTCAAGAGCTTTGCCTTGTTGCTTGAAAGAGAGAGGACTCTCTCATGTGAACCAAGGATTACCAGAGTAACACGAAGGATTAGGTTGCTGACCTCCTGTCTGTGTTAAAGGGACATAACGAGCTCCAGGGGACACCATGCAACTGCCCAGCTGACCTGCTGCAATTGGCCTACCCTGTACTGGCAACTGGACCTGCCTGGACCTGTACCTGCCCCTGCCTGAGCCCTGCTAGCCTGTGCTGGAGTGAGTTTCTGATCTTCAAGAGATACCTGGTCTTGGACCTTTGGCTGTCCTTAGTTGAGTTCCTCTTATGAAATCCCAAAGTTCTGAACTGTAGGCGAAGGACTTTGAGAAGGAAGACTTTTTCAGCTGAACTAACCAGTTCCCTGCGTCCGGCCCGCACACCATCATGCTCACCCTGAACTTATGACTTTTCCAGGTCTAGCGTCCAGATACCAACAGGTAGAGGTTTCTGATTCTTGGTGCTATTTTTACTTAAACCTTGATTACTGATTAGATTTGTCTTTTTTTCTTGTTTGGGAGTCTTATTTATTAAATTGTACTCAATTTTAAAAATTGGTGCGGGTTTTTTTGTGTTGTGTTTTATTGCTGTTTGTGTGCTGCATAAATACTTAACACAGTGCCTCTAAGTTAGGCCTGACTGTTTCTGTGCCAAGCTACTTGAGGGTTAAGCAGAGTTGAATTTAGTGAGTTTTGTAGTTCACCCCTGACCCTTACTGTGGTTGTTGCTTGAGAAGGGTTTCCACCCCACTCAATAAAAACACAAATTCTTACAGTATCCATCATTCACTAACCAACTACTATCCCATGCCTCTAGGTAAGGCTTAACAATCTGCTTGCCAAGGAATGAAAGCGCTTTGAAACAATGCTCTTAAAAAACCCTTGACCACACCTCCAGTTGCAATTCACTGGCATTAGCAGAAAAATCACAACCCCACTAAAGGTGGTCCAGTGTGTAAGGTTTACTCAAACAGCTATAAGATTTGTAATGCCAACTTCTCCTTTTTTAATAAAAGTCACATTTTCAACATGTAACTCGACTGCCATTTTTCTTTAGCATTGCAGAGAAGAGGAGGGGAATGAGGATCCTACTACAAACAGTTGATGTGTATTGCTTGCTCTCCTGTGGCTGGAAGGTGGAGATCAAGGCACTATATCCACTGAACACAGCAATAAATATAAAACACACAAAATAACTTTT
>NC_136061.1:1517330535-1517677816 GCF_964261635.1 Lissotriton helveticus | reverse complement strand
GCCCTTTTGGTAAAAAAAGGATCTGTGGCGCTTCTTCAGGACCAAAAACAAGGTTGAGTGGCCTACCCCACATTTTGTTTTTTAGTAAGTAGTCCCCCTTGAAAGGGATGGTACCTACTTTTATTTTGATTCAAATGGTCATCTGACCTAGAAAGAGATAAAAAAAAGACAGGACAAACAACAATAACAACAGTGTTATAATGTGTCTGGCAGAAGAACTTTTTATTAACCCAAAGGTCCCATGTCGTGGACCACTGTGTTTGTCTGCAACTATAATAGTACATATGAAGACACATACAGATACACAACAACATAACAGATATACAAATATGAATAGGTAATCTTGTGCCAGTATTTTATATTGTCTGTCACAGTGATATTAGTTTAAACTTGTGCCAGCCTATATTTTATGATGTTATTGCAGGATGAGATGTCATAAACATGATGGAAATACTTAAAGCCCCGTGGACTATCAATTTCGTTAGTGGACTACTGCATGCTTTAGCTCAAAAATCAATCGTTTCCGTGTATATCATCCATGAAAAAAAGAAACCTTACATAAAGAGAGACACTAATATGCCTTATGGGATGGGGCAGAGGATCCTCACATTAGCGGGCTAGAGTAGAGAGATAAAAAGGGGGAGACAGAAGCTAAATATGTTGCTCTCTCCGATGTGGGTGGGGCCGTATGTCAGCTGCAAGCCCGGATCGTCATCGGTGTATTAGGTAGTGAGAGACTCACAGTTTTTAGATGTGCACGCTGTTCACTGCACCTACCCTCCTCCTCCGCTCTACTAAATAGTGGCAGGGGGGGCAGTGTGAGCCATATTAGTAGCGGTATCATTCACCGGCATCCAGCTAGTCTTCCAGGTGGTTCCCTTAAGAGAGCTAATGCGCATGACTCACGGCCATCATCGATTGGTGGACTCCACGTACCTTCAATTGGTAATGATGTCAAATATGTCAAACCAGAGTAACTCAATAATAATTTTGAGTGTAATGCCATTGTATTGCGCTGTATATTTGGCGCTAGCGTGATGTAAAAATGCATATGCTCTACAATTGGTACTGTCAAGGGTCAAGCAAATCAGTGGTGATTTTGCATGTAATGTCAATATATAGAGTTAATAGTTAGCGCTGGCGTGGAGTAAAATTGGCAGCTGCTTAGTCATTTTTAATGTCAAGTGTCAAGGATGGCTTTGTATATTGGCTTGACCAAGTCAGACCTGTTACAGTCAGTGGTGTGTTTTCGCCATGATATTGAAATATATTTGTGTTGTGCTAACATGTAATCAACTTGGTGACTGTAGTGTAGCTCTATATTATACAGGAGAAATAGTCTTTTCATGGACACTGGATCTCAGAGCATCCTTATACCAAAGGAGTCTTGTAAGACTAAGCGTTCCCTTTTATCTTTATGAGAAGAAAGCGCAGATTATTAGCATAATGGCAATTTAACCCTCAGATATATGTCTAGAGGGTGGAACGCATGTGGCTTCATAGTGATTGTTAATTATATCTATCCATGCTGTGATGCCATGCTGATGTTCACGTTAGCTGTATCAAGTGGATATCATTCTTTCACAGTTCGATCCAAGGGATCTCATAGTTCAAACCATTTCGGTTTGTCAGGATACAAAACAGCCAGCGTTGTTCCCTTCTGAAGATCATGGTTGTGTTCCATGTGAGGTTGGCTTTCAAAACATTCCAACCCAAGTCGTCAAGGTGACTGAGTACCTCATCTAGTTGAAGTGATTACACTTGAACTTGCGCTAGTTACAGTCTGAATTATTTGTACCCCCCCCAAAAAAAACTGTAAGCATTTAAACATTGAAGGGCGACTTTGTAACTTTTGATTCAACGAAGCACAGTAACCAAAGTTGTTTTTCTGCATCAATAGGATAGAGTAGTAGAACAGCACCATATCTACTAAGGTATGATGCTAGTTTTGTCTCTCCCTGCGCTGATGCACAATTAGCTGCCTTGCATCGATGCACACAACCATACACTATAGTGCATGGGTCTGTGTGTGATAGCAAGCATAGGCTTTTGTTGTGGAAAGGTACCCTTCTGTACAAAAACGATGCTTTAACATCAAGTCAAGTCAAGAAATACTTTATTCGGTTCGTTTCAAAAAACACAAAAGTACAAAAACAAACGAGGAGATCCTAAAGACACCAGACGGCATAGAAATACAATTTGAAAAAGAAGGGAGTGCCCAATTAAAAAATGCCTTAAAATTCAAAAACATGGTGTCAAATTTGGAAACAGAAGATATATACAACATTCCATGGTTAAAAAAAAAGATGAAAACATTTAAAACTTGATTCAAATGGCAAAAATTAACATTTACAGTAATTCATCTAAGTCCAAATAATCTTTTTGCTGAGTCTTACCGCTATGGTTAAAAATCTAGCTACATTGCAAATTTCCCATATGTTAGACAGCAATTTGAGGTACAATAAGGCTGGCTTTACTTGCCTAAACCCTTTCCCCTTTAGTAAGGGTATAATGAACTTTTTCCTTATGTCTATGAAGTGACCACAGAAAAACAGAAAGTGAGCAGTATCCATGATCGAACAACCATCACATTTACACAAATCCAGATCAAGAAGCTTAGTCCAACCAGGGCGACCAGAAATCAGAAGGTGAATTTTGTCTAACCGGAACTTAGTTAGAAGGTATCTGTGATTTGAGTTATTAACAACCTTTAAATATAGTTCCAGTTCACACCCAGAGGATACAATCAATTGATGAGTTCTCACGGATGGCTTTGACAACTCCAATCCTTCTCTATCCATCCCTCTGTTCAACAAAAAGGTATTTTTGACCCACTTCAGGTCGCCTTTCACTAGGTTGGATGGCTTGATAAACAGTTCTGGCCGGCCTAATTTTATAATTAATTGTTGGACATATTTCAACCACGGGATCTAGTCCCAATGATCTAGGATGAGGCAGTCCTTAAAAATTTTGTGGTTCACTTCCAGTTCCGGGTTGAGCCAGATTGAAATCCACTTTAGTAGGGGGGCCATAGCGATCCGATCCTCCAGATAAGCTACGCCGCATTCCTGATGTACTATAAAGCCGGCCGTAGATCTTGGCAAGGAGAGAATCGTTTTAAGGAAATTGTCCCCCGTTACCTGGAGCATCTTAACTGGCCTAAAACCCCACAAGTCTGCGCCATACATGGCGATAGCAATACATTTTGCAACATATACCTTTAATACCGCCTCCAAGGGTTTCACCCCTAGTTTGCGCGAAAAGCCCAGAACTGCCGAGATAGAACGTGCCAGGGCATTTTTTTTCTCCAGCAGTTGGGGGTGCCAGGTAGAACAATCATCAAATACAACCCCCAAATAGGGAAATCTGGAGACTCTTGTCAATTTATGCCCATTACATTGCAGTACCATAACGTTTTTCTGGGCCCTGCCTTTCTGGCCCACCACCATAACATGAGATTTACCATAATTGACACTTAGATCAAGAGATGACATAAAAACATAAAATGAATTTAACAGACTTTGGAGACCCACTGCAGTGCGGGCTAAAAGAGCAGCGTCATCCGCATATAATAATGCAGGCAATAAAAACTTCCCTGCCCTCGGTATGTCCTTGCAAGCTGCTCCTAGAACACCGCCCAAGTCGTTGATATATAATGTGAAAAGCAGGGGAGCTAGAATACATCCTTGCCTTACCCCATTAGTGATGTTAATTGTACCCGTGCAATTACCTTTAATTTAACATAGTTTAATATTTTTAACACTGAATGTATGCTGAAAAGGGCTGTACATGCGTAAAGTTTCTAAAGTGTAGAGGAAAATACATTTTGCTCATTCTTTATGCCTGCCTTGAGGAGGTGTACATTTTTGGCACAAAGTCTTATCTAACTTTAAAAAAAATTTTTTTTTAGTAAATAAGGCTTTGCATCAAAACCATGGATGGCTTTATGGGAATTAGAGGTGGGCCAGCCACAGAAAGCTGGAGCCAGGTTCAAGCTTGAAGCCCGGCTCTGGCTCAGCTCGAAGTCCTGTTGGAACCTTGAGCCCATGATGAGTTGGGCTTTTGCTTCTCCCTCCACCCTAGGTGTGGCATTATAATCAGAGAAGCTGACTGTGGACCTGGGAAACCAGGTTCAAGTATCGGAGTCAGCTCAGCATTCTCAGATTCTGGGGCTATCACTTAATATCCCTATGCCAATAAACAATGTATATGATGTTGTGTATTGTACCTGGTGCTAATATAAAGTGCTCCGAAACCTCTGGGTCAATTTGCACTATATTTCATAAACTGCAGGAAAATGCACTAAGAGGTACATATAAAGCCTTAACATAAGGGAAGACAAATAGATACATATTTACTGACTGCTTTGAACAAAGTGAAACCAGTGAACATGAACAAATTGCAGCTTCTCCACTTAAATTGTGTGATCTTGGACAAAAATTAAATTTTACCAGAACTCTTTTTCCTTCATTATCGCCTATGAAAGCACTTTCAAACATGTGAATTCAGACTACCAGTGGTAGAAAATTGTCACTTTTAACAAGTACTTCTCAGTGAAGTGCCTTAATGTGCCCTGTTAATGTCAAAGCTTTCACATCTTAAAGAAATATAAATGTATGAATTTTGAAGAGACTTTATCATATTTTATGCGATGGTTGTTGTTAGTAATGGGGTTTCTGGTTGACAAGAGTATGCATCTAAGCCAGGCAGAACTCACCACTCTAGTCAAGGTAAGGAAGTTATACAACCAAGAAAAACCCTGCTCACCCCCATGGTAGCTTGGAATGAGGTATCCTAGAGGCAATGTGTAAAGAGTTTGTGCTAAACAACAACACCAGTGATGCAAGAAATACACCACAAAAGAGACTCCACCCAATATTCTATAAAAAAAAATGTTTGTATTGCATATAACATAGAGCAAAACAACATGACCCAATAATTACTTTGCCAACTAGGCAATTGTCATAACATCACAATGAGTGCAATAAGAGAAAGATTCCTACCTAGGTTGGGCATGTCATGAAAACAATGTCACTCTGCATAGAATGTATCTCCTGAAGTAATACTCGTTATCCTGACGAGGCAAGGTAAAAACAACACATATCATAACATCAGGGCATAAAATGCAGCAGTTATTTTACGGAGAGAATATGAATCATCACACTAGTGCAAGTACTGTGAAAAACCCATGAATCCTCATATATCACAATAAATGCATGGATCACCAAATACCATTATTCACACATAGCTAACTAAATTACCATCATCATCAACACATAGAGACAGCGCACCTGCGCTTCTATAACATGTTATGCAGTGAATGTGGTGAAAGATGAGCCCTTCTGGGGACAAATACATATGTCAAATGAAGGCTGCAGGAACACCTGTGCGCCTATTTGTGACAAATACAGTAAATATGGTAGCAAAGCCACCCGAGTCGAAATCAATAAAATGGGAGTCCTCCGTTGAGGTTTTTCCCCTGAGTTGCTTCCTTTGCAGATAAGTGCCCCAGGTATGTAAACGGGGGTTGGAGGTCCACACAGTTCTGCTTCTGGCAGGGAGACCTCTATTGGTGCCTGAGTGCAGCATAGTATAAGGCGGCAGTGCTGCTGATGCCAACAACTCTGCCTACCTTATCAAGACATGCCAGGTGGACCGATTAGAACACCATCACCTGGAGAGGAGCCCAATCGGGCAGGGAAACTGTAGCGTGGAGCCAGCAACCTTTGTTGGAGGATCAGCCCCACCCTCAGTATTGCCTGGTTCCGCCTCACGCCAGTGCTGCAGGAGACAAGACAGGCCAGTGTTGGTTTGCGCTGCGGGGAGGGTGGGGACATTAAGTGCCTACCACGCAACAAGGGAAGATGCGCGCCACATGAGGTTGCCAAGTCGGATCGCACCTCTGAAGAGTGCAAGCCTTCAGAGCACTTACCACGGCAGTAGCAGAGCGCCCCGCACAGAGTGGGGAGAAACCACAAGCAGCCTCCAATAGTGCTTACAACATGCTGAATTTGAAAACTGCTTCGGTCTTAGGACAAATAATGACACATTCACCATGCGCTTCAGATTTGCATCAAATGAAGCGTTCCTCAGGTGCTGGAGACACAGTGCTCAGCATGCACTAAAAATGATGTGGATAATAAAGCGCTCACGGCGCGCTAATGGGGAATAAAACAGTTGTGGTAGGCTGGACTCACGAGTCCCATGGCCATTTCCCAGGCAGTCCAAAAAGAGTCCGCCTGAACTCCTGAAAAACCTTTTCAAGGACAGGGGAAGAGGGGACAAGCCCACAAGCCCATGGAGAGCACTGGGGAGCACCAAAGAGCAGAGAAACAGGCATGCAGGCAGGCCAGAACAATCAGGGCAGATGCTTGGTGGTAGTCCTTCCTGCATTACAGCAATCAGCAGGCAGCAGGCCATCAAAAAGCAAAACGGTTAGTCCCAAAGGCAGTTTCCCCTGATAGAACAGAAATTCTCTGACAATGTGCAGCATGTAGAGCCAGCAGCAGTGCCTGGTTACAACAAGTCTCATACAGTGTCTAAAATCCTAGGGTCAGAGCTTCTGTACTTATACTCAAAATGTCTGTGATATTAAGGTAACTTCTAAAGAAATCTAAGAAATACAGAACACCCCTATGCAATACCGGACCTGGCTCCAGACATGGAAAGGGGATAAACAAACACTTTGTGTGAGGCCAAGACACAGCTTGCACAAATAAATGTAAGTGCACCCCACCCCCTCTCTCCCAACCAAGGAAGACCATTAAGTATGTAGATGAATGCAGATGCAACCCTGTCACACCCCAACCATCCCTGTGTGATGGCTGTCTGGACTGATTGGCAAATGGCTGGGTCCAAACTTGAATGGCATGGTGAGCAAAAAAACGAGATTTAGGCCCAGATCTCTGTACTGGGGTGAATCTATGACATTGTTCTGCATTCTGTCCATTGATTGTTCTTTTGGCATTCGTCACCCCGAGTGGGACTGGTATGCCCAGACATGGGTCCCGTGCTCTCCGTGCCACTGGAGTCAAGCTATCCTGGCTGATGAGGGCTTAAAGCCCGAAACCGGTCCTAGGATGCTTGTTTTCAGTCCAGGGAGGACCTGGCCTGGCCGTTCGGGCTGGGCTGTTCCCATTGGGTGGAGGGTCAAGACTGATTTGCATATGGCTGGATCCAAACTGGAATGGCATGGTGAGCAAAAAAGGATGTATTTAGGCCCAGATCTCTGTACTGGGGTGAATGTAGGACATTGTTCTGCATTCTGTCTGTAGAAAATAGAAACCTTCTCAGGGGTCCCACTGATACGTGGTCCTTTTAAACCAACAAAGAAGAAATTGGCACAGAAGCTGTAATATAAAAGTAACATCTTTAATAACCTAAAATGAGGGAGACTATGCCACACAGAAGCCTTAGCAACTGAACGAGGCAGTCTAAGGAGTACAGAAAACTGGGGCCTTATATATGCTTATACATAGTCAGCATAACACCAAGGGGAGGTCCTGGCACATGTAAGCATGCAAAATGACTAATATGGGCATACAAGATCTGCTTGCTCAACAAAGTGGAAGGAGAGTTACTTCTCCATACATTAGCAAGAATAGCCTGACAGTTCTATAAGAGGAGCAGGTGCATTCGACTGGCTAGGCCCTTCTGAGCATGTTCAAAGCTCTGAAGAGGGAAACAGCACATGGCGAGCACATGGCTAACTAAAATGGCTGCCAAATGCAAAATGGCTTTCAGCTCATGCTAATGAATCCCTGCAATGTTTAACATGTCCATCAATTGTTATCTTTGCATTTGTCACCCAGAGTGGGACAGGTATGTCCAGGCAAGGGTCCCGTGCTCTCCGTGCCACTGGAGTCAAGCTATCCTGGCTGATGAGGGATGAAAGCCCGAAACTGGTCCTAGGATACTTGTTTCCAGTCCAGGGAGGACCCGGCCTGGCAGTTCGGGCTGGACTGTTCCAATTGAGCGTAGGGTCAAGAGTGATTTGCATATGGCTGGGTCCAAACTGGAATGGCATGGTGAGCAATAAAACAATGGATTTAGGCCCAGATCTCTGTCCTGGGGTGAATGTATGACATTGTTCAGCATTCTGTCCATCAATTGTTCTTTTCGCATTTGTCTGGAAAGTGTTTACAAAGCCTAGCTATCACTTTGCCCTAGATGTGGATTGGAGTCAGGCTGAAAAGCGCACAGAGTCAGGAGCACATAAAAATGCCTGCTTTCTAAAAGTGGCATTTCTACAATGGTAATGAAAAGTCCACCTACACCAATAAGCAGGATTTTCACCACTATTCCACCCATATGAAACATGGTAACACTACTCCTTTCAGATCAGGAATTACCACTTAAAGGACCATATGTCGACCCTCAATGTTTTGTGACGCTTTGATACTCGCAAATTGCGACTCACAAAATGCAATATCCAGCAGTGTCTCAGACACTGTTAGCAATTCCTAACGGGGATGCAAATTGTCTGCTTTATTAATATTTATGAGGGAGATGATATTTGATACCTCATTAGGAATGGCCAGCACTCACAGGGATTGGGTCCTGCTGGGGTCAGCAGACCACCCTCTCTGTGACTGTTTTTTTAATAATTTACAACAAGGGGTGGTGATGGACAGAGTCTCTGAATTAAGCAGAATACTCTCACCCAGTCAAGAGATCAGGGCTAGATCCAACACCGTTTTTTAGCTCATTGCACCATCCCAGTTTCAGAACCTGGCTGTATGCAAATTAGTCTGTCCCTGGCCCAGTGCATCATGGGAACAGGGCAGACCAGACTACAAAAGCCAATTCTTACACTGGGAAGGAAACAAGCTTCCGGGGACCGGTTTCTGGCATTTCAGCCGTCTTCGGCCCGGCTTGCTTGAATCCTGATGGTGCAATGAGCAAGGGACTCACATCTGAGTATACCCTTCCACGCTTAGGGTGGACAAAATTATTTACAACAAGGGGTGGTGATGGACAGAGTCTCTGAATTAAGCAGAATACTCTCACCCAGTCAAGAGATCAGGGCTAGATCCAACACCGTTTTTTAGCTCATTGCACCATCCCAGTTTCAGAACCTGGCTGTATGCAAATTAGTCTGTCCCTGGCCCAGTGCATCATGGGAACAGGGCAGACCAGACTACAAAAGCCAATTCTTACACTGGGAAGGAAACAAGCTTCCGGGGACCGGTTTCTGGCATTTCAGCCGTCTTCGGCCCGGCTTGCTTGAATCCTGATGGTGCAATGAGCAAGGGACTCATGTTTGAGTATACCCTTCCACGCTTAGGGTGGACAAAATTATTTACAACAAGGGGTGGTGAGGGACAGAGCTAAAAAACGGTGTTGGATCTAGCCCTGATCTCTTGACTGGGTGAGAGTTTTCTGCTTAATTCAGAGACTCTGTCCATCACCACCCCTTGTTGTTAATTATTTTGTCCACCCTAAGCGTGGAAGGGTATGCTCAGACATGAGTCCCTTGCTCACTGCACCATCAGGATTCAAGCAAGCCGGGCCGAAGAGGCTGAAATGCCAGAAACCGGTCCCCGGTAGCTTGTTTCCTTTCCAGTGTAAGAATTGGCTTTGTAGTTTGGTTTGCCCTGTTCCCATCATGCACTGGGACAGGAACAGACTAATTTGCATACAGCCAGGTTCTGAAACTGGGATGATGCAGTGAGCGAAAAAACGGTGTTGGATCTAGCCCTGATCTCTTGACTGGGTGAGAGTTTTCTGCTTAATTCAGAGACTCTGTCCATCACCACCCCTTGTTGTTAATTATTTTGTCCACCCTAAGCGTGGAAGGGTATGCTCAGACATGAGTCCCTTGCTCACTGCACCATCAGGATTCAAGCAAGCCGGGCCGAAGAGGCTGAAATGCCAGAAACCGGTCCCCGGTAGCTTGTTTCCTTTCCAGTGTAAGAATTGGCTTTGTAGTTTGGTTTGCCCTGTTCCCATCATGCACTGGGACAGGAACAGACTAATTTGCATACAGCCAGGTTCTGAAACTGGGATGATGCAGTGAGCTAAAAAACGGTGTTGGATCTAGCCCTGATCTCTTGACTGGGTGAGAGTTTTCTGCTTAATTCAGAGACTCTGTCCATCACCACCCCTTGTTGTTAATTATTTTGTCCACCCTAAGCGTGGAAGGGTATGCTCAGACATGAGTCCCTTGCTCACTGCACCATCAGGATTCAAGCAAGCCGGGCCGAAGAGGCTGAAATGCCAGAAACCGGTCCCCGGTAGCTTGTTTCCTTTCCAGTGTAAGAATTGGCTTTGTAGTTTGGTTTGCCCTGTTCCCATCATGCACTGGGACAGGAACAGACTAATTTGCATACAGCCAGGTTCTGAAACTGGGATGATGCAGTGAGCTAAAAAACGGTGTTGGATCTAGCCCTGATCTCTTGACTGGGTGAGAGTTTTCTGCTTAATTCAGAGACTCTGTCCATCACCACCCCTTGTTGTTAATTGTTTTTTTAATAAAGCATATTTTTTTAAGATAACATCCGCGTCATAGGACTTCCGGAACGGAGTGAAGGGACCCACGCGACGGAATTCATGGAGCAGTGGTTCCGGGACAACGTGGCCACGGAGGGCCTGTCTCCGTTCTTCTGTGTGAAAAGAGCACACAGGATCCCCACTGGCCAACCAAGACTGGGACAACCACCACGGCCGTTGATCGTTAAAATTCTCAATTATCGAGACAGAGACTTGCTGCTTAGACAGGCCCGAATAAAATCCCTCATCGAATATGAAAACAAACGTATCTCATTGTACCCCGACTATACCAACCTGGTGCAGAAACAGAGGTCCTCCTACTATGAGGTTAAAAAGAGGCTACAGAGAGCCAAACTCCGCTACGCCCTGTTATTTCCTGCCCGCCTCAAGGTGATTCATGACAATAAAACTCACTTCTTTGAGAGCCCCACAGACGTGGAGGAGTGGTTGGAAGTGATGGACATCGACGAGAACCCGGAACCGACTCAAGGCTCATCGATCAACGGCTCCAGGAATGGTTCGGACCACACTGGGGACTTGTTCAGCGCCAGGAATACGGACCCAAAACGGCATAAACCTAATGCCTACCAGCAGAAGAAGGGACAGGAAGATGCAGTCGCAATGGTGGGCTCTTTTAGAGAGGAACACGGGGCAACCAATACGGACACTGAAGACAGCACAGTGCACTCAGACTCGGAACACAGTGTGGTATTGTTCCCGACAGTAACACCTAGAGCGGCATATGAGATTCTAGACAATGCCCAGGAATAACTATGGAAATGGATGAGACCTGGGACTTCACGATATATCGATATCCTTTTTCTTCTATAATGGTTGAAAAGCCGGGGCCCGAGGGGGGAGGGGGGACTCACACAGGGGGTAGACGACCATGTTTAAATATTGATATGCTGAGACTCGATGTACTTGAATTATGTTTGTTGTATACTGACGTTGGCTATGTGCCCTCAGACCCCACGCTCCTGCAAAGCACAGAGACACAACATCGTGGGGGCAGGGAAATGCCCCCCCCCCCAAAAGTAAAACGGCTACTGATAATGGATGACTATATAATAACTCTCCCGGTGGTACCATTGAGCCGGCAGCACAGACGAGTATGGCTCTTTGGACACGGCCCATGCTTAGCAGACCCCCCAAAAGCATATGCACTGTAGATTGTTTAGTTATGTTTTGCATTTTATTGTTCGGCACAGCACAGTTCCGAGGCTGCGCCTCTAGAGTTCGGGTTTGGGAGGGGGTGGGGGCCGTCTCCTGGCTAGAACAGATACTATACACGTTGCAACACGAAAAGATACCCATTGCGACACCTGTATTTGGATATGGCTGACAAGAAAGGCAAATATAGGCTGGTTACCTGGAATGTACGTGGGCTAGGGGCAGTTCAGAAACGCCACAGAATACACGCCTTCCTGATTCGCCAACAAGCACACATAGCATTCCAACAGGAATCTCACCTAACACAGCCCGAGATACACACACTGCGGAAGAGATGGAGGGGAACTGTGTTTTCCACAACGTACTCCGCCTTCTCCAGAGGGGCCACGATATGGGTGCGATACGGTACCCCTTTCGTGGAACTGGAGAGGAGGGTGGACGACAAGGGATGGTATATCCTGGTGCGGGGCACACTAGACGGTACACTGCTAGTCCTGGGTAGCATATATGCCCCGAACATTGACCAGGACAGGTTCCTTGCAACTGTAGGACGGGCTCTGATGGTCTGGATAGACGTCCCCTGGATATTGGGGGGAGATTGGAACATGATACTAGATGTGGACCTAGACAGATCACACCCTCCCCTCCAGGCGACAGGGGTACACAAAATGTCTGACTTGTTTGGGGCGTGGCTTCAGGGTTGGGGAATGACAGATGTCTGGCATGCATTACACCCAACACATAATGAGTATTCATACTACTCTCCTGTGCATAACCTGCACACCCGCCTAGACAGATTTATTTGTACTACCTCCCTAACAGCTAAGTGTACGTCCTCAGATTATCTCGCTAAAACATTTTCGGACCATAGACCCCTGACACTTGACCTACAATGGGGAAAGATACCCTCACCAGTGCCCACCTGGAGACTCAACCCCTCACTACTAGAAGACGGTCCATTCCGCACACACCTTTCAGACATGTTAAATAATTATTTCAGAGAAAACTGGGTTTCCACGTCCTCGAACCTGATAGTGTGGGACGCTATGAAGACTGTGATAAGGGGAGATGCCATTGGCCGTCTGGTGGAGGCCCGACAAGAAATTCATGGAAAACTCTGCGAAGTGGAGAACCACCTGAGGGAGCTAGAGACGATGGCGGGAATAGACCCTGGGCGCAAAGGAGACTTACAACTATGTAATATTGAACACGCAGAACTCCTGGAAACCCTGAGGGTTATGGACTATGGAGACTATCTGAGACGCCATCAGGCGGAAACGGATAGATCCGGAGCCCTATTGGCTCGTCTGATCCGGGACACTCCTGATATCCCCGTAATTACGAGCATCCGAGATGACACAGGCAGGGAGGTAGGCACACAACTGGAAATCAATAATGTGTTCAAGGTTCATCTGGAGCGGTTATATGCCCCCCCCCGAGGGAGCTAGGGATGATGTGATGGAATTCCTACGGGGACTGACAATCCCTACCCTGACCCGGGAAGTACAGACGGCCCTAGCCGGCCCCATAACGCTCCACACACTTAACCGAGGCAAGACTCCTGGCATAGACGGACTGCCTGGGGAATTTTATCAAACCTACTCTGAAACGCTAGCACCCGTCCTAGAGAAAATATACAAAACTGCTTATGAAGTCGGTCATTTACCTGTCACGACCATGCAGGCTTTGGTAATATCCGTTCCGAAACCCGGCAGGGACACCCTTGATGTGAGTAACTATAGACCCCTCTCCATGCTCCCTTCGGAGTACAACATCCTTAGCAAAGCTATTGCACTGCGTATACAAGCCCATCTCCCAGGCTTCATTCATACAGACCAATGTGGCTTTCTCCCAGAGAGGAGCACCTCCCAGAATACGCGCCGACTCCACGCCCTCATGTCGGCCACGCCACAGGATCTACCGCACGCCGGCTGCATTGCCCTGGACCTCCAGCAAGCTTTTGACTCCCTGACGTGGGACTTTATGTTTGAAGCCCTACGACACTTTGGCTTCCCGGATGCCCTGGTAAAGTGGATTTGTTTGTTGTACACAAACCCAACAGCTAGAGCACGCACGGGCAGGTATATCTCGGACAGCTATGACGTCCATAGGGGCACCCGGCAGGGTTGCCCGCTGTCGCCGTTACTGTTCGTACTCACACTTGAGCCTCTGGCAATCACACTCCGAGCTAGAGCGGCAGAAGAGGGCATATCAGTCGGAGGGACCCATAATTTGATCTCCATATATGCCGACGATATATTGGTGTTCCTCCGAGATCTGCAGGGAGATCACTCACATTTAGCAACAATTTTTGAACAATTTGAGAATATCTCTGGCTTGGCCATAAACCCGGCGAAATCCCTGGGCTTTTACTTCCGGGAAGGACAACGACCTACCCATGTAAAGTTTGGTGCCTATGAGATCCAAATAGCGCCGACTACATTTAAATACCTGGGCATTAATGTATACCGGAGTCAGGAGGACCAGATTGAGGGTAACGTACGATGGGTAATAAATGGTCTTCGTGGTAGTGTGAGCTTCTGGACATCCCTGCCCCTGTCTGTCATGGGAAGAGTGGCGATTTCAAAGATGGTCCTACTTCCCCGGATACTGTACTACTTTGTAAACTTGCCGGTCCTACTCCCATTGAAAATGTTTGCCACACTGAACACGTTATTAGTCACCCTCATTTGGGGGTCGGGGAGACGCCGAATAAGCCTCAAGAAACTACAATTGAATACCAGACAGGGAGGTCTAGGCGTGCCAGACTTACGAAGTTATTACTACGCAAGCCAACTCCAATGGCTGACACGATGGGTGGCGGGTAGGAACCTACACGAGATCGCTTTCACGACAGATAGACTGGCGAGCGGAGAACTACACTCCCTCCTGCTGCCTGATGCCAAGATCCCCAGAGATTCCCACCCCCTGTTACTCACTGCTTTGCGGTGCTGGCGAAAGGCATTGGCGTACACAGTAGGGGCCATTCCCTACGCAGACAACATTCCCCTTCTGGGGCTCCCGACACCGCAGGGCAGTCTGACACAACGAAGGTTACGACCCTGGACGGACGCGGAGGTGGATAGAGTGGGTCACCTGTTCGGGGACGACATTCTACTAGATCATGTCTCCTTTGCACATTCCACGGGGGCCCCACTACGAATGTACCTTCTGCACGCCTCGGTGACCCACTATGTACGACGCACATGGGCTCCACAGCGTACCAAGCCAGAACAACATGAAATGGTACACCTCCTCCACTACATGGGGACGGGGGGACACCTAGTAAGATGGCTCTATGTGGGCATTAGGGAACATGCAGCTTTGCCCCTCACCACACTCAGGGAGGCCTGGACTGCGGACACAGGGGAGGCCATAACGGACGGGGACTGGAAGACTATCCTAGGACATCACAGGAGGGTGTCCAGAAACGTTAAATTCAAATTTATACAGGCCATGATCTTCCATAGAGTATATCTCACCCCCCAAAGACTCCACAAGATGTTCCCTTACTCCCCCCACAACTGCCCTAGATGCCAGGAGGACGAAGCTGACATCCTCCATATGATGTGGACGTGCCCGAGAATACGCAATTACTGGGTGACGATCAGAAACACACTACACACTGTCACAGCTATGCAGATCCCTGAGGGGGCACTACCCTGCCTGATAGGACACAGGAAGAGACCCAAAGCCCACAAAGCACAACTGAAACTATTAGACTTGGCCCTCTTGTTGGCACTCAGGGTTATAACTATGAGGTGGAAATCGGCCAGACCCCCGAGTGTGGACATATGGCGCTCTGACTTGGTAAAATGGGGCAAAGCGGAATCTGCGGCCCTGCGTAGGGAAGAGGAGAAGGGACTCCGAAAATATCCTATAGCACTAGAATGGGACCGAATGCTGATAGAGATGGAGGGGGGACCCAGGAATGTCACAGGGAAGCAACACATGATCGCACACAGGGAATGCAGAATGATAGCGCAGGTAGAGATAAATGCAAGATACACAAGGTAACCACACCAAGAGACTGCAAACTCTATGAACAGAATAAAGTCAATATACAGAGAATGCAGAGTGTACACAGGGTACGGCCAGGAGACGGGAAGGGGGAGGGAAGGGGGTTGAGGGACAGTTCAGGGCACAGGCGATACCGTAATTTGCATGCAAATGTTAAATGATGAAGTAGAAGAATATATTGGAAGTTATAAGACAAGATATAAAGGAAATTATGAATGCTTACATGCCGCCAGTTAAAGTTACGTTAAGAAAAAGTGAAAAGACTGACAGAATGTAAACTGAATGCACGTAAAATGTAATACCTGACACAGTCACGAATAAAGAGTTTTAAAAAAAAAAAGCATTTTTTTTAAGAGCACTGCCTGCTCTTAAAAAATATTTTTGCACGCAGTCACAAAGGGGAAGGGGTACCCCGGAGACCCCCTTCCTGTTTGCGGGTGGTTTACCACCTAATTGAAGTAGGTGGTACACTACAAGTGTTTTGCAGCCGCAAATGCGGTCGCAAAATAATGCTACATTCCATTGTGACTCACTATTAGGAAGGGATGCCCCTTCCTAATAGAGAGATTCGCAAAAGCTATTTTGTGAGTCACCAACTCGCAAAATGGCGTTTGTACATGCCAGGACCCTTTTTTGCTATCGCAAATTGGCCAATTTCCCATTTGCGACCGCAAAAATCGGTCGCACATTGGCCCAAAGTATTTTAAAGGAATTCCCAAGGCTAACCTAAGAGAGATGCAGCTTTCACTGTAGTGAAAGACAAAATAGGGTGTTTACCACTACCAGGACATGCCACACAATAAAGGCACAAGTCCTACCTTCTACCTACACATTACCCTGCCCAAAGAGCTACCAAGGCCCTACCTTAGGGGTGACCTATGTGTAATAAAAGAGGAGTTTCAGGCATGGCAAGTATCTTTAAATGCCAAATCACTGTGGCAGTAAACTGACCATGTAGGCCCTGCAGTGGCTGGCCTGAGACAGGTTTGAAAGGCTACCTATGTGGGTGGTGCAAGCAATGCTGCAGGCTCACTAGTAGCATTCAATGTATAGGCCCTGGGTATATGGGATACTACTGTACAAGGGACTTACCAGTAAATTAAGTATGCCAAACAGGTGTAAACCAATCATATCATTTTTAAAGGAGAGAGCACATGTACTGTAGCACTGGAAAGCAGTGGTAAAATGCCAACAGTCCTATACCCAACAAAAACAGGTCATAAAAAATACAGGAGGAAAGTAAAACGTTTGGGAATAATCAGTAAAAAGGGCCAGGCCCAACAGTTGTTGTATGATTTACATAGTAAATATGTTCAGGCCTTGGCTTGTGCAAAAGCTCTAAGATTCCAACCAGACTCTTGGCTCTGTTTTGACTTGGCTCTCCCTGTTAATTTTGCTGCTGTTTATTCACCTTTTTCTTAACCCAGAGAAATCATCAGGGACAATATTCGCCCACCTTACCTGTCTCCCCTGATCTGAGATAGCCAGTCAGTCCTGCGTTATGGGTAATATGGTGGGGGTTTGCTTCTTTGGAGACTACCAGTACAATGGGGTTATTATCAATCCATGCTCCAATGCAATCGTATAATCTGCTACTGCATGGAGAAGAGATATAGAGATTAAGAAATGATCCACAATAGATTTGATACCTCACCCTACATACGCTGGGGCAACCTGAGCACCAGGGACTCTAAGTTCTGCGAGTGAGTTAGATTATTCAATTGCTCCCCTGAGCTGTATGTTCAAAATGAAGGGGTGATGGAGTATCCCCCGCGGGTCTTGTAACAACAAGCAGGGATCAGAACAAAGGTGGATATTTAGGTCATTCATCACCATTACTGCAACTTTGGCCCCTGAATACAATTTTTTGGAATAAAATGGATTCTTAAATCTCTCAACAGTAGCTTCAACAAGGACTATAATGTCTGAGTGCCTCAGATTACCATGTAGATTATAAACATTTACTATGAACATCAGGGTATTATCGTGAAATGTTAATGAAACCCCCCCAACATAGGAACTGAAGGATTCTACTTTGGTCATCACACATTTTAAAGCTAGAGAGATCAAGATGCAAAGACTCGCCATGGCCTGCCCTGAGATTGAAGGTACTGCGGAGGCCCAAAACTAATGAGCAAACTTAGGTAAAGATGGGAACCCAGAGAGACCATGTTTTCTGGAAGGCCAGGATGTGGTAAGATTTAATAAAATCTAACCAAACAGAATCTGTTTTCTTGGCATCCAGCCCTGCTAGGTTCCTTGATAAAAACCTTAATTGGTCACCATGCTCAAGTTCAGACACCTCACTCTCAGGCCCAGGGTCCTCACCCAACATCCCCGAACCTGTTTCATAGTTGGGCAGTCAATCGACTCCCTTCATCGAACCTAAGGGCTCGAATCTATTTACAACTGTGAATGGGGCAAAACACTCCCCAAAGGAGGCGTTACAAGGCAACATCGTGGTGTCCCGTCCCAAGGGTTAGCACACAGCTTCACCTGGGCCAGCACTGTAAAAGTAGTGCCCCTGAACTACTCTTTTGGATCATTTGAGGGAAAATTAGATATCCGCTGCACCGAAGGGGCATTCGTCCTTGACTCACTCACTGACCTATAAAAGAACCCCAGAGGACTCAAACGTATCCCTTGTTTTGAGTGGCCATGAGGAATCCCCTTACAGGTTTTGGGGCTGACACCCACCCATCCTACTCTGTGGGCCCTGATTATCTGGGTGTCAGTGTTTACCCCCTCCCTATTTTTTAGAAAACCATTCTACCTTCTTTATTAGTTCTTCAAACCCTTTTGTGGCATGTGTTGACATTGGGGTAACACTTACTAAAACTGCCACATATGGGGCGCAGTCAGGAGGGTGGTCGAGAACATCTTGTCTTGAAGGGCAGCTAATATGGACATTAGTCTGAGGTCACCCTGATGAAGCTTCCGTTCTTCCTATTGGCAATTCGGGCAGAGATTTGTCATCCCCTGCTAAAGGATTACTGTCAGCTGGGGCCTCGGGATTTAAGGACAGCACCGAGTCAGGAGCTGGAGAGGGATGTGATGTGGTGACCTGACCCTTTTTGATAATCGCATTAACTAACAACTCAGTAGAGGAATTTAATTGGACCACAAGGGAATTCATTTGTGCTTTTTCCCTGCTATTTCCTCTTGTAATGCCATCACGATCTCATACAGGTTTTAAGTAGCGTTATGTGATCTGCTAGAAACGCACCCCCCCAAACCCTTCCCGTACCCCGCCCCTTTCACTCATGGTCAAAGAATGGCACCTATTTGCACAGACTACTATTAGCTCAAGTGGAGGCTGAGAGGCATTTGCGGGTGTCCTCTAGGACATCTTTAGATAATGAGATTAGGGTGCACTACTAAGCCGAATAGGACGTACCTGATCTTTTTTCAAACATGTCAGGTACTATTATTTCCCCTTTCCTCCCTATACCACGAGCTACACCTGAATCTGTTGCGTTCAAAATTGTCTCTACTTCCTCTATTAGATCACTATTCTAGCTAAGAGTGCTAGAATTCTTTGCATTCCTAGGATATTTTTTTGGTTTGTCTGGCACGACCGCTGCATTTGAAGATTTCGGCTTCCCCATAATTAGAATGTACAAACAAAAACAAAGAATACAAATAAATTAATAATACCCTTTGAAACGATTAACAAAGTAGCATTTAATAAATTAAAAATAAAAATGAGATTAAAAAAGTCACTCCCCCCATTTGGACTCTAACTGGCGATCCAGAGCCTCTATACATATATGCCTTCCCCCCATTCCCCCCTCTAAGACCCTTAGATGTTAACACTCCACTATTCATGGGTGCCCATTGGAACAAAATCACAGATACACGATAACAGGCTTAAAAATACCAGTCAAGGGCGACTTGTCCCCCCTAAACAGCCCCAATCACCTGAGTAATAAACTTGGGACAGCTTCTTAATAAATTGCATCCAAGAGTTAACAACATGAGTTACCATAAGCTTATCCTGGCCAAAACAAAAAGCGAGTCCCCCGGGTCGCCCTTCAGGGCAACTTAAACAAAAGACTCCCAGAGCCTTTTCATTAGCTCCTGGTCTTATACAACTGGGAATAAAGGGACACCTCCAAAAGAAAAAAGAAAACCAAAGAGAAATGGCCCAGCCCAGCTTTTTGCGGGCTCTGCCAGCAGAGCGGGACTGGCAAACAGGCGTTTTGGCATGCTGCCGAGCTGGGGGCTGATGTCACTGTGGTGGGGGCTAATTTTGTTGATGGAGACCTGCGTGTGATTCGAAATAAAAAAAGCAAAACAAATTTTATTCAGCACACGCAGGTCCCCATTAACAAAATCAGCCCCCAGCTCAGCAGCATGCCAAAACGCCCGGTAGCCAGTCCGGCCCTGTCTGCCGGCCACAGACGGGCCCGCCCCTGTCCCAGGCTTCATGACTTGATGCCCACTGGGGTGCCAGTAGGCAGAGAGAAGCAACCCCCTCCACAAATGACCACTGGATTCTCCCAATCAGCTGGATGCTGCTTGTGCTGATCAGTGCGTCTTCAGGAGGCCATGGCCCCCAGGAGTCACTGTTGGCCAACGCGCCTCCAGCCGCCATGCAAGCTGGAATTTGATGTACAACGAGGTGCTGGTAGGTAGAGAGAAGCAGCCCCCTCCACAAATGACCACTGGACTCCCCAAGCAGCGGGATGCTTCTTGGGCTTATCAGCATTTCTTCAGGAGGGCACGGCCTCCAGGAGTCACTGTAGGCAAGCATGTCTCCTGAAACTTTGCAAGCTGGGACTTGATGTCTACCAGAGTGCCGGTAGGTAGAGAGAAGCAGCCCCCTCCACAAATTACCACTGGATTCCTCCCTGTTACTTTGTTGGCTAGCCCACCTTTAATGGAAATGTCCAGGTATAACCCATGGAACGTACCCTTGCTGCAAAGTAGCGCTTAGCTCTACTTTGCTTTGTGTTAGGTAACGTTCCAACCCAAATCATGATGTGTGTTGTAAAATAAATTCCATCACAACACTTGGATTTGTGTCAATTTTTTTGTGACACAAACCTAGTGAAAAGTTATTAATTCTCCCCTTAAATCTTTTTACATGTTTCTGGAAATCGACCTTATACTGTGTGATGCCTGTAATAAATGTTAAACTTGTCCAACATATTCACAGTGCTTTCACTCCCAGGTTGGGACATCATAGATCAATAATCATACAAGTCACTAGGCCCAACTGCACCGACCGGTTATAAATACATATGCCTGAAGTAATCCTGTAAAGCTAGAGGTGAGTGAGCAACTGAAAGCTCAAGCAGCCTCCAGCCTGAAGCCTGGCCCTGCCACAGATCAAGCTGCTTTACAACCTTAAGCCCCATAATAAGCCAAGCTTTCATGTGGCTTCTGCCTGCCACCTTCACTCTACCCTCATGCATATAAAGATAAAAACAAAACTTTAACATTTAAGGAACAAAGGAGAGACAAATACATACCAATTTAGTGATTGATTTGTTCAAAGTGAACTCAGAAAACCTTAACCAAATTGTGTGATCATAAGCAAATATTTGTTTTACCTTTCTTCAATTTTCTTCACTATTGCATACTGAGAAATCTTCATTTACATGAGTTCACAGTACCAGCTTTACAAAACCTATTCTGTTTCATTTAATAGACTCCTATTTTAAGAATATGGGCTGCAAAAAGGATTCTCATGACAACTTTCAGGACAGGAATGGTTCCAAGTTCATGGTCATGTTTGATAAATACTTCTCAGTGCAGTGGTATAATGTGATGTATTAAGGTTAAAGAAATACACTTTCTTGAGTTTTGAAGAGACCTTATCATATTTTAAGTGATGTTTGGTGCATGATTTCATGGCAAACATTTTTAGGGCTCAGCTCGTGCATGGGTTCTAAGAGCCAAGCCAACCTTTGAGTTGGCTCTGACTCTGATTGCCTTGTTGAGTTGTGGGTCACCCACCTCCATAATAACCAACTGAACTTTATTCTCAGAACAATGGATTTCCCATAGGTCAAGGAGGACCAAATTGTATGACAGCATTGACTAAATTATACAGAAGTAAAAAGCAAATTGTGCAGCACAATGTTTTTCTTTTTGTGATGGTATCCCTTAATTATATTGCCATGATTTACAAATCCTACCACTGTATGGGCAAAGGTGTCATCTCATTTGTAACTGTTTAAAGCCTAGTAGATGCATATATATTGTCTACCATGTGGTTTCTCAGGACTTATGCATGATTTTGGGGTGAAAAGGAGTGAGATGAAGGGTACCAACCTTCAAAGGTGCAAACCCATTGCTTTGAGCAGTTAAAAGGCTCATAACTTCACCCAATCCCCCTCAAAGCAGCTTCCATAGAAGGAAAATGCGACATGCATTTTTCAGTCTAACAGGGCCTACTGCACCGACAATACACTTTGCTAAACGCAATAGTTACCTGCAATGAGAGTAGCAGATAGACATGGAGGGCTGGGCCAATAAATAAAATCATTTATAGAACCTGATGACTGATCAGGGATCAGAATGTTGACTTGCACTTGTAAGCCGGGCCTTAAAGCTTCATTTATAATTTGCCAATAGATTACTCCGTTAAAAGCATAACTAATATCCTGTTCACTGTATTACTAGTACATTATATCCTCTGGTACTTGCATTAAGGAGGACGGGATTTCCGTACGTTTGTGACAGAGTAATACAAAAGTCAAACTCAAAATAGGCCCTTCAAATCTAAGGACACATACTGATGGCCTCTTTTATGAGGCCCCTAGCAGCACTTTTGTGCTGCCAGAGCATCACTTTTTTACACTCCTGTGGCCAGTGCTTAATTTGTAAAATATGAAGTGCAGGTGCTGAAATATTTTTCGGAGGCCACACCCACTTTTTCAGGCCCTGCCCACTCTCGACACTGGCTCCACCCACTTTATTAGCCCCACCCACATCTTCAAGTGGCACTGCTAAAAGTCAAATATAATACCTGATCTGAATTTCAGAAAGGGAGCCTTCGTAAGGTTTTGATAGGAGGTTCCCTGTGGCGTGAACCATTTTGAAAAAGATGAAAGCAAATGTGCATTTAAATCACAAGTTTGGAATAAATTAGCTAAAACCACTAATGCATTGAAATGGACAATTTCAGTGCTCTGTGTGCTGATTTGGGGAAAGGACAATACTGGGTGTTAGGACATGCCATTTTTAACAGAGTCTATGATTTCAAAGGTACAACTTTGACATAGCTTAAGTTATGTGACAAAATAAACCTAATTTTGTGAAAACACTAGTCCAAACAGATAAACTGAATAAAATCATGCAATACACTTGAATGAGTCAGTCAGCCACTGTCACTTCCAGTGGCATGGGGTTAATCAGTATAGTGTAATATTCAGTTAAAGCGACTGCTTTAGAGAAACAAAAACAAAAAAGGATGATTACCAATTGGGCTTGTACTATAACTTCTCTCTGGAGCTATATGTGCATTTATTAGACATTAAGAATAGTAAAAAAGAAAAACATGGAACTATGTAGTTCTGTATGACACCGGCAACACAGATTAGAAAAGAGGCATATGCTCAAAATATGACTTTTTAATTAAAGATTTTAGCTTAAGATAAAGCAAAGAAAAATGTGATCTCCACCAAAATGTGGTACGCGCTATATAACATTTTATAAGTAAATACCAAGGCCAAAGGAATAGGTAGGGGGCTGGGCAGTTTCAATTTGACCGTATCTTGAATAAGTCATACCTATTAGTGCAAAATAACCAGGCATAGTGCCATACAAAATGTAATTATATAAAGACAAACTAACAAAAAATAAAATATATAAATACAAATAGATACATGTCGTAAAATGAAAATCAAAAAAGTAATTAAACTGTTATAAAAACAAAATAAATAAAATATATTAAATAGAACAATAAATATAACATCCAAACAAAGAAGACACATAAATATAACAAAATATTAAATAAATTGACACTGTCAACAAAGGGGTATAAATGCAAATAAATAACCTATATAAACTAGAACAATTAAATATCCTAACACTGTAAAGCCTAACTTTTCCAAAACATTGCAATGACACACATTTTGTCAGTTGGAATGGGCTACATCTATTTTTCTAGAAAACCCCAGAAACAGTCTAAATTGCTTGTGCATTCCATGTCCTCCTCTTTCCTTGCTTTACTCGTAGTGTCATCAGTTGATCTTCGTCCTTTTGCAAGCCAGGACTAAACATAGGGTAATGGGTTGAATCTCCTAAATGGTGGACCAACAAGATTTAAAAACATTAAAAAAGATATTGTTGGAGTCACCAATGTGGATGTGCATATCATATTCATTTGAGAAAAGCCCCGCTCACATTCTGCAGTACTGATAGCAATAGTGTGTATGGCCATCAAAAGTTCCTTGAACTGCCTTTTAATTTCTTTGCCTCCAGATTCCTTGTACTCTCTGTAAGCACGTATGGTTTATCGGCTGGCAATGTTGAATCTTTTACACAGAGACTCAATATCACTTTCACCATAAAGAACAGGTAGCTCATCAGGCCAGTACTGTTTGTATAAAACTTTCACTTCGCTAATCAGTGTATCATACTCAGCCTTTTTGTCAGCAGAATTCGTTCCTCCTGTAGACAACAAACGATGTCTTAGATTTTCTGCAAGGCTACGAAAAAACTGACCCTGTTCAATGATTTTGTCCGTGGTCTTTCCTTTGTGCAGCACCACACCTTGGAATATATTTTCTTCCATGGCCTTTTTACATAGTGAGAAATGGTTCCCTTGCCTGTCTACCATTGCCTCAAACACAGCTATTTGACGACAAATAGCCCGGTGAGAATCAATGATTGTAGAATCACGTTTCTGTAACTCAAGTGATAACTCGGATAACTCCTGAAGAGCATCATACATGAGGCCAAGATTAGCAACAAACTGTATAGATGATAACTGCCTTCCTAGGCCTGTGTACATATTTCGTGTTGAACTGTCACAGGAACCATCATCAGCTGCACTATTAAAGTGCTTGTAGAGAGCAGGGTAAGCATTCCAAATAGCCTCCTCTGTTCTGAAGCTTGATGCAACCCAACGAGTATCTAACACTCTACCTATTCTGCAGAGCTGAACGTCAAGAGCTTCAGCACATTCCTTAAGCTCCAAACGGTTTTTAACAGAGGTGGAAAATAGAGAATACAGCTTATCGAGTACGTTTTTGAAATGATTTGTAGCACCAATATCTTTCATGACATCATGAACGGCAAGTTCCAGGCGATGTGCTGAGCAGTGCCAGGCTACAATATTGGAAGAGATTTTTTCTTGCAACCTCTTTTCAACACCACTGTGGCGGCCAAACATCACTGAAGCTCCATCACAGGCAACTGAAACCATGCATTTGGAGAGAAAGTCCTCACTTATATTAATTGGATCTTATTTTAGTGCAGACAGTAAACTGTTTACTATGCCATCAGCTGACAAATCACTCAGCTCAATGAGGTCAACAAACATATTAGCTGGGGAGTCCATGCCAGGTAGCTGCATTCGCATGTACACAATTAGAGAACTTTTCCTATTTAACGCAGTGGCTTCATCTAGTAAAAGACTTACTTTGGGGGAAAGCTCAATAATTTTGGCAAATATCTTCCTCTTCATTTCTAAGGATATGTGGCGTTGTATGTTTGAACAAGCTACTTGGAGTGCAAAATTCGACCCATATCTAGTCCATTCAACTGGTGGCAGTCTATCTCCATTTCAAAACCATACGCTGGCCTGTTTCGCTTTGCTTCCTTATAAGCTACACGGAATATTCTGGCTGTTGCTGACATTTGTACAGATTGTGCTTTTGCAGTTACTTGCAATAAAGTATCTCTCTTAGCGTTTTCTAAGATTTTTAAAGTTGCAACATGAGCCTTGCTTAGTGCATGTTCTCCAATCTTTTTCCTCAATGACTTCTGCTGCTGTTCTATATTGGTGCCATATGCCTTCACAGTAGACTCAGTCCATTCTTTGTACAATTTCATTCTCCTGGATTTCTCAGCACCAAGATCACGGACTTGGCGACACACAGAACAGCCAAGGTTAGGGCCTTTAACAATTAACCATGGATGCTTGCGTTGGAAATATATTTTTTGGTCATGTTTCCAACCTTTAGGAAGAATGCCTTTCCTAAAAACTCTGTCTGAATGTGGTTTCAGTGATAATATGTCAGACTGTTTGCTAGTGCTTGGAGTTTCCTCCATCTCTACAGCAATCTTCACAGCATGATGCGGCTCATCTGTAAGAGGACGATCTTGTGTCTTTTCTTCTGTAGGGGTGATGATAACGCTGCTGCTAGTAGTGGTGTCACTCTCATCATCTAGTGCCTTCTCTCGCACTTCATCTTCCTTGTTCCCTTCTTCCACTGTAAGTGTATGGTCTTTTCTAGCAAGTTTGTTAGCAGGCTCCTCATCAATCTTGGGCTTAAATTTTGTGAAGTAGCTTGAAATCTTCTTCTGTCCACTCTGAGACATTCTAAGGATGCAAAGTGAAAGAAAGCACGCTAGACATGTGTGAAGTGTGATGTCAATTCATCAAAGTAACATGCACCAATAATATTTATTTGCAGGTTGCACCAAAGACATTTCTGCATCTGCACATATTTAACCTCCATGTGGAGTAGCTACCAGATATCGCTAGTTGTTATTTGTTAATGATGTCTGTAGGCCATAGGCTACCTCTTTGAAACAGCTGTAAAGATTCAAGATGGCTCGACTTAGGTCTCTGAAGCAAAGTAAATCCTGTGAGGAAGACAGGTTGTATAGGTACCCTACTCCTGCTGTCACATTTGCTATGGTACCTCTAGGACTTGACACTCTAACTTCAGGCAATCTCAGGCTCAGGAATGGGCTAGTGAGGTGAGCTGGCCTCCCTCGAAATGGGGGAAACTCACTTACCCAGATAGGAAAAGCAGACCCGTGCCTGGGTTAATGCAAAGCCTCAAGGGCACTTTGCAGGCAGCTTGTAGGCTAGGCCTGTGTTTAATGGTAAGAAGAGTGAAACTGCAAGCAACCCCAATTCTCGAGCCTATCACAGAGATGCTGTACTGGCTGGCAGAGATTCTTTGTTGAGATTCCTGCAACAGCTGTGTGTTGTAGTAGCAACTTTTAGGTGTGTATCAGTGTGAGGGATAACTTACATCTATGTTCTGGCGTGAGCACCTGTGCTGACTTATTTAAGGCATCAAACTTACACATTTGAAAAATAAACTTCAATGTATTGACATTCGGGAATAGGAATCCAATGCCTAAAGTATTATAGATAATTTGGACTAGAGTTTTGTTGCATGCCACACTAGAATAATATTATTTCATTCTATGCAGCAAAATAAAGTACATTTCAACACAGCCTTGTTGTCCTAAAAAAATTAGAAACATCGCTCAAAGTTGCTGAACAATCACAGACGTGTAACGCCCTGATTGGGAGCATAATGTAGCAGAGTCCTCAGTATTCTTTCTCTCCCTTACTCGCTTCTATTTTTCTCTCTAACCCCCTGTGTACCACTAACTGATTGTCTTTCCTTTCTCTCTATCTCCCTCCCCTCAACACCCTGTCTTTCTATATATCTTTCCTTCTCTTCTCAGAGTCCTCACCCATCTGATGCTCCGTCATCTCATCTCTCTCTCTCTATCTTGCTATCTGACCTCACGGCTCACGCTCACCCCTCTTTACCTCGGTCTCTCAGACAGTGCTAGTGTTATGCAGCACCACCAACTAGGGGAATATACAACAGGGCACAGACATATGATTTGTAGCAAGAGGCAGATTGCACAGAACAAGTAGTGTGTGTGCTTTTACAGTCTTTCACATACTCAAGATCACAGGAAAACATTTGTGAGCTCAGCTGCCACAACTTTTTTATAATTATATTTAATTTATGCCTGGGTTTAAATAAACTGCATACACACTGTACATAATTTGTATACACTGCAAACGTGCAGAGTTAGGTTTCAAAGAACAGGGTTACTCATACAGTCATACAAATGAGAAGTTACTTCAGGGCAGAAATCCATTTGTACAAATAACCTGCTCAATTTAAATATATAAACACATTTAATAACAAGCATTTGCAATGCAATAGGTCTCACATTTACGCAAGTTTAAGCTATTGGCATTGTAAATGAAAATAAATGCCTTTTATTTATGTTTTAAAAATAAATAAAAGGCATTGTCATTTGCAATGTCAATAGCTCAAACTCGTATAAATGCGAGACCTCATTGCATGCAAATTCTTGTTTTTTTTATAGCTGCTTCCACCATGTTGCCAGACCTCATGCATCATGTCCATATGGTAAACCACAAAGAACACCATTTAAACCATCCTCTACCGGGGGGGGGGGGTGGGGGGGGGGACAAGGGCCTGATGCAAATTAAGGTACTTCACAACCTCCCTCGGGTTATATATATTAAAATCATACAACAACAAGGCCTGCTGTGCAGTAGAGGTTTAATAAAAAATACATTTCCTGGGACAGTTTATAAAAGAGATACAGCCTTTCATACATAAAGACTAGAGACTTTGACGCATAGCCCTTGGTGGCGGTGCATACACCGGTGGCGTAACGCTAAAAAGGATTTCCCCCTGGGCCCCCGACAGAGCTTGAAATTGGAATGTAATGCTGCCTGCGCCTGGCTGCCCCCTTATCATTGAAATTAAACTTCTATTCGGCACCTGCCTTCACCTCCCCCCAGTGGTGCAACTAAGGAGTAACAGGTTAGCAAATGCTCAGTTTTATATATTATGGCCCGAGTGTTAATTTGAGCTAGTCCTAGTCCGTGTATTTCAATCAGCATCACTAAGCATTCTGGGACATCCGTGTATTTCAATCAGCAGCACTAAGCATTCTGGGGCATGTAGGCCCATTCTTAACAAGGTTTAAATTAGAAGTGCAGGCAGGTTCATGAAAGGCCAAGAGTGGTGGAAAGTAACTCTCGTGGCAGAGTAAGTGGATCGCCATGCAGTATAGGCAACATTATGCTGCGAAAATACCAATGAAAAATATACCAAGTGTGCAAGGGTGTCCAATGTTTTTTCCTTTAATCTATGTATAACTTTGGAGAAAAAAGCGTTAATTTAATTTTAAATACTCCAATCAAAAATACACACAAAAGCATGATCTAAATGTAATCGGGACATCGTTTCCTTATTTGTATCTTCCACTGTAGCTACACCCTAAATGAAAAGCTTTGCAAGAATGGTCCGACTCGCTTTTACAAACACGTCTGCATGGCTCCTGCGAAACATTTGTGGCTTGAGTGCTCGAAGTTTTCAAAAATAGCTTAAATACTGTTTTGCACTGTTGTTGCTGCTCGAGTGATAGGAAATCGAGCAGACAGATTTTGTTTTTACATCATGTAAAGATTTTTTGCACGAGGGCAAAAATGGAGGGATATTATTGTGAGCCATTGTGAATATATATTAGGCATATTTATATATTCTTTTTATTGTGGCATATATTTTATTGCCAGTTTGCCACCAAGAACCTCATCCCCATTCCCCACCCTTCCTTCATCGTCCACCAGAATAAAACAAAGTGTGGGAGATGAGATCAGATCAGATCAGATCAGTCAGCTGCCCGACTGGGTCAGCTTGCTAAGCGTAATTTATAGTTTAGTGCTGCTTCTGTACTTTTCTCTGCTTAATTTGTAGCTTTTCTTACCGTTCTCGTGGTGGTGGGGCCGGTCGGCAGCCCAGGACACACACACTGAGTACTGTGGCAGCTCAGTGGCTGCAGTCAGTGCCACGACCAGACTGCACCAGGCACCGCCACCACAGTGCACAGAACAAGCACACAACAGCCTGCAGCCCAGGCCAGCTCTGCCTCTGCCCAAGTTCGTCGCCGTCGACTGGTCGCCGCCGTACTCGTTGGTGGGGCCGGGGCCGGTGGGCTAACTTAATGTGGACTGGTGGGGGCCTGACTCGTGGCGTGGGGAGCTGCCTGCCGCCTGTAACTGCGCAGCGCGGTTGTGCTGGGGCGTGGCTCATGGCTGCAACTGGTGGCAGAGGCAGAGCCAAAGTGAAAAAAATCTGCGCGCGCAACCGCGCGCACAACCCCCGACTGGCCCCAACCCCCATCAGAACCTCCAGGGCAGCTCCAGCCCCCACCAACTTCCGCGGCCCGCCCACCCAAAACAGAAACTATCAACAACTCTACTGTGGCGGGCTGGCCGCGCCACCATGATGATGAAAAACGAAACACAAACACGAAACAAAAGTTACGAAGAAACACAGTCTGCACACATTATATTTTTTTAATCATATATATTTTATTTATTATTCAATCACTGACTGACAATCTCTCTTCAACTTGGCCTTGGGGGCGACGGGTGAGGCTCAGTCCCACTCCTCCCAACACAACTTGCAAGTAAGTGTGAAGAGAAGACGCAGACGCCGGTAGTGTTGATTGATGACTGAGTCTGTTTGAAATTGACACAGACAATATGATGAGACTCTGGCTCGCCTCAGCGGCCGGGCGGCGGCCGCGGGAACGGGATAATATGACAGATACACAGATTGATTCTTGATTTAAATTAATTACGTGGTCTGGTGGGTCGGTACCCAGAATGAACACAACACTACCACACGCACGCTGCTGGGCGAGCCTTTGGCCTGCACAGAGACAGAGAGAGAGTACAAGAAGCAACTGCAAGCAGGTGAACAAAAACCACATCATCAAGGTGGGTGTCGGCGTGCACACAGAAGTTGATTCATAGACCCGTCCCTGATATTTAAGTGCCGGTGCTAAACACCGGATAGCACCGGCACAAATTAAGCACTGCCTGTGGCACAATGTGCCGCAGCATATTTACAAGGCCAAACAAAGCCACTTTGCATGCCTTTTCATGGCCTTGTAAATATGTGTACCTTTCACACAAAACACTGCATGAAAGGGGCATTCCATTGTAGCGGGAATTCCGTTCTCCTACAGAACTGTGCATAGAGATTTAGAACCTCGGCGAATTAGGGTGGCCCAAAACTCACCTCAGTAACCAAAATCCCCTTACCAGGCTAGCTACAGTCTCTCATTGGTCATAACAAACTGCCAATGTTTAGACAAACCAGAACATGAACTTACGATACCTCAGGTCACGTGGAACACATGATCACTCTTTCGTTATACAATCATTTCAAACCAGAACGTGGAGTAAATGAGGACACGTGCACATTTGAAATATTTATTTACTAATGCCGTTTTCTCAAACGCAGTATCTTAGACAATACAAGGAAACATATTATCAGAAGCAAAGTTATCAGCATAGTTATTAGTCCATAAAAAGCAAATGGTGACAGCATGCTAAGATGCTGTAACGAATAAGGGTTAACAACACCTAATTCTCACCCTCCCTAACTAGCATATTATATTAATATCTAAGAAGGTCTCTTTGGGTTTTAGCAGGGCGGGCCCATACCTCAAGATCCTAGTATGAAGAGATCACATCAGCTTCCACCAGCTCTCTGCATGCGAACAGCATCAAGTGTGTATGTTTGCTCTAAGCAAAGCAATATAAAACCCGCCTAAAGCCAGAATTTGGCAGGAGCTGCACTTATGTTATGTCTATGAAGGTGTGGAGATCAGACCTCACAACAATTCTGTGTCGAGTTATCCTTGAAGCTTCAGCACTCTCTGTACAGACATAGTTTACTAAGCAAAGCTGATATCAGAGCAATAACATATTATTCTCATGTAAATCACAACGCTCTTGTAGGTTGAAAGCTAAATCAACAATTAAGTGTCGTGTGCAGAAGCAGCAAAAGGAAAAATGGCGTTTAAACATTTAATAAGCTCAGGCTAACTTAACACAGTATATAGATAAGCAGTAACTATATGACACCCCCTCATGATCCGAGCACGGATAAGATAAGATAAGATAAGGGGCTCTTCATGAAAGCAGAGTTCAAGAACGATGAGCCATGTTATAATTTAAAAAGTGATGGAAAAAATCCAAAATGTCAATATAGTGTTTACTTGTACAAGCCAATAGCTCGGGGAGGTGAAAAATTCAAGCAAAATTTGCAAAAAGTTATTTCAGTAGAAAATAAGGGGCCGTGATCTGAAACTCGGAAAGCTTTTAGGGCAAGACCAAATAAGCAAAATATGCAGCAACAGCCTCCAAAATGAAATCACCGTCTTCATCCAAAAACAGTTCAGCCATCCAATTTAACAACGGGAAAGAACATACGTGCTCTTCTAGGACCGGAGCCTCTATCACCATCAGAGGACAACTCGGTGGGTTCTCATGAAAGCTATGCTCCAAGAAGTCGAGCGCTGCTTCGAGAATGTTCCAATGACCCATTAGTCCATGCATCGCTGCCAAAGCCATAATCCTTTCGCCAGAACAAACCAACTTGTGAGTAACGACGGGACTCATCAGCTGATTAAAATCGACGTCAGGAGATACCGTCTTGCAGAGACACAAATCAAGGGCCCAGTCAAAGTCACAGCTCAGGCAATGAAACACAGGCTGACACATGTAAAATAGGAAAATCGAAACGATAATCCATATGCCGTGCTCAAAGTCGCAAGCGGCAAAGTGCCATAGTATTCAAGCATCCTGTTGCGAAACAGTGCCAGGAGGGGCTGCGCGGCTTCTTGCACAGGAAGGACATCCATGCTTAATGAAACGAAAGATCACCAGAACGCCTGCCACCAGTGCCAGTAAAACAGGGAATCCACCAAACAGACTTGAAAAAATAGAATGGAAGAAAGCAGGAATGACCCCAAATATTTTCTCAAATGAAGTTACTAGACCGCTGCTAACTATTTTGAAAGAATGCGCCAGGCCAGTCGTGGAGGACGCGTTAAAGATTGAATGAACCAGTTCGCTGAAATGCAACGGCAAATCAGTGTTTAAAAGGGCCTGAACCTCTGTGCGGGTGTTAGCTATGAGAAGCACAAATGTTTCTCGAGCTGAACTCAAAGCCACTTCTTTTTGGGACAATAGAGCTCTTATTCTACTCATGCCATTGAACTCCGCTGTCAAGGTTGGGATGCGCGGCCAGATGGAAACATCCCTTTTTCCATGCAGGGGTGGGTAAAGCACATTTTTGCAACACACCACACGCTCTGATACAGTTACCACATAAGCGACACCTCTAATTAACCCACAACAATCTTCATTATTTAAAAGTAAATAACTACAGTTTGCCAGTAAAGTAAAAGTGGGAACGATAGCGGGAACTGGTGTGCCTTTCAAAACACACGCTAAATTTGGCCGGTCCTGATTACAAGAACCGTGCAATTGAATGTGTCTACACATTAAGGAGTGATCCGGAGCCTCTGTACACTCCTCCCCATTTAGATAAACTTCTTGTCCGTCTTTTAAACATCTGTAAGTAAAAGGGAGGGACCAGACTTCATGAAGAAATGCATTACCTAACGGTTCATATCGGCCTTTAGCAACATATCGCATACAATTTGTAAATTTATATAAAGCAAATGGCAATGTTATCAAACCGTGGATAAGCCACGTTGCAGCAGTGGCTTCTGCCACAGAGAAAGGCAAGGATTCCAACCTTTCAATATGTAACATTGAAAACGACGCATCGCGCATGGAAAGCAAGCGCTGCTTGTCAGTTAAATTAAAGGGGGCAAAGAGAGAGGAGACATTCATGTAGGTCCATGGCACCTTGCCAGATTTCAACGTCTGCAGGGTCCACGCAAATTGCATGATAGAACGCAACTGATTTTGACCATGGTACAATACAGATACTTCATCCTGCACAATATCCACTACAGAGGACACAATATTATCTAACGTGTAAATGCGGGAAGAACGCATGTTAATACTATTATCTACCACTGCAAGCACTTTTTCTAGATTAGCTGGATCTATAGCTCTAAGGCTTGTCGCCGCCTCAATCTGTGATGTCTTCCAGATTTCATTCTAAATAGCATATATCCATCTTTTTGATCTACCACTAGCCGGGCCTTTTATGAAGTCATTTAAATCTACATCTTCATCTAGCTTCGATAGATGTAATTTAACTGCAGCCAATGTAGATTGTTTCAGCCAATTTTGACATAATTTGCCTACTGAGTAAGTCGTGACAGAATGTTCAGGGTCAAAACGTGGATCAGGTCTGACTTGTTTAAAGCCATCAGATAAACCCAGAAAACGTTGCTGGCATAAATCAGCACTTCTGTGCCACATTAGCCAACCTTTTGGATCCACACTGGATATGTTAAAGGATGAATTAAGCAAAAGGGTCTGCAAGTCCCTAATTGAAAACTGAGTAAAATTACTCAAGCCAGAATATTATTCCAACTCAGGGATGGTAGGTGTATTTAATTTTTTAGAAGTAGCCAATCCAAAGCATGTTGTCTGTGAAATAGAGGAATTCAAAAACAACATTTGATTCGGGATGAGACAAGCACGATGCAAAGCCTCAGTGCCTTGTACCTGCCAGTTTTTAGAACCCCAAACCGATTTAAGGTCAATTGTTTCCTTCCATAATTCGTAGCCGCCAACAGCCAGCTGATCAAGAAAGGACTTCGAGTACAATAATTTGGTATCGGTAAGTCTAACCTTGGACATTGGCTTCTGTGTCATTTTAAAATAAAAGGACTCGGGATTGGACTGATTGAAGTCGGTAAAATAAGTGTACTTTTTCAAAAAAGTACTGGAACTGCCTTGTTTCGGTGCTGGGCAATGCTCCCATTGCGTATAATTTACAGTATTCCTTCTGGAAGTCGTTTTATGTAAGAAGTGATTGCCAAAATGTTGAAAGCAAACCAAATCACCATATTTAGCAGATTCTAAGTACAAATCTTCAGCATCAAAGGCAGCATAGTATTTCAAATCAGAAAACAAAGCCTCTACGGCCTGAACATCCCAATCATCAGAACGTATGTTTTGTTTCACCACATCCCCCATGTTAACTCAAAGCACATTAGAGACATTAACAACCTCTGTCGGGCCATGAATTTGAAATCTAACGGCATCCCACACTATCCCATCAAGGACAGGCCAAGCAGTGATGTTAACAAATGTCAAGTCTCTTTTCAGTCTGTGTGCAGAATGCGATGAGGAAAGGAGGGCCAAAGTTCCATTGAGATGCCGAATGCATGTTCTTTCCTCGACATAGTGTCCATTCACAATTCGAATAAAATAAAACACAAACCCAATTAAAGGTAAATTGAAAAAAGCACCAGCTAAATATATGTCCAAGGGGGTATCAAAAAATGTTTTTTAAATAAACTGGCATAAACTGCAAACCGTGAGGGTCTCTTTGAGGCATTGGAAACAGAGTAAAATGAAAATCTGGATTCTGTGGCCAAACGTGTCTGCAGATCAGGCATAGATAAGTCAGTGGGGTAAGTGTAGTCAATTTCATCATGGTCTGTACCATGTAAAGTACTTATTAAAGGACTGGAAATTGTAGGTAATTCGATGGCCACTTCTGGTTCAGGATTAGAAGCAGTCGGCAAAATAGAATTTCTCGCAATGGAAGGACAGGAAACTGCCGGAGTCATACTAAGAAGAATCGGCCACTCTGTGTATCTTGACATTGTCAATTGAGATAAACCTGTTTTCCTTACGACCTGGAAGCGGAGGTAAAATGACTGTTCTTGTACCCTTCACTCCAAGGACTGGAACCGGAGCTCGATAGGAAGGTTCAAATTCTTTCTTGTTATCGATCTTCTCTCGAACCAATTCTCCAACTTGGGGTAGCCATCCAACTACCGGGATCTGCAACGCATCATCCGATGTGGAGGGCAAATGTTCCTTTGCAAGACTGTCTCTGGTCTTTTGTAGATCCTGTAAAACATTGCAATGTTCATCTACGTCAAAGGTTGTGGCGCGAGCCACGCAGTCTAGACCATCAAGGTCAGGGACGTACATCTTGATGCCAAAGAGCATTTCGTATGGGGTCCGCCCACCCAGAGACCTTCTAGGGAGATTATTAAGTGCACGCTGCACGCCATTGAGGAGGGCCAGCCAGTTTCTGCCAGTGCCTATAACTCGAGCTGTCAATGATTGCTTTAAGTCACGGTTCATTCGCTCCACTACACTATTACCCTCAGGTCTGTAGGGAGACAAAAACTTGACTTGGACCCCCATCGAAGTCATGGCATCCTTATACGCCTTAGAGGCGAAAGCCGGACCCTGATCCGAATGGAAGGTACCACAGGCAAAAATCCCTACAAAGACACGCAAATCTCTTATGACAGTCCGTGAATCAGCGCTGCGATGGGGCCAAACACACACAAAGCGTGGGCATGAATCAACTGCTACTAATATGTACTTATACGCAGTATCAGAGGAAAAAGGACCGCAGTGATCTAAATAGACACAACCTAGTGGTTTATTAGATATGTACAACTGCGTCTGTGATGGACGTGCAGCAGTTGAAGGTTTAATCTGCTGGCAAATGTCACACAGAAGGGCATAATCTCGCGTCTGTTTATACAGTCCCCGTCACCAGAAACGTTGTTGCAATTGAGCTACAGTGGCCGAGACACCCGCATGCGCAGAAGCCACACCTTCATGTGCCGCTGTAATCAAGCTAGCCCTGCGATCCGAGTTGGGAATCAAACGTTCACCAACTTCAGGAATTTTCACAAAAGGAACCTTTTCGGGACTTAAGTGGTATGTGTACTTCGAAGGGAACCCCGTAGGATGTTTACCTCCCTTCTCAGTGGCAGCAACAGCCGCCAAGATGTCATCATCAATCTTACTTTTGGACCGTGTAACTGCTGCAACTAGATACGTAGACACCGCTGATTTCGCTGCTTCATCAGCAAGCGAGTTACCGACAGCGTGAACTCCCACACGCTGATGGCTGAGAGTATGAATCACAAAAACGAGAGGCAACTCAGCTTTAAGCTCAGCCACTCATACCCAGATCATCTTGTGTTTTATTGTGCTACCCTTGGAATCACGAAAATCATTCTGAATCCAAAAGAACAAGTTTTCATTGTAAGACTGTACACAGTAGTAAGAATCACTCACAGTAAGAGTAGTCACACTAGGATCAGCGTACTCCAACGCTAGTAAGAGAGCCCGAAGCTCTGCCAATTGTGCGGTGCAGTCCCCTAGAGTCTGCGTGTGTACTACTCCTGACTTGAACTCATCGTTCACCATGGCACCTACCACAATGGCGCATGCAGAAACGTAGGCGTGTTTAGAGCCATGCACAACCTGCGCTGAACCATCAGTGTAAATGATGCAATGGAAGTCCTCCAAAGGTCGCATAGCTAGAGGAGCAGCGTGAACGAATTCATACTGCAAGTACTCCTGCGACCATAATGAGGCATCAAAAATAAACTTGACATCCGTGTACGTCAAGGAAGCAGCCCATTGAATCCACCGAGGGTGCAAATCTTTCGAATTTGGTACACTGGCTTTCGTAACTGCCTCCAAATGAGTACAGGGTGTAACAACCAACATGCGTTTTCCCTGTGACAGAGCACGCTCCTTAAGAATCTCCATCTGCACAGCCGTTAAAACTTTCTCCACAGTGGAAAACCGCATTTCAGCCGAAGTGTACAAGTGTGACTTGTAAGCAATAGGTACTGTGTCTCCTTCATTAAAAGTCAGGTACGTGAAACCCACCGTCCCAGGAACGATTCTTATCACCAGGTTAGTGTGGTTATCACGAGTCAGCAGAAATTTAGAAGCAAGCAGATCAGCCTGCAAGGACTGCGCGATGGCTGAGTGCTCAGGCAGCCAGCATGATTTGGTAAAAGTTGGTTGTATCAGAGCATACAAAGGCTTGATACGCTGGGCATATTCCGGAATGTATGTCCTCCCGAAATTTAAAAAGCCCAGTAAAGACTGTAATTTTTTCAGTGTTGTAGGAGCGCGCAACTGTGCGCATTTCTCCAAGAAGTGAGGAGCCAAACCTCTACCTTCATTGTTGAGCTCCTAGCCCAGGAACAACACTGTGTACTCCGCAATGTGCGATTTTGCAAAGTTAAATTTGTAACCCATGTCTACAAAGGTACAAATTATGGAATTCACTCGACACAGATGCTCCCAAATTTCGTCGTCTGTGAGATATATGTCATCCACATACGAGCAAGCATCTGGGTCGATCCTCTCTAAGAGAGACACTATACGGGCGGTGAAAATCCCAGGACTATTCTTATAGCCCATTGGGAGACGCCGAAATTGTTTTTGGACACCGCCACAACTAAAGCTGGTCCATTGGGAACTAAGACCATTCAATCTATGGGCATAAAAACCGTTGGAAATGTCAAGCGTTGTTTTAAAACGCTTACGCACAAGACTATCCACTAGGGCAGAGCCGTGAGTATTCTGTACTGCACAGTTACGGCAATGCGAGTTTAAATGCCGGGAATCCAATACCAAACTATATGACCCATCTGGCTTGGTCACAGTAAAAAGAGGGTTATTCATCGGTGACACACATGTTTCAATAACTCCCTGATATTCCAATTGTTCAAGGATTGCGGCGACGGAAGCTTTTGCTTCACGCCGTATGGGATATTGAGGTTGAGGCTGCGTCTGAGACCGTAAAGGAATCTCGTGGCATGGGGGCAATTTATCCCAACCACATTGGTTGCGGTACAGAGCCGGTGCTAGAGCCCTAGCCCACTCATCTGCAAAATGCTGAGCATGCTCCTTCGAGACAGTGTTCGCGAAACTCGGGAGGATTACCTCCTCCCCTCGCGGCGCCGCGAGCACAAAAGGTGGGGGCCAGTCAGCCTCCGAAAGCAAAATGTCATACGTAGACGAAAGATTTTCCCAAAATACCCCTTTGATGGTACGTTGGATGTCACTTTCTATTAACAGGACAATTTCATAAAGGATATCAGGGGGAGCAACTCTTGTACCGGCTGTTTCTATCACAACATAAATATCAGTCGCTGTCACCTTCAGTAGTGGACGCAGGGCCTCTCTCACAATGGTAATCTCCGCCGTGCTGTCCAGCAAAGTTAGAGCCCATGTCAGATTCCGAAGCCGCGTTCTCACTATCTGTGGCATATCGATGCGCTGTTAAAGCCGCGACTTTCTTTTTGGCAAACTGCGGTCTCTTCGGCGTTAAGCCGTCCTGCTGTCCTGTGCCTTCTGTCTGGCGGGGCTGGTCACGTCATTGCTGACCACCCCGACCCCTTCCGCCTCCTCCACCACCGGTCTTCGGGGCCGATGAGTCCTGAAAGGAACGAGGAGAGCGTTGATCAGAAACCTGAAATTGATCAGGTGATTTAATCGTCGCGCAATCGTGCAAGTCATAAACACGTTCTGTCTGCACAGGCATCTGAGACGCAGGTTGAGACTCCTGTTTTTGTTGCTGTTGTTGTTGCTTACCCTGTTTCTGCTTTTTAGGCCAATTTAGTTTTTTGGACTGGGGCTGAACTTCCGTTTCTGAAGTCTGCCCTTGGGGTTGCTTCTTCTCTTTTACAGAAAAAGGCTTTAGACCCTTGCTATTGCGACCCACTGCAAGCACTTTTTCTAGATTAGCTGGATCTATAGCTCTAAGGCGTGTCGCCGCCTCAATCTGTGATGTCTTCCAGATTTCATTCTAAATAGCATATATCCATCTTTTTGATCTACCACTAGCCGGGCCTTTTATGAAGTCATTTAAATCTACATCTTCATCTAGCTTCGATAGATGTAATTTAACCGCAGCCAATGTAGATTGTTTCAGCCAATTTTGACATAATTTGCCTACTGAGTAAGTCGTGACAGAATGTTCAGGGTCAAAACGTGGATCAGGTCTGACTTGTTTAAAGCCATCAGATAAACCCAGAAAACGTTGCTGGCATAAATCAGCACTTCTGTGCCACATTAGCCAACCTTTTGGATCCACACTGGATATGTTAAAGGATGAATTAAGCAAAAGGGTCTGCAAGTCCCTAATTGAAAACGGAGTAAAATTACTCCAGCCAGAATATTCTTCCAACTCAGGGATGGTAGGTGTATTTAATTTTTTAGAAGTAGCCAATCCAAAGCATGTTGTCTGTGAAATAGAGGAATTCAAAAACAACATTTGATTCGGGATGAGACAAGCACGATGCAAAGCCTCAGTGCCTTGTACCTGCCAGTTTTTAGAACCCCAAACCGATTTAAGGTCAATTGTTTCCTTCCATAATTCGTAGCCGCCAACAGCCAGCTGATCAAGAAAGGACTTCGAGTACAATAATTTGGTATCGGTAAGTCTAACCTTGGACATTGGCTTCTGTGTCATTTTAAAATAAAAGGACTCGGGATTGGACTGATTGAAGTCGGTAAAATAAGTGTACTTTTTCAAAAAAGTACTGGAACTGCCTCGTTTCGGTGCTGGGCAATGCTCCCATTGCGTATAATTTACAGTATTCCTTCTGGAAGTCGTTTTATGTAAGAAGTGATTGCCAAAATGTTGAAAGCAAAACAAATCACCATATTTAGCAGATTCTAAGTACAAATCTTCAGCATCAAAGGCAGCATAGTATTTCAAATCAGAAAACAAAGCCTCTACGGCCTGAACATCCCAATCATCAGAACGTATGTTTTGTTTCACCACATCCCCCATGTTAACTCAAAGCACATTAGAGACATTAACAACCACTGTCGGGCCATGAATTTGAAATCTAACGGCATCCCACACTATCCCATCAAGGACAGGCCAAGCAGTGATGTTAACAAATGTCAAGTCTCTTTTCAGTCTGTGTGCAGAATGCGATGAGGAAAGGGGGGCCAAAGTTCCATTGAGATGCCGAATGCATGTTCTTTCCTCGACATAGTGTTCATTCACAATTCGAAAAAAATAAAACACAAACCCAATTGACATAAAAAGGTAAATTGAAAAAGCACCAGCCAAATATATGTCCAAGGGGGTATCAAAAAATGTTTTTTAAATAAACTGGCATAAACTGCAAACCGTGAGGGTCTCTTCGAGGCATTGGAAACAGAGTCAAATGAAAATCTGGATTCTGTGGTCAAACGTGTCTGCAGATCAGGCATAGATAAGTCAGTGGGGTAAGTGTAGTCAATTTCATCATGGTCTGTACCATGTAAAGTACTTATTAAAGGACTGGAAATTGTAGGTAATTCGATGGCCACTTCTGGTTCAGGATTAGAAGCAGTCGGCAAAATAGAATTTCTCGCAATGGAAGGACAGGAAACTGCCGGAGTCATACTAAGAAGAATCGGCCACTCTGTGTATCTTGACATTGTCAATTGAGATAAACCTGTTTTCCTTACGAACTGGAAGCGGAGGTAAAATGACTGTTCTTGTACCCTTCACTCCAAGGACTGGAACCGGAGCTCGATAGGAAGGTCCAAATTCTTTCTTGTTATCGATCTTCTCTCGAACCAATTCTCCAACTTGGGGTAGCCATCCAACTACCGGGATCTGCAATGCATCATCCGATGTGGAGGGCAAATGTTCCTTTGCAAGACTGTCTCTGGTCTTTTGTAGATCCTGTAAAACATTGCAATGTTCATCTACGTCAAAGGTTGTGGCGCGAGCCACGCAGTCTAGACCATCAAGGTCAGGGACGTACATCTTGATGCCAAAGAGCATTTCGTATGGGGTCCGCCCACCCAGAGACCTTCTAGGGAGATTATTAAGTGCACGCTGCACGCCATTGAGGAGGGCCAGCCATTTTCTGCCAGTGCCTATAACTCGAGCTGTCAATGATTGCTTTAAGTCACGGTTCATTCGCTCCACTACACTATTACCCTCAGGTCTGTAGGGAGACGAAAACTTGACTTGGACCCCCATCGAAGTCATGGCATCCTTATACGCCTTAGAGGCGAAAGCCGGACCCTGATCCGAATGGAAGGTACCACAGGCAAAAATCCCTACAAAGACACGCAAATCTCTTATGACAGTCCGTGAATCAGCGCTGCGATGGGGCCAAACACACACAAAGCGTGTGCATGAATCAACTGCTACTAAGATGTACTTATACGCAGTATCAGAGGAAAAAGGACCGCAGTGATCTAAATAAACACAACCTAGTGGTTTATTAGATATGTACAACTGTGTCTGTGACGGACGCGCAGCAGTTGAAGGTTTAATCTGCTGGCAAATGTCACACAGAAGGACATAATCTCGCGTCTGTTTATACAGTCCCCGCTACCAGAAACGTTGTTGCAATTGAGCTACAGTGGCCGAGACGCCCGCATGCGCAGTCGCCACACCTTCATGTGCCGCTGTAATCAAGCTAGCCCTGTGATCCGAGTTGGGAATCAAACGTTCACCAACTTCAGGAATTTTCACAAAAGGAACCTTTTCGGAACTTAAGTGGTATGTGTACTTCGAAGGGAACCCCGTAGGATGTTTACCTCCCTTCTCAGTGGCAGCAACAGCTGCCAAGATGTCATCATCAATCTTACTTTTGGACCGTATAACTGCTGCAACTAGATACGTAGACACCGCTGATTTCGCTGCTTCATCAGCAAACGAGTTACCGACAGCGTGAACTCCCACACGCTGATGGCTGAGAGTATGAATCACAAAAACGAGAGGCAACTCAGCCTTAAGCTCAGCCACTCGTACCCAGATCATCTTGTGTTTTATTGTGCTACCCTTGGAATCACGAAAATCATTCTGAATCCAAAAGAACAAGTTTTCATTGTAAGACTGTACACAGTAGTAAGAATCACTCACAGTAAGAGTAGTCACACTAGGATCAGCGTACTCCAACGCTAGTAAGAGAGCACGAAGCTCTGCCAATTGTGCGGTGCAGTCCCCTAGAGTCTGCGTGTGCACTACTCCTGACTTGAACTCATCGTTCACCATGGCACCTACCACAATGGCGCATGCAGAAACGTAGGCGTGTTTAGAGCCATGCACAACCTGCGCCGAACCATCAGTGTAAATGATGCAATGGAAGTCCTCCAAAGGTCGCATAGCTAGAGGAGCAGGGTGAACGAATTCATACTGCAAGTACTCCTGCGACCGTAATGAGGCATCAAAAATAAACGTGACATCCGTGTACGTCAAGGAAGCAGCCCATTGAATCCACCGAGGGTGCAAAGCTTTAGAATTTGGTACACTGGCTTTCGTAACTGCCTCCAAATGAGGACAGGGTGTAACAACCAACATGCGTTTTCCCTGTGACAGAGCACGCTCCTTAAGAATCACCATCTGCACAGCCGTTAAAACTTTCTCCACAGTGGAAAACCGCATTTCAGCCGAAGTGTACAAGTGTGACTTGTAAGCAATAGGTACTGTGTCTCCTTCATTAAAAGTCAGGTACGTGAAACCCACCGTCCCAGGAACGATTCTTATCACCAGGTTAATGTGGTTATCACGAGTCAGCAGAAATTTAGAAGCAAGCAGATCAGCCTGCAAGGACTGCAAGATGGCTGAGTGCTCAGGCAGCCAGCATGATTTGGTAAAAGTTGGTTGTATAAGAGCATACAAAGGCTTGATACGCTGGGCATATTCCGGAATGTATGTCCTCCCGAAATTTAAAAAGCCCAGTAAAGACTGTAATTTTTTCAGTGTTGTAGGAGCGCGCAACTGTGCGCATTTCTCCAAGAAGTGAGGAGCCAAACCTCTACCTTCATTGTTGAGCTCATAGCCCAGGAACAACACTGTGTACTCTGCAATGTGCGATTTTGCAAAGTTAAATTTGTAACCCATGTCCGCAAAGGTACAAATTATGCAATTCACTTGACACTGATGCTCCCAAATTTAGTCGTCTGTGATATATATGTCATCCACATACGAGCAAGCATCTGGGTCGATCCTGTCTAAGAGAGACACTATACGGGCGGTGAAAATCCCAGGACTATTCTTATAGCCCATTGGGAGACGCCGAAATTGTTTTTGGACACCGCCACAACTAAAGCTGGTCCATTGGGAACTAAGACCATTCAATCTATGGGCATAAAAACCGTTGGAAATGTCAAGCGTTGTTTTAAAATGCTTACGCACAAGACTATCCACTAGGGCAGAGCTGTGAGTATTCTGTACTGCACAGTTACGGCAATGCGAGTTTAAATGCCGGGAATCCAATACCAAACTATATGACCGATCTGGCTTGGTCACAGTAAAAAGAGGGTTATTCATCGGTGACACACATGTTTCAATAACTCCCTGATATTCCAATTGTTCAAGGATTGCGGCGACGGAAGCTTTTGCTTCACGCCGTATGGGATATTGAGGTTGAGGCTGCGTCTGAGACCGTAAATGAATCTCGTGGCATGGGGGCAATTTATCCCAACCACATTGGTTGCGGTACAGAGCCGGTGCTAGAGCCCTAGCCCACTCATCTGCAAAATGCTGCGCATGCTCCTTCGAGACAGTGTTCGCGAAACTCGGGAGGATTACCTCCTCCCCTCGCGGCGCCGCGAGCACAAAAGGTGGGGGCCAGTCAGCCTCCGAAAGCAAAATGTCATACGTAGACGAAAGATTTTCCCAAAATACCCCTTTGATGGTACGTTGGATGTCACTTTCTATTAACAGGACAATTTCATAAAGGATATCAGGGGGAGCAACTCTTGTATCGGCTGTTTCTATCACAACATAAATATCAGTCGCTGTCACCTTCAGTAGTGGACGCAGGGCCTCTCTCACGATGGTAATCTCCGCCGTGCTGTCCAGCAAAGTTAGAGCCCATGTCAGATTCCGAAGCCGCGTTCTCACTATCTGTGGCATATCGATGCGCTGTTAAAGCCGCGACTTTCTTTTTGGCAAACTGCGGTCTCTTCGGCGATGAGCCGTCCTGCTGTCCTGTGCCTTCTGTCTGGCGGGGCTGGTCACGTCCTTGCTGACCACCCCGACCCCTTCCGCCTCCTCCACCACCGGTCTTCGGGGCCGATGAGTCATGAAAGGAACGAGGAGAGCGTTGATCAGAAACCTGAAATCGATCAGGTGATTTAATCGTCGCGCAATCGCGCAAGTCATAAACACGTTCTGTCTGCACAGGCATCTGAGACGCAGGTTGAGACTCCTGTTTTTGTTGCTGTTGTTGTTGCTTACCCTGTTTCTGCTTTTTAGGCCAATTTTGTTTTTTGGACTGGGGCTGAACTTCCGTTTCTGAAGTCTGCCCTTGGGGTTGCTTCTTCTCTTTTACAGAAAAAGGCTTTAGACCCTTGCTATTGCGACCCAACTTTCTATAAGCAGCCACAATAATCCTCGCCAACTGCCTGGGTTTATCGGCATCGGGAATCGCCTCCAAAGCATTAGCTACCTGAAAGTTCACTGCATCCCCCTTGACATTAGCAAGAATGAGATCGCAAACTATATCAAAGGAGCCACACAGGCGCATACCCAATTCAACAGCTGCCTCCGGTCCGTGATCATCTTGAACACGTTTAACGATCGCAGGCAGGACAGCCATAGACGGAGTGCCGTAACACCTCGCATAGACCGCCGCAAATGTTTTTCCAGGTCTCGAGTTCGGGGGCCAAATCCTTCGATAAACTAATCGTTAAGATCCTATGTTTATCTCCAGGAGTCGTATTAGGAAACACTGCTTCCAGCTGGTCAAATTTCTCGGCAAGCCAGAAAGGAAAATCATCCTTTTCCTGGGGACGCTTACCCATCACAGCATTGACCATCACAGGACTGAGCTTCAAACCGCCCTGCCCCGCCGGAAGAGCCGGACCCCCCGGGGGCCCACCCGGGAGATGACGACCTATGTATTGCACTAATGCACGAATCATGGCAATAGAAACCACATGTAGTCTACGAACCTCCGCTAAGGTACAATTGCCGTGTTGAGGATGAGGAGTAAATCCAGCCAAGACAGGCCAATTTGCGCCTGGAATGGACAAAGGACCTAACCTCGGAGCGGTTAAAGAATGGGGTAGGGCGCCACCAAACCAAACGCGATGCTGCCAATGATCAATAGGTACTTCCAGTGCCCTGTACGGAGTATATTCATTCGGCACAGGTGAGGGAGTGTAAGTGTGGAACACACCAGAATTAGGGTCCACAGCCGGAAACGTCACCCACGAATAAAAGAGTTCGTATGGGTAAGCCGCTTCCGCACTCACCACCAAAATCACAGCCAAGCCATCAACGGGTACATTGTAAGTTTGCAAATGATTGCGCACCGCAATGCGACTATGCTGCGGAATGTCCACAGGCTGAGCCATGACTGCACAGGAACTTAGAAAAACAAAGTAAACGTTGTAGCACAAATGGGTAGTAATTCAAGGAAACCGTTTTAGAGAGATTCAAGCTTGAAAAGACCTATTTCAAAAATAGGTAGGTTTGTCCGACACCACCATTTTCCGGAAACGATAGTGAAGGGGTTAAGGTTTGAATGATATACTACTCGAGTGTCATGATATAAGACCACCAATGAATGGGCGCCATCTAGCGGGAATTCAGTTCTCCTACAGAACTGTGCATAGAGATTCGGAACCTCGGCGAATTAGGGTGGCCCAAAACTCACCTCAGTACCCAAAATCCCCTTACCAGGCTAGCTACAGTGTCTCATTGGTCATAACAAACTCCCAATGTTTAGACAAACCAGAACATGAACTTACGATACCTCAGGTCATGTGGAACACATGATCACTCTTTCGTTATACAATCATTTCAAACCAGAACGTGGAGTAAATGAGGACACGTGCACATTTGAAATATTTATTTACTAATGCTGTTTTCTCAAACGCAGTATCTTAGATAATACAAGGAAACATATTATCAGAAGCAAAGTTATCAGCATAGTTACTAGTCCATAAAAAGCAAATGGTGACAGCATGCTAAGATGCTGTAATGAATAGGGGTTAACAACACCTAATTCTCCCTCCCTAACTAGCATATTATATTAATATCTAAGAAGGTCTCTTTGGGTTTTAGCAGGGTGGGCCCATACCTCAAGATCCTAGTATGAAGAGATCACATCAGCTTCCAACAGCTCTCTGCATGCGAACCGCATCAAGTGTGTATGTGTGCTCTAAGTAAAGCAATATAAAACCCGCCTAAAGCCAGAGTTTGGCAGGAGCTGCACTTATGTTATGTCTATGAAGGTGCGGAGATCAGACCTCACAACAATTCTGTGTCGAGTTATCCTTGAAGCTTCAGCACTCTATGTACAGACATAGTTTACTAAGCAAAGCTGATATCAGAGCAATAACATATTATTCTCATGTAAATCACAACGCTCTTGTAGGTTGAAAGCTAAATCAACAATTAAGTGTCGTGTGCAGAAGCAGCAAAAGGAAAAATGGCGTTTAAACATTTAATAAGCTCATGCTAACTTAATACAGTATATAGATAAGCAGTAACTATATGACACCATAGGTGTGGCTGTGGGTGTACCCAAGCAACACCCAAGGAATCTAAGCATTCCCAGATTTACGAGGAATCGTAAACCTGGGAATGCATCAGATTCTAATGCCACCTCAGTGGTGGCGTTAGGGAGGTGCAACGAGGAGAAACATCCTTATTTCTCTTCGATTTTTCCTCTTTCTATACGTGTTGCATTCTGCATTCTGCAGCACATCTAGAATGAGGAAAGCACCTCTCATGAAGGTGTCCCGTCCTGCACAAAAACAATCACCCCTACAATGCAAACATCCTTGCCCATTGTGCGCCAGTGTAGAGGAAATGGACAGAAATGCGCTGCATATCATAGATAAGGCTCATTCCTGCCCTTTTCTTTTGACGCAGGGCAACGCAGCAACATTTCTTGAGGCCCTGTGACAAAACCTCATAAATGAGGTCCTGAGTGTCCTGGACTATGGGCCTGTAACTCCAACCACAGAGTGATTGATAAAGGGGCACAAGCAAGCCTGACGGACGTCGAGTCACTGAGTATCATAAATGGAACCCTCATGGTCCTCTTAGAAATGAGGAATTATTGAACGTAACTGGAAATACTGCACCTGATCATACTCCTTGAGATTTCATTCAATATAACGACATGCCATTACATCGCATACTTTTACCACGGGTATGCCTTTACCATGCATGCCATTCCAAAGCAAAGGCATGCGTGGTAAAGCTATACTCGTAGTTAAAGTTTGCAAGGTAAGTGACAACCCTACCCCTACACCTACACAACACACTGCTCCCACCCCTACACTACCCCTAACCGGAAAAACACTACGACACTACAACACTACCCACACTACTCCCACCCCTACACTACCCTAAGCCCTAAAACACTACTACACTACAACACTACCCACACTACTCCCACCCCTACAGTACCCTAAACCATAAAACACTACTACACTACACCACTACCCACACTACTCCCACCCCACCCCTACACTACCCTAATCCCTAAAACACTACAACACTACCCACACAACTCCCACCCCTACACTACCCCTAACCCTAAAACACTACTACACTATAACTCTACCCACACTACTCCCACCCCTACACTACCCCTAACCCTGAAACACTACCCTACCCTAAACCACTACCCACACTACTCCCACCCCTACACTACCCTAAACCCTAAAACACTACTGCACTACAACACTACCCACACTACTCCCACCCCTACACAACCCTAAACCCTAAATCAATACTACACTACAACACTACTCACACTACTCCCACCCCTAAACTACCCTAAACCCTAAAACACTACACTAAACACCAAAACCCTACACTACACAAACACTACTATACTACACTAAAACCGAAAATACTACACTACCCTAAACCCTAAAACACTACACCACACAAACAATACTACACTACCCTAAACCCTAAAACACTACACAAACACTACTACACTACCCTAAGACACTACACAAACACTACTATACTACACTAAACTCTAAAACACTTCACTACCCTAAACCCCAAAACACTACATTACACAAACACTACAACACTACCCTAAACCCTAAAGCACTACACTACCCTACACCCTAAAACACTACACTACACAAACACTACTACACTACCCCAAACCCTAAAACACTACACTACACAACACTACTACACTACCCTAAAACCTAAATCACTGCACTGCACAAACACTACTACACTACCCTAAAACCTAAATCACTACAACAGTACCCTAAACCCTAATACACTACAATAAACAAACACTACAACACTACACTACACTACAAAAAAACACACAAAAATGTTTAAAAAAACACACAAACGATTGAACACTACTTTTACACTACCCTAAACCCTACCAAAGTAACCCCTACACCAAGCTCAAACCCCCTTCCCTCTCTCCTCTCCAGTGTCACCGTCTCTGCTCCCGGTTCCTGCTTCCTCCTTGGTGCACATCGTTGAGAGGAAACGGTCTAAGTTTCCTCACAACGACTTGGATAGCCGCCGCCATTACACATTACATCGCATGCATTGTAAAAGCGCATGCGATGTAATGGTAAGCGTGGTTTTTACCACGCGTTGTAACATCGCATGCGTTGTAACGCATGCGATGTAATAGCAAAGCCTGGTAAAAAACGCGTTGTAATGGCTGTTCCCCGATACTGTGTATACCTAAACATGGTTTACTCTGCCTTGATATACCATAGCGTACCATAACAAATTATACTATACCAGTCACACTGCATTACACATTTAGGGGCAGATTTACAAGAAACTGATGCAACTGTGGGATGCATCAGTTTCACTGCGCCAGCCTGCGATACCCTTGCACCACCATGGATGCGCCGTCTCACCATGGCGCAAGGATTGACAGATGCGTCCGAAATTCGGACGCATCTATTGGCCCAAAAGTCACACATTGCTGGGGTCATGTTGCAAGCATGATGTAACTCCAGCAATACATGGGTAGGCCTTTACTCATAGTACTGCGTCACTCCGCAGCCGTAAGATTTTGACGCAGTGGCATCCTCGAAGTGGCGCTGGGAAATCTTGTAGATTTCACTGCGTCACTTCTACGAGGCTTTCCTGCATGGGAACGCCCACCCTGCATACATTATACCTGACGCAGGTCAGGTAATATGACGCAGGCCTTTACAAGGTGGCGCATCTCCCTGGATGCATCACATTGGAAATTTGCGGCATTGTTTACGCCACCGCTGCATCACAAAAGTGACGCAACGGCAGCCCAAAAGTGTTTCAAGGGGTTTGTAAATCTGCCCCTCAATTTCCATAACGTACCGTAGTAGACCATAACATACCGTACAATAACGTACTGTATCATATTAAAGGAGTGCGCTATATTAATCAACCATATCACTCAAACTAAAACGCACCGTGCATTGCTAGTGTAACATAAAGTTTCCCTTTTTTTAGACTGAGAGTACGAATGCAAAACAATCATTGCAGCACTGCATCTCATGCAACCTGCAATTTTTTCACTCAGTTGAACAAGGCACATTGGCTAAAGCACCGGGGAGAGAATCCCTTTGCTGTTCTCTGGGGGTAGTTTAAATGAAGGAGCCCAGCCTCAGACATTGATTTGGAGACGGGCAGTGCTTAATTTGAGCCGGTTTCAGTGCTCCGCACCGGTACTTATTTGCCAACACCAGTACTTATGACAGTCTGCCACATGGTGGCGCTGTTTGTCCGAGGTAAAGATGAGCACACAATAGTTGTTTATTCGTGAAATAAACATTAAAAGGACTCATTCCTGCTGCCAAAGCCATTCTCTCAGCTCTGGGGGCCTTGAGTAGTCTGAATAGTCACTCTTGTAGTAGTGTGATGGTACTGTCAGTGCCAGGGCTAGCATGGGCAATGGGTGGTGAAAACTGCTGTAGCCTCCCGACAACAACCCTGGCAATTATTTTTTTTACAAATGAAGCACCGGAGACGCGTGACCCTCAGCAGTTCAGCGGAGCCGCTCACTTGCTGCCTCTGCGCTCCGTGTGCTGCCGAGGCCTGCCCGAGAAATAATTGACAAGTGGAACCGGCCAGCGGAAGCGTCCTCTCTCAGCACGAGCAGCCACAGCTCTGTTCCCTCAGAAGCCTTTCAGAGCGGAAGCAATCACTGCTAACAGCCATGACCCGGTGAGAGATGGAGACAGAGGGTCAACCGAGGCTATAGTAGGAACCACGCGGGTCTGAAGCCACAATGGAAGCTCCGTAGAGCGCTACCTGCAGAGGATGGGGAGCATCTGCAGGGGAGGTGGGGGCCCCCAACATGGATGCCACGTGAGGCAGCTGTTCTCACGCTCTGGCCTGGTTTCCAAGGTCTGCTCATGCAGTGATGAGCTCTGCCTGGCCCCGGCCTTGTTGTCTTGCTCATTTGATTGCTTATAATTGATCACGTTTAATCCTTTTTTAAGCCCCCCCATTCCTCCCTTCCCTCTAGTTCAAAGGCCGGTCGGTGCCTCCGCTCACGTCCCAGCTCAGCAGAATGCGCTCTTATCCTGTTTATGTGCCGAATCTACAGAGAAGAAATTTACATATAAATAACCTGCCAGCACGGATAAGAAGGGGGCATGGGGGGCTGGTAACCACTTCATCTCTTACACCAGAGAGGGAGAAGCAAATAGGACGTGGTAATGGGCGGGAGTCAAGTTCATCTCCCCCGGCTGATTAACCTCAGCAGAGGCCGCTGTGTTCGGGGGCACCTGTTATTTAGAACCCGCTGAACACACCTAACCGAGTCCAGCCTCACAAAGAGAAGCCGCTGCAGGCAATTATGGGAGGTGCCGGGACCATGGGATGCGGGTAATGGCCGCAGTGGTATTATTTACTGAGCCCGCCATGGCTCACTGACTCTCGCGCCTCCTGGATGTAAGTAACCTGCACAGGCCTTCCTGGATACATCAGGGGCAGAGATTGGAACTCAAGCACAGAACACGAATAAAGATTGTGCGCCTACTACCTGTCTCTCTCCATTTACCAACTGATGGGACTCTGCCACTCCCGGAGGGGGGGCGGACACTGCTACTTTTAACTGTTTAAAACTAAAGCAGTGTTCAGCCGGTTCTGTGCACACATACACTCTACTGTGAGTGTCGATGTATATCACCTGCCATCAATTGCTCTCCTTAATAATTTAAATTTCAATTAGAAAATATGTTAAGTTAGAGACAACTTTACTTATCTGCTAACGCTCATTAATAACCCAAAAAAATTAACAAGCTTTGCAAAGCCAACAGGTTTCACCTATGCGAGGTCAATGTTTTTATTTACATGTTGCACAGTAGTGCAACCTGTGTGCAACGTGACTTAAATTAAGGAAATAAGGCTCTAGGATGCGGCCAGCGTTGGCCACGTCATATCACGTTTTTTTCATGTAATCCATGTTGCATAGCCATACTTGCTGCTGTACAATGTGTCTTAAAACAACCTGAGGGGTAGGGGAAGCAAGCAGCATGAGAGGGGAGGGTGGGTTAAAAAGTAAATACAGCAGGAGTAGATGGGGGTGGGTTGAAAAGAACAGGCAGCTGGAGTTTGAAGAGAACAGATAGCAAGAGGAGGGTGGCAGAGTGGGTTGAAAAGAATGGACAGCGGTGGGTAGCAGCAATGGACAGTAGCATGAGTGATGTGGGAGGGACCACAAATAATTGACAGTCATGGGGTGATGGGGAAAGCAACACCAGGAAGCAGGTGGAGAGCAGGAAAGGGACTGTAGAGACGTACTCTTGGAGAGGGCATTTCCAAAAGTAAAAAAAAAGTACTTTCTGGAGCTTGCGGCCAATGGAACAGCATGGGCCACACTTAAGAGGTCCTTTCTCAACAGCAGACACAACGCTGAAGTACTGGGAGGAAGTAGGAAGCGTCTTACCAATTAGAAGCAAGGAAACACGAGCTACATGCAAGCCAACCAATGCTAAGTGATGGTAAGTAAGGGAGAGGTTCTAAGCCCTCCTTTTTAACCGCTTCACTATGGCCGGAATTCTCCCGCTGTGCTGGAAAATTCGATGCGTGCGCGCTTCAGACGGCCCCGGGCGTTCCTCCGCACACGCCCACTGTGATGTAGGAAAGCCGGGGGCCATCTGACGCATGGAAGCGGGGAAGCTTTTTTTTTTGTTTACAGGAGGTTTTGTAAGCACAGCTCATGGGCTGCATGCACTGTTCAGGTGAAACCTAAAAAATAGTATAGTTAGACTTATTGTTGACTTTCAATGTCATATTCTAAGCACACTAGGACTACTCGGATGACATAGCTGGGCACTGGACACCACACCACTTCCATTACGGGATTGGGGAAAGGGAAGGATGTACGTTGAACAGAGGGCACCCCACCATAGTATAAATCGGACTTGATAGGGGGAGACTAGCTTCCACAGAAGAGTGTAATAGCGAGAGAATAGCTAAATAAATTATAGTGCAGTACCCTGTTCAGTGTGATTCATTGCCCTTCACTGCAGATGCAACAACTGGCAACGAACTGGAGACAAGTTCAAGCATCCTGTGATGAGAATCCATATGCAATCGGCTGATGAGAACATTAATATTCTCTGAGATGTAGATCTCTAAGCTCCCTCGACCCCCGAGATGGGAGTTGGACAAGCATGGAGGGTTGGTGGAGAACCAAGTGGCACCACAGGTCTTTGCAATTTGCCTGCAGCAGGAGCAGGTATTAAATTCAGAAAGTCAAGGTTCCAGCAGTCAGAGCTGTCAGCATGATGCAAACTAAATAGCCCAGCAGTGCAAGTCGAAGTGGAGCATATAAATAACTTGAGGTCAGGGTGTGTCGAACTCTGAGCAGGGGAAGGTCAAGCATCCCCATCTTCAGAGCCGTGGGAGAAATATGGTGGTCCACTGAGAGTGCCATCTAAGGCACAGCATCTGCACCAGGCCACAGCCTTAAGTGATGGCAGATGGGCCAAAGGAGGCATGGTCGCTGCTGAGTGCCAGCCATGCAGTGCAAGGAGAAGCGAGGTGGGCCAGCATTCATGGTGCTTATGACTGGGATGGGCACCCAAGAACAAACTGAGAAGCTGGAGAGAGGCGGCATGTAACATCTAAGAAAGTCCTTGAAAGATTTGGCAAGCTAAAACAGACCACCGCTCAGAGAAAAAGAGCATCGACACTCATGGGAACGTGGGTGGTAGATGGCCATTTGACATCAGGTAGTCACATCTGAAAAAATAACACAAACCTTTTTTGAACTAGGCACCCGGCAGTGAATAGTAGAGTGGCCATTTCAAAGTCAATCAGCTCCATTACAATGAATGAGGTGGTAATTTTAGGTTCAGGCATCATCACTATTGCTAGTTTATGCAATTCAAGAAAGTTGTATACTGTGAACCAAAGAAATCGGAGCCTTATAAATCCTCTAAGTCATTCTACAAAAGAAGAAACAAACAAAATAGAAGCCAAAAACACAAAAAGAATGAAGACTGTTAAAGGTTTGAAAAGTAAGTTCTCTGCAACACTAACACAATTACAAGGAATTTACCAGCTAAGTGAGAGGCACTCAAACATTCAGGAGCGGCAAAAAGGGAGACTTAGAAAATGAAATAATAGGAACACAGTTTCCACATTAATAGCTTTGCAAAATAAACTAATTTGACTGGCGCTGTGTTTCAAGAACCCAAAGACTGGAGGAACACTAATGAACGTATTAGCAACAAAGACAACGTAGTAGCGAGTACTGCAATTGCCAGTGCAACACCAGCAGCTAGAAATGAATGCAAACAGCAACAATGCACCCCAACGTCTCCCTCACTAAACTCTAAAGAATAATAGTGTGGCAGGTTTGAGTTTTAATATAAAAGTTGATACAAAAGGATAAAAGGGAAGGCAAAAAGCTTGAAATAGAAGGTGAAATCTAAGTAAACTAAATTGCACTAAACGCTCGCTGCTGAGAAGTGAAATAACCCAGTTGCAAGCTGGCCATGGCAATATGGGGAAAACATATAGACTATGTTAGCTTAATTGGAATGTGTGTAAATAAGAGGCCAATCAGTATTTGGGGGAATGCAATAAGTCTGGAGACTGAAATGGAAAGGCAGTCAAGGGGATACGTATGAGACAGTAAAGCTGTAGGTGGAACATTTAAAGAGGAGTCACGTAGCCATGGTAAGATTGATTGACGAGGCGACAGAGTTGAAGCAAAGAAGAGCACGGGGTCAGTCTAAATGAGAAAACGAGAGTAAGAATATATTTTGATAGATTAGTGGTTAAAAAGAACTGATTGCAAATGTTGCACATCTATGTTGACAAGTAAGCAAAGTGAAGGACGTGTATATCAGTTCGAATTAAGAGTGGCATTTAATATCCTGCTAAAAAAGAGTGCAGCAAGACCTGAGTAAGATGGTATGGCAGCAGCGGTACAGGAAGCAGCAAAACCACATTTCCATTTTTTTTATCATCCACAGTTGAAGATAGAATGGCACAACAATGAAGTGAATTCAAGGCGTGAGAATCATCCAGGCAGAAGTGGCACAAAAGTAATGTCAAGCTGATGATAAAGGCCAGTAGAGACGTATTTGTGAAGAAGGAAAGGACCCAATACTGGGCTCTCGAGGACACCACTGTAAAATACAATAGGGAAAACAAGTGAGCACAACAACATAAGGTCAAATTATTATTTTGAAGGCAAAGGAGAAGTCTAGGAATGCAGAGATCGGGATAGGTTACAAGAAGAAAGTATAAAGCAAAGGACAGAAAGGTCATCTTCATGACAACAATAGATCGAGTCAGATTAGAAGAGAGAATAGAAAGAAACAGGAAGAGCAGCAAGAGAGTCGTCAAATGAGAAAAGTAACTATTTCAATAAAATGAGTTGAGCACAGCAGTAGAAAACGAGTTTGTGTCATAATTCTGTCATGAACAAATATTTGCAACTTTATCTGCCCCAACTTTATTAACTTCATTTCATAACTTTGCAAAAGTTTGTTATTGGATTGTGAGAAAATTTGCTAAAGTAAGTTTTTGTGAATAGAATTTTAATGTAAAAAAAATGTTTGCAGGCAAATTTCATCCCCAAAAATGTTTTGCGTGCACATTTTCGTATAAAAACTTTTTATCAGGAAAATTGTCCTTTGAGGTGAAATTGGCATTGTGAAAACGATATATATTTTATTCAACAAGTTTTACTTTTGCACACCCTCAGTCAAGTTAGTGGAAAAAATGGTATTAGAAACGATTGCAGGAGTTTGGAAAGAAAGTCTAATTGGACAATAAATAGAAGCTGATAAGAGAATATCAGGTGACAGTGGGTATTTTAATTTGGGTCGAATGACTGCTTCTTTTATCAGATCTTTAAAGATCAAAGGAAAGTAACAGATTCGAGATTTGTTCAAGATATGGAAGGTGGAGATGGGTGAGAGTAGAAGCAAAGTTGGGTGGTGAAGTAGCATTGACCCTGTGAAATACAGAGAGTCCTGGAGGTTTCGAGTCAGCAGGAAAATGGGAGTACAAGACTAAGGGGTCAATTCCGATTCGGGAAAAACTGCTCCGAATAGCCGTTCGGAGCGTTTTTCCCATACGAATCGTACCCATCAACGTCCCCCATACGTACGATGAAGTACGATTTGTACCAGGAGCCGTACTCCGTACGAGTCGTACAGAGACCGTACGATTCTAATCTCCGTTCTATTCTCCCTCGGAACCCGCTGTACGCGGCATCTGTATGGTTCGCGGCTGGTTTTTTTGACCCGGCAAGTACGATATGTGTCGGATACGCACCGTACGACCCTTTTTCTACGGGAGCTGAAAACAGCCGTAAAAGCAGAGTTCGTGCCGAAACAGGTACAGAACGGCCCCCCGGGTACGGTGCGTACCCCCATGATCGCAGGGGTACACACCGTACCCCTGCGATCATGGGGTGTACGAGCCGTACCCCATGTACGATGGGTGTATGAGCCGTACCCCATGTACGATGGGTCTACGAGCCGTACCCCATGTATGATGGGTGTACGAGCCATACCCCCATTGTACGATGGGTGTACAAGCCGTACCCCCATCATGCATGGGGTACGGCTCGTACGGTGTGTATGTGTTTGTGTGCTTTTTTGTACGACTCGCCCTTACCTGACGTGGACCGTACGAATCGAGTCCTCATACCCCAGTCCGGATCGTACTCGTCGGGTCGTACGGTATGTGTACGAGTCGTACGGTATGTGTACAAGTCATACGGTTCACGGTTTCAGCCTTGCAATACGTACGGATCGCGACGATTCGGACGGATTTACGGAATACGGATCGTACTTCGCGTCTCGGACGGATGGGTACGATTCGTACGGAGAGGGCTCCCGATACAAATCGTACGGACGTTTTTTTTCCCGAATCGGAATCGACCCCTTAATGTGTGTGTGTTGGAGGTTGGTTGAAACTTGAATTTTAGAGAAGGCTTGCTTTTATAAGAAGTCAAAGGCAGTTAATAAGATTATATAATTCTAAACGCAGATTTGCATTCTGCCTGTATGAATTTATATTGCACTGCGCTCCTAAAGGAGTTCATCTAGTATTAATTCTCTCCTTCGTGCATTACTTCCTAGGTGGAGGCCAGTTCTCACAACACAGTAACAGGTGTGGTTTTATTTATCTCTTCATTACATGCCTTGATTTCAATTGTTATTAATATTTTTATTATTAGTATTATTACTTGCCTTTTATGAACAGACTCAGTCTGGTGGGTAGTACTAAGCAGGTACCTTGGGAAATTATCTACAGCTGGTGCCAATCAAGTTGAGGAGGTATCATAGCATTTTTGCCAGACCCCTTTTGGGGAGCCACAGGGACTAGGGCCCCCTCTGTCGCAGCTGCAGGTGTTTGCCACTAGGGTCGGTCCTCCTTTGGCTTAGCAAACTGGGCCAACTGCAATCTTGTCCACATTTCATTCTCAAGGTAGCAAGGAGGAGCAGTCACAGGCTTCTCAGGGAGGTACTTTGAGAGGCAAAAGCTCAGAACTCTGAAAAGTTTCAGCGCTTCGTCCATCATCTCTTAGTGTTTGCTTTGTTCGTCCTACGTTGGCAGGATATGCCCAGAAGTAGATCCCTTGCTCACTTTGCCACTGGATTCAAGCTAGCCTGGCTGATGAGTTGTGTTGCCCCGAAACCGGTCCCAGGATGCTTGTTTACTGTCCAGGAAAGACCTGGCATGGCAGTTCGGGCTGGACTGTTCCCATGAGGCACAGGGTCAAGACTGATTTGCATATAGCTGGGTCTGAGCTGGGGTGGCGGAGTGAACTAAAGAATGATTAACGATTCAACCCAGATCTGTGACTGGGGGTAAGTGTCTGAAAAGTTTCAGCGATCCATCCTTTATCTATCGTTCTTGCTCCTGAGGCGAAAAGCCGGGAGTTGCAGCATTTTAAATTGTGAATTGTTGTGCTTTTAAAAATTACTTTCTTTCTTATGCACATTGCACTTTGAAGGCGCCGTGTAGCGGATCTAGCGCTCACGTGACCCCCTTCATCGCCGCTGGCCACGCCCTCCGGTAGGCCACGTGCCCTTCCCGCCCTTCTTAAGCGCTGAACACTCGAGCGCCCAGTTGGTTCTTGCTCCTGAGGCGAAAAGCCGGGAGTTGCAGCATTTTAAATTGTGAATTGTTGTGCTTTTAAAAATTACTTTCTTTCTTATGCACATTGCACTTTGAAGGCGCCGTGTAGCGGATCTAGCGCTCACGTGACCCCCTTCATCGCCGCTGGCCACGCCCTCCGGTAGGCCATGCCCCCTTCCCGCCCTTCTTAAGCGTTGAACACTCGAGCGCCCAGTTGGTTCTTGCTCCTGAGGCGAAAAGCCGGGAGTTGCAGCATTTTAAATTGTGAATTGTTGTGCTTTTAAAAATTACTTTCTTTCTTATGCACATTGCACTTTGAAGGCGCCGTGTAGCGGATCTAGCGCTCACGTGACCCCCTTCATCGCCGCTGGCCACGCCCTCCGGTAGGCCACGCCCCCTTCCCGCCCTTCGGGCCTTCTAGTTCAATGTGCAACTTCAGAACGCGCAGCGGATGTGCGCAGCGGGCGCGCCGTTCGCGCGCCGAAGGCGCGCCTAAGGCAAGCTCGTCTGCGCCCGTCCGCGGCCGGACGGGGCTAGGGGCACGACTCCATGCCAAATTCACATCATACTCTTCTGTGGAGATTACTACCCTCCAAGGCCAATGGCCACTCTCAGAATCCGTCCGCAGGCACATTGCCTCATTAGGGCTCGCCCCTTCTTCTACCCCAACATCGTCGCCGCCTCTGCCGGCCTCACCGCCACACTACCCTTCCCCGCCTGATCCCCTCCCTCCTACTCCTTCATTATCCGTTCTTTTACTCAACACCAGGTCAGCGGTCAAACACCATCATGAGCTGTTTGTCCTGCTCGACCCCGAGAAGCCTGACCTACTGCTCTTGACCGAGACCTGGTTCTGCGATTCTTCCCTCCCCGTTCTCTTGGCTACCCTCCCCCCTTCCTATGTTGCCTTACGCGCTGATCGTCCGGCGGGCAGGGTAGGCGGTGGAGTGGCATTAATCGCTCGTTCTGAGTTGAACTTTCAAACACTTCCCTTCCCCCCCCATCCACCCCACTGAATTCCTTGTTGTCCGTTCCCTTTCCTCCTTCCCCCCTATCACTGCCCTTTTGATGTATCGCCCACCCCAGTCTTCGTCTTTGTTCTTACCGGCATTTCAAGACATACTGGCCACCCTGGTGGTCAACTACGCTTCGGTCTTAGTGCTAGGCGATTTTAACAACTGGCCCTCCGACCCTTCTGAGTGTTCTGCTTCGAAGGAATTCACAGAATCTCGACTCTCTCTGAACTTTGTCCCGCACGTTTTTGTCCCCACCCACTCTCACGGCCACATTCTTGACCAGGTGTGGACTCTCAACCTTCCAGTTTCCCCGGTGACTGTTTCTCCCTGCCCCTGGTCCGACCATGCCTTTATCTCTTTCTCCATTCCTCTCAAACAGGCATCTAAAGTCCCACACGCCAAAAACACCTGGGCGCGGAATTGGAACAGAGTTGATCTTTCCTCCTTGACCTCTCTGCTTCAGAACTCCATTCCGACCCTCTCCGGCCTTTCATCCGACTCTCAAGCCAAGGCTATTAATGCCTGGCTGGCTGAAGGTTGTGACTCAAAAGCTCCTCTGCGTCGCATTTCCATCCGACGACCTAAGGACTCTAACAGGTGGTTTAACGACAACCTAAAAAAGTTAAAACTGACCGTTCGACAGGCAGAGAGGCATTGGAGAAAAAATTATTGCCCCTCACTAAAAACCCTTTATTGCACATCACTTGCCGAATATAAAACAGCAATCCTCGCCGCCAAAACCACATATTTTTCAACTAAAATAACGTCAGCCGAAAATAAACCTAGAGAGATCTTCGGTATATTGAATGACCTAGCCTTTTCCGACAGAGCCTCACCCCAAATCCCCCCATCCCAGCCTCTGTGCGACCAACTAAACACCTATTTTCTGGATAAAATCGTAACCATCAAGGCCAACATCCCTTCCCCCTCGTCTGCCTTCATTGATCCCTCTCCTCCCACTGCTCAATATCATCTTACCACCATTCCCCTCCTCACTGAGGAAGTATTCCTGGAGATACTTCCCAAAGTAAAATCGGGTTCTCCGGCAGACATCTGTCCGGCACGAATCCTGCAACAAATCTACTCCTCCTGTCCTGAACCCCCCATTACTTTCCTCAATAGTTCCCTAACGCAGGGAGTAGTGACCCCTGCGCTCAAATCAGCCACCATAGTGCCCATTCTAAAGAAGCCTGGCGTTGACCCGTCCATCTCAGCCAACTACCGCCCCATTTCCCTGCTGCCCTATCTGGGCAAGGTGCTAGAGCGCCATGTCACAGCAGCACTCAGTACCCATGTAGAGGCAAATGGGGGTCTGGCTTCCCGCCAGGCCGGCTTCCGCCCCAGGCACTCGACCGAATCAGTTGTGGTATCGGTCCTAGACAACCTCAGGAAGGGAATGGATCACAACAAACACCAGGCGCTGGTGCTCCTCGATCTTTCCGCCGCCTTTGACACGGTGGACCACACCATCTTACTGTCCCGTGTCAGGGCGGCGGGAATCGAGGGATCAGCCCTGGTCTGGCTTTCCTCCTTCCTGAGGGACCGCACCCAGGCGGTCCGGCTAGGAGACTTCACGACCACCTCACTCCCTGTCACTTGTGGTGTCCCCCAGGGTTCCTCTCTTTCCCCCTTACTATTCAACCTTTATATCTTTCCTCTCATTTTTGCTCTTCAGCAGCTGGAGGTCACCGTGTTCAATTATGCGGATGACCTCCAGCTCATCTTTGACCTATCCTCTTCTCCCCTCTCTGTCTCTAATTTCCAGTCCATTATGATTTTCATCAGGGACTGGATGAACCACAACCATCTTAAATTGAACCCGGACAAAACCGAGTTGGTTCTGACCGGTGGTTCTTCCAGTCCCTGGAATTCTCTTTTTTGGCCCTCTTCTCTTGGTCCCGCCCCCACTCCTTCAACCACGGTCAAAACACTGGGTGTCAAAATGAACAACCATTTCACCCTTCATTCACAAATTAGCTCTGTAGTCTCCTCCTGCTTCCTTACCCTCCGAACCATCCGCACTGTCTCCCGCTTCTTTTCCCCCCAGGCACTCAAGTTGATTATGGCCGCTCTGGTAATATCACGACTGGATTATGCCAATGCCCTATACAACGGCATCCCGGCATACAGCCTGCGGAGGCTCCAAATGGTCCAGAACCAGGCGGCCCGGCTCTTCTATGGTCTCCCACGTTACCACCACTCCACACCCCTCCTCAGGGAGCTCCATTGGCTTCCTGTTAAGGAACGCTCCCTTTTTAAAACAGGCTGCATGGTCTTCCAGGCCCGCCAAGGCACTGCCCCCGCCTTCATCTCCTCGCTGATAAACGAATATGTCCCCACCAGAGAGCTTCGTTCCTCTTCTAAGTCTCTCCTTCAAATCCCACGTTTCAAACGCAAAAAGTGGGGTGGAGCTAATTTCTCCACCTTGGCTCCTTTATTTTGGAACTCCCTCCCCGACCACCTTCGCTTTGCCACTCATTATGTTTCTTTCCGCAAAGACCTAAAAACGTTCCTTTTCAAACAGGCCTTCTCCGTGTAAACTGGCCTTTTCTTGCCCTACGACAGGCTAATTTTGCCTCAGCTGCTGGACCCTTCACTAGCGCCAAGAAACCGTACGGTGAACGTTGCGCTTTATAAATGTTTTAAATTGGAAATTGGAAATTATCTATTTGAGTTTGCAAAGCTCAGAACTGAACAGTCACACAACATACGTAATAATAAGATATCCATCCTTGTGCTTATTTTGATGAAAAAGAGAGTACTTTTAATTTTAGAGCCCAACTCAATACTGCACTAACCAGTGGACGAATACAACAGGATGCAAAAGCACAACTGTAATTTTACAAACCCCTAGAATGGCTCATACATAAGAATAATGGATGTGACTGGCGAATGCAGGAAATGCATGAACCCATATATTCTTGGTAGGATATAATATTATTAATAATAATAATAATAATAATAATACAGACACTTATAAAGCGCAACAGCTACTTCAAACAGAGGTGTCCCGGCGCTAAGCGAATAGTAGTACAGCATTGGACAATTCAGATCAGGCCTATGGGCCCTCAGTCTGCCCTGAAGAGCCAGGTTTTTACCATTTTCCTGAACAGGAACTCTGTTTCTATGGTTCAGAGATTACTCGGCAGGGAGTTGCACAGTTTTGCTGCGCCGAGCGTAAAAGATCTGCCCCCCCCATTCGCACCTTTTTAAAATGAGGGATGCACAGTACATTTTGCGAATTGGTCCTCAAGGGTCTGGCCTGTTGATAACCCTGTAATCTGTTTTTTAAGTATCTAGGGCAGTTGCCATGCAAGGCACGGTGTGCCAACGTCAGGGCCTTAAATTTGATTCTTTTAGAAACTGGGAGCCAATAAAGCGCTTTTAGATGCGGAGAGACATGCTTGCTAAAGGGCACTCGCCTGATAAGTCTCGCAGGCGCATTTTGCATCGCCTGCAGGTGCTCAATCAAGTAATCAGGCTGATCCAGGTAGAGGCCATTTGCATAGTCCAGCCTAGATGTCACTAAGGCATGTACTATGCTTTTCCGGCACTCCTCTGGCAGAAGATGTAGAAATTTCTTCAAATTTCTCAGTTGACAGAAGCAGGTTGCGGTCACCTGACATATCTGAGCTGAAAAAGAAAGGTCAGCCTCCCACTTCACACCCATATTTTTTATACAATGAGCCGGTGAAGGTGGAGGGCCCATTTCAATAGGCCACCAGAGGTCAGGGCTGGAGGTGACTCTTTCCCGAAGAACAGCACCTCTGTCTTTCCTGCGTTGAGCTTGAGTTTGTTGTTGTTCATCCACAATGCAATATCTTTCAGGCACCCCTTGACACTTTGAAAGGCAACCTCGGTCTGCTCATTAAAGGTGAAAACTAACTGGGTATCATCCGCATTGGAGATTGCTTTTATCCCCCAGTTGGCTATCAAGGTGAACAGAGGAGCCAGATACAGATTAAACAGGAGGGGGCTTAGTGCTGACCCCTGAGGGACTTCCAACCAGAGTTGTTTTTGCTTAGATAGAAATGGCTGCAGCGCAACCTTCTATGTGCTCTTAGCCAGGTAAGATTTCAACCACGCCAGAGCTGTGCCTCCAATGCCAATCTCCTGCAGTCTCTCAGCTAGCAAGGTGTGGTCGACTGTATCGAAAGCAGCCGACAAGTCCAGGAGCACCAACATCGCGATTACCTCTGAATCTACTGCCTGTCTAACTTGCTCTACCACCTCCAGGAGGGCTGTCTTCATACTAAAACCTGACCTGAAACCTGATTGGGTGTCATGAAAAAAATGCCCTCCCTCTCAATAAAGCTGGCCAGTTGCCTCAGCATCTTTGCTGGTGCAGGTATCAAAGAGATGGGCCTATAAGTGGTCAGATCTCCAGGATCCCCGTTTGGTTTTTTCCTTAGCGGGAGGAGAGTAGTATTTTTCCAGATAGCCGGAAAAGTGCCGGTCGTCAGGGAGGAGTTCCAGATGTGTGTCAGAGTGTACGACAGGGAGTGCACCAACACATGCCAGAGTTTGGGGGGACAAGGATCATCAGGTGCCCCCGACTTGCCCCTTGCAATTTCTGCCAGATAGTCTTGTTGGGAGATGCAGGAAAATGCCATAATGCCAGAGATAAGCTTTGCATTTGCATTTTGTTTGTGGGAAATCGGAAATTCTATCGAGGCCGGGTCGGTCCAGAGTCACGGTGACGCCCGGGAAGTATTTGTTATCTGATGTGTTCTGGAAGACATAAAACATAATTAACGTGGAACTTTGATAAATGTCCCACACTGATTATATTTTGATCGTATCTGAATCCACAATCTGCTATCCTCCTTTGAGTTTCTATGACCCAGCCATGTGATTTGTGTGCCAACTGTAATTTATTTACTAAAAGACACACCTCTTAAGAGAACTAAAAATACTGTAACTTATTTCACACCATAAATATGTTTTTATAGGCCCCAGAATGAATGACCATGTGCTTGCGTGAATGCCTGACCTGTTGCAAGAATATCTTAGAATGTTTGCCATTTCCTCAAAGAAAATATTTAAGTGGCTAATAAATTATAAGTTGAGGTGCTGATATTTCATGTTTTAGTGGACACAGAAATGACCATAAACTAAGAGACACTGCTTATTGAAGTTTTAAAGGGTTTCCGTTGAAGCAGCGGGGGGGGGGGGTTGCAGTGTGCAGATCCTTGGTGCAAATTCAAGTACAAGCTGAACTTAAGTGGGTGGCCCTTTGTCGAATCAGTCAAATAAGTCATAAATCAATGGTCACCTTATAAAAGCATGGCTTGGTATAATCCGAAGCAAGTCAGAAAAGAAAATACAAAGATGAGTTATTTAAAGATAGTCACAGAAATTCCCAAAGGCTAAGCTGAGGACTCCAATGAGTCAGGGGACGTTTATACAGCAGGTGTCAGCAAGTAACGCCTCTAAGGTAGAGCCAAATGAACATTCTATATGATAAAATGAAATATAATGTTTTGGAAGTTTAACTCTGTGGGCATGTCAAAGTAAGCATCAGTCTTCAAAGAGAGCAATGTGGAATCTGCTCTCAAAAGAGTAGATAGGAGCTTCTGAATTCAGAAGTAGACAGGAGTATCTTAAATCTAACCAGCTCAGCAAAGTACAATTAAAACTTAAGGTTCATAAAACTGCAACACGTCTCACAATTCCCAAGAGGTGAGAAGCAATCAAATCTTAGCACATAGTCAATAAGGTGTTGTTGCCCCCGTTTTTCAGGCATCGCACAAAGAAGACTCACAGCTTCATGACCTTTGGAGATATCTCAAACAGGATGGTCTCTCACAGTAAAGCTGCTCTCAACACAGGTGCCAGAAACCAATTTATTTAGTTACAGTGAAATAAACATTATTAATATTTTCACATAAATTCAAACTTAACCCATTCATTAAGGGAAAGTATTGCAGTTTAGCCTGGGTCCTGAAGAGAGAGTGAGATTACACATGAAAGCCAAAATCGCAGTTTCGATGCCAGAAGGAATTATTTCACGGTGGCCCATATCAACTGTGGATTACTTAACGTGAACACACTTTAACTATGGTTGATTATAACGTTACAATCACTATAATCAAACATAACATGGAAATCACACTTTAGATATACATATGCAATGTACATTATTATGTTTGTTTAAGCAGAATGAATACTAGTGACAGCACCGCACCACTGTCATCACCTTTCTTCTGATCAATATACGGTCCCCATTTCACCCCTTCCTAAGTCTTTCCTGCCCTTCAGTTTAGTCCTATTAATCTCCTGCATTCAGTTTCTCAAAGCCTCTGTTATCAGTAGATCAGAACACTGGGAGACCTTTGCACTCATTTATTTAGGGGTAGTGATACAGAATGCCATTTGCTGTTTGCATTGAGTGTGGACTACATTGCTCCTGTACCTCTGTCTCATTGCTACATCATTGTGGCTCAGATTATCAGACATTCATATCATGGTGACAGCTATGCAGGTTTGGCAGGAAAAGAGGCACCCGATTTTATTTAGATTAAAATTCTTTTATCATCTTGATCAGTGCTTCTAAACATTTTGGTTTCTACTGGCCCCCACTAAATCACTACTGGAAGCAGGAAGACCCTATCTGAGCAATTTCTACTACTTGAATCTCAAAACAATACACAAAAACACAGAAACAAATAGGGTATGCAGACATAATATCGAGTTTTAAATATCGATATGGCATAATATCGATGTTTAAATTTCGATGTGACAGAATATCGACCTGCAAGAATATTTTCAACAAGAATATCGACATGCAAGTAAGAAATATCGTTTCACTTAATATCGAAGTTAGTAATATCGTAAGTAAAAATATTGTTTATAATATCAACATTTTTTCTGCAGGTTAGTATATGTGTTAAAAGTATAGCTTATTTTTTTAATGTATGTTTGAATTTTTACAAGTAATTAATTTTATGTTAATTCATTTTTGTGTATTTTAGTTCTGTAGCAGGGTGTGGGTTTATAGGGGAATAGGGTGGGAAGTAATTTAATTATAAATTATATTAATTAATAATTTTTTAGAAGTTATCAATACAATTATATATATATATATATATATATATATTTTTTCAGCAAACGTCCCAAGATGAGAGGAGCGGCCACAAGCTGGTGCCGGCGGCGAGGTTCGGGACACCCTCGCAAATCTAGGGTTCCAGCAAAGTTTTCTTAAAAATAATGCAAAAAACTACTGCACCCACAATGCATCCTAACTGCCAAGTGGAGTGTGTCAGTATAAATGGTAAAAATCAATGAGGGACACGTGTTTGTTAACCGTGATCAAGGACAGTGTATCTGTCTGAAACGCGTAGGTGGGGAACCTACATGAAATAAACTAACTAGTCACATAACTGAGGTGGTGTGCGGCGTCTTCTTTTGAAGAAAACTTTGCTGGAACCCTAGATTTGCGAGGGTGTCCCGAACCTCGCCGCCGGCACCAGCTTGTGGCCGCTCCTCTCATCTTGGGACGTTTGCTGAAAAACTATCGACTCATGAGAGAGAGCCCAGCATTATTTGTCGTGCTTGCAAGTGAAAGATCCATACAGGCACATCGTGGAAGGAGAGCATTTGTAAAATAAGAGCGGCGCTGCAAGGATTTCCGGCTTTTGCTGTCTCCGAACTCTCCAGCTGACGTTACCTGGTTTCTGCACGACAATCAGTCAACCCACACGCCTGCGAAGACGCCACTGGTCTTGCCGCCGGTGTTTTAGTTCCGTAGCGGGTTAATAATGTTATTAATTCATATTTTTGTATTTATTGATTTATATTGTTAATTGTGTTAATTCATTTGTTATTAATTAATTTGTAATTGGTTATTATTAATTAATAACTAAATGGTAAAAATTTAAATTGTGTAATTTTTCAAGGAGCTGGTTGTGGTTTTATAGGGGAGTAGGGTGGGAAGTAATTTAATTATAATTAATTAATTAATAATTGTATTAATTAAGATATATGTACTTAATAGTTTATATTGTTAATTATGTTAAAACCATGTTATTAATTAGGTATTAACTATTAATAATTAATTGGTAAATATGTTAATTGTGTAATTTTTTTAGGAGTGGGTTGTGGGTAGATAGGGGAGTAGGGTGGTAAGTAATTTAATTTTAATATTTTTTGTATATAATATTTATTTAAAGTTATTTTATAGTTTTAATTGTGTGATATAATTTATTTTTGATGGTTTATAAATGGCTTTTTTATTGTTATTAATTGATTAATTAATAGTTAATTCATTTTGTTAATTGTGTATTATTTTACAATATTGGTGGTGTTGTTTATAGGGGAATATGGTTGGAGGTAAATTATTTTTGACCAATTAATTATTTCTTAATTAATGTTAATTATTTTGCAGGAGTGGGAATACTAAATTATTCCCCTCCGCTCTCCAACACTTTCCCTACTGTTACATTTGCTGGAGTGGGAATAGTAAATTATTCCCCTCCCGCAATCTAACACTTCCCGTACTGTTACAATTACTGGAGTGGGAATAGTCATTTTAACCCCTCCGCTATCCAACACTTTCCCTTCTGTTACATTCCCTGGCGTGGTAATAGTAAATTATTACCCCGGCTAACCAATACTTTACCTACTGTTGCACTCGCTGGAGTGTGAACAGTAATTTTTACCCACCCGCTATCCAACACTTTTCCTACTGTTGCAATTACTAGAGTGGGAATAGTAATTTGTACACCTCTGCTATCCAACACTTTCCCTACTGTTACACTCGTTGGAGTGGGAATAGTAATTTTTATCCACCCGCTATCCAACACTTTCCCTCCTGTTACACTTGCAGTGAGAATATAAATTTTTACATCCCGGCTATCCAACACCTTCCCTACTGTTGTACTCACTGGATTGGAAATAGTAATTTTTACCCACCCGCTACCCAACACTTTCCGTACTGTTACACTTGTTGGAGTGGGAATATACATTTTTACATCCCCGCTATTAAACACTTTCCTCACTGTTGCACTCACTGGAGTGGGAATAGTAATTGTTACCCACCCGCTATACACTACTTTCCCTACTGCTGCACTGACTGGAGTAGGAATAGTACATTTTACCCCTCCATGATCCAACACTTTCCCTACTGTTACACTTGTTGGAATGGCAATATTAATTTATACCTCTTTGCTATCCAACACTTTCCCTACTGTTGCACTCACTGAATTGGGAATAGTAATTTTTACCCACCCGCTATGCAATACTTTCCCTACTGTTGCACTCACTGGAGTGGGAATAGTACATTTTACCCCTCCACTATCCAACACTTTCCTACTGTTACACTTGTTGGATTGGGAATACTAATTTATACCTCTCTGCTATCCAACACGTTCCCTACTGTTGCACTCACTGGAGTGGGAATAGTATTTTTTACCCACCCGCTATCCAGCACTTTCCCTACTGTTGCATTGCTGGAGTGGGAATAGTAATTTGTACCCACCCACTATCCAACACTTTCCCTAGGGGTGCACTCACTGGAGTGGGAATACACTGTTTTACCCTCCCGCTATCCAACACTTTCCCCACTGGTGCAATTGCTGGAGTGGGAATAATAATGTTATACCCATCCGCTGTCGAACACTTTCCCTATTGTTGCACTCTCTGGAGTGGGAATAGTAATTTTATCCCCTATGCTATCAAACTTTTTCCCTACTGTTATAGTTAATGTAGTGTAAAATATGTTTTTACAAATAAATATTAATTTCAATAATGTAATTACATTTATACCCGGATATTTGGGGCCAAGGAGCTCCGAGTCACGGACTCTCAATGTGGAGGCATCCATGGAGGATTGACAAGCCGGATGTGCGAGTGGAGGCCCATTGGTGGGGTTGAAACATCTCAGACAGCGGCACATTACTGAAGCACACTACAAGACCCACAAACCAACGCGGACTAATTTGAGTCGCCCATTGGAGGGCTCATATTTTTAAGTGGAAGGTGTGGCCTCTATGCCAAAATGACTGTCGCGCCGCTGAAGAGTGCAATGAGCATGAAACACATCCGGCGTGAATCAACAGTAATGCTGTAAACTGGATCCGCCTGCCGAACCAGCTTTTACCTCATGAAGTTTCCTGCAGTGGAAGTCAGAGTGCGTCTCCAACAGGTGGGAACCTTGGAGCTTTAATTTATATTTTTTATTTTTATATTTATATTACAGGTATATATATATATATATATATATATATATATATATATGTGTGTGTATTTATAATTTTTGTTATGTTTCTAACATTTTTATAATAAAATTAAATAATAATTTATTATTAGTATTACGTTAATATATATGTATTTTAAATGTGTATGTTTAATTCTTTTTATGTTACATTTATTATTTATCATATTTAACTTTTTAAAATAATTCTAACTATGTTTTTAATACTTATATTTATTATTTAATTAGTTTAATATTACCTTAAAGTTATTTTAAAAACGATAATTGAAACAACGATATTTTAAACAATGATATTTTTATTTCAATATTTTTGTACTTACCTTTGTAGAGATAGAATGTGGATATTCTGTCCATCGATATTCTGCACTCGATATTCTTGTAGGTCGATATTCGGTCCGTCGATATTCTGTCAGTGATCCAACAAATAGACATCAAGCAAATATGCAAATTATTAAATAGTTTATTTAATTCCCAAATAAACAAATACAAAGTATAACATTTTAAATGTAATGGAAAAGTTAGAGCTTTTCAAAAATTGTATACCATTGTGCATACCAGTGCTTCAGTTGAGGCCACCAATCATTCATACTAGATCCTGTTTGCTATATTTGTGTTGCTCTCACGAATCAAGCTATGCTAATTTTATTTAATTTTCTAAACAGCTACAAACCTACTGAGTGGGTTAAGAATCACTAATCTAGATTCCTGCATTTCATTGGAACTGAAAGTGAAAATGTACATATGCTGTCCAAGTTGGAAGTGGACAAACTGAAGTACTGTTCCCACTTTGTGACTCGTCTAGACATGAAGTTCTCTTCTCTCTTACAAATCATTGTTATCAGGTAGGTTATTCCAGTGTGTTCAATGAAGGCGACTTAATCTCCTTGAATAAATGCAGTTGTCAATGGAGGCCCAGGTCTGAATATATTACAGCATGTCATGGAGACAGAGTGAAACTTGGTAACGCTCCCCACAGGTAGCATTTAAAGCCATAGATTACCAATACAGAGAAACATTGGGGCATACTGCCTCGTAATGACTTCACAAGTAAACCACAGATCTCATACCCAGGGGCGGCTCTAGGCTCATGGCGGCCCTGGGCAGGGAGCATAGGTAGGGGGCCCCGTAAGAGAGGGTCCGGGCAGGGCAGAGCCCCCCGGAGCTCAGGAAGGTGTTTTAATAAAACGTCCGGAAAAGGCGTTAGATGACCAGTACCTGCGGCTGCTCCTACCCTTTCGAATTCGGCTCAGAACAATAACATGTAGGAGGAGAAGGGTATTGTGACACACAATGTGAGGGACTGGCACAGACAGCTTCAGTGCCAGGGCCATGACAGGGGCCCCGGTCCCACAGTTCCCCCACAGAGAAAGAATCGGTGGCCTCTTTGCCCGGAAACATTATTATCGATACCATATCGAATATCTCTGTAATGGCTGGTCATGTAGTGCCAGTCGGGGCTCAACGTGAAAGGCTGAGTGTGGCCTAAAATTTGTGCGCCTACTCATAATTATTACTGGTACTGGCAAAGGTTACAATGGCTAGGTAGAGTGTCATGATTTAAACTAAACGCGGGGCATACTCGCGTTTCATAAATGCTGGCAGTGGTTACACAGTCAAACATGGTCATTGTATGCAGGGAAGGGGCCTCCTGAGTTAGAGAAAGTTCCCTGCGCAGCAAAGGTTTACAAAAATGAGCACAAGCTGTTGCGGTATTATTTAAATGTGGGGGGGCGAACGCCTCCTGATAAATGAGAGAGGTGGGGGCGGTAGGCCATCGTCTAATCCTCAGACGGGACACGCAGGGTATTGTGCAGCAAAAAGAATCGGTAAAAAGCCGGTTCAGCTATGGGTGTGTGCCTTGTCTGGCGCAGCGTAGGACAAATGAAGGAGAGGGGTATCGAGCAGCAAGCTCCCTTACCTTACAATGCCGGCCGTAGCTCAGGATTTAGAAAACGCCAATGCCGGTTGAGGAGCCAAAATATAATTGGTGTGTGCGCGAGGACGCATGAACGTGCAACGTCATAATTTCTCACACTTAGGCAGAGTCAGCACAAGACTACAGTATTGGCGTAGTGGCCCCTGGGGTTTGGCGGCCCTGTGCAGGTGCACAGCTTGCACATGCCTAAGGCCGCCCCTGTCAGACCTCAAACCTGAACGACAGTGAAGGACTATTCACATAAACCGAAGACAATGGGAAGTGTTTTTAGGTCTGACTTACTATACAGCTTATGTGCTGTTTGTTACAAGACATATAATTAGCCTACAGTGAGCTTAGAGTCCGTATGTTGCTTACCATTGGTTGGTCTCAAAGTGACTCTCTTTACTTGATTGTTATTCATTAGATTGTGTGGGCTTTAGTTCCTCCTTCTGTGTTTGTCCCTCCCCTGGGGCGTGGAAGCATTACTTGCGTCCTTACGCTGCTTATTTTTGACGCTCTATTTTTCTCTTTTTGTTTGAACACACCACAAGAGTTCATGTGCTCTCCAACTCTCTCCACAGTGTGCTTGTCTACCCCCTCGATGCTCCATGTGTTGCGCTCTCTCAATTGCCCATGTATGTCTCCCCCGCCTGCTACCGTTATACTAATAAGAGCCATTCATGTATTCTTGAATTCCCCGATTGTCCATGATTCTAAAAGCTATGTTGCATCTTCAAATAGTCGGCCTGCCACCTTGCAGTTTCTCTCCATTAGTTTTCTTTCCTCCCTGTACTCTCCAAATTGCTTACCCCCCACCAGCATCTCCTCCTCCATTGCTTCCGTACAGCCCTTTGTGTTGCGTACCCATGCCTGCATGTTCCTTTACCTCACCCCTGACCTCCATAGTTTCACTTGCCCTCCATATGGCTTCCTCACCCCTGTTCTCCAGGTTGCTGTTTCTCACCTGTGTCTCTCCATTTGTGCTTTACTCCCAGAGAAGCTTAGGATATTTGCATCTACTTCACCAGGAAGTAAATAAATTGCACAAACTTTGGACCGACTTTGCTGGAAAACAAATACTGCACCTCCACTTTTAAAGGGGTGCAGTGACATCAAGAGACCTACAGCCTGATTCATCAAGCCGAATTGCGCTCGCAAAGGGCCAGATTCTGAGAATCTGGCCCTTTGCGAGCGCAATTTTTGCATTTGGGATTCATCATCCCAAATGCAAAAATCGGTAATTGCTAATTCGGTAAATTGCGAGGAAATACATTTAAGGAATCTCTATTTGAGATTCCTTAAATGCAATTCATCAACCATTTTAAAATTGCTAATTCGCAATTTCGGGCCGCTATTTACCGAGAGGTCAGACCTCTCGGTAAATAGCAAAAACTTAGAAAAATGCTTTTAAAAGCATTTTTCTAAGTTGCATGTTGCACACACACATGTCCTTTGGACATGTGTGTGCGCAACACCTGTTTCAATTAGCATTTAAGGGGTGCTACAGGGTGTCCTTTGGACACCCCTGGCACCCTTTAAATCGCTATCTTATTTGCGAGTAGCAAATTGCTAATCGCAAATAAGGAATACTCCCCATTCATTCCTATGGGCCTTTTGGCCCATAGGAATGAATGGGGAGTTATTTCTTATTTGCGATTAGCAATTTGCTACTCGCAAATAAGGAATGTGTAGGAATCGCTATTTATTTAGCAATTCCTACATGAATACCGTTTTGCGAGTCCTTAATAGCGATTCGCTATGAATCGCTATTAGGGGCTCGCAAAACGGCCCGTTGATGAATCAGGCTGTATGGTCCTACAATCACGGCCTAAGATGTCACAGTGATGGAGGTCAGGCACTTGTCTTTCTTCCACTGAAAGGTATGACTTCCATCTCGGACACATCATGCTAGGTGTGCCCCTGCCCTGTCAGAGATGCTGCACAAAGTGTGCCACAGAGGAGCAACATAGTGAGTCATTGTTTCTGTTCCACAAGTGTTAGATTTGACTTCAAGAAAGGTACAGTTTTACATCATCACCATTTTTAGTTTTCGCCCACAAGACACATAGGCAAAGCCTATTGTGGACCTCAGTTTTTCAAAAGGGATGAAATAGGTGAGGATCTCTCTAAAGGTGGAGCTGCTTCAGTAAATAAGTACCTTCTTAAAGCATGTGAACTACAATCCTGTCCTTCACACCGTATGCTGCCTGACCAGCATTTAGGTGCCTCTTTGTAAGTTTTCTGGTATTGCATCCAGACATATCACACAGTAACAAACATATGACTAAAACAAGTTTGACCTATAGGCTTTGTGAGTGTTTATTAGCAGTTTGATATATTAACCCCTTGAATTCTGGTGGCGGAACCACTCCGTCACCAGCCACAGACGCGCTGTGCTGGTGACGGAGTGGTTCCGTCACGGCCCGCCGCCGAGCCTGCGCGGCATTAATTCCGCGCCTGCACTGAGCGTTCCATTGAGTGGGCGGGGCCGTGACGGAACCACTCCGTGACAAGCACAGCGCGCCCGTGGCTGGTGACGGAGTGGTTCCGTCACCAGCATGGTGACGCCGCGCGACCACCCTTCCCCCCAGCGCCCCGGCGGAATTACCGCCGCAGCCGAGGGGTTAATGAGTAAAAGCAATGATTTTATAGTAAATGATAAGAAATGGTAATTACAATGGTACATAGTGACCATCACTATGTGCGCACTTAAGAGAGGCCTAGAATTGGATGGGCATGTAATCTGGACACTGCTGTGAGCCACAGACTCACCCTGCCTTCAGGCTCTGCTCCAGACCGCTCAATCAGACCACATTATAACCACTCTCCTAAAGCTGAAATTTACTCGGACATCTAAATGTGACTCACATGTACCATACACGCATTGGAAAACGTAGTAGTTCAGTCTTTAGAATCAAGATCTCGTGGCTTTGCCCAATACTTAGTAAAGCCACTTCCAATTACAATACATAAAACAATAACTCTAAAGCAAAGAGAGTTTAAAGATATTTAAAAAAGCAAAGTCTTTACTTACATAAGATAGGCAATGTAACATATTGCTAATACGAATTTGAAAACCACTGCGTACCACCCGCGAGACCTGTTGGCTTTGCCGATGCATGTTGCTTTTCCTGTCCCCCAGGAGGTTTCATCAGGAAATTACCTTAGAGCGAGGCAACGGATTCAAGGACGCGTCCATAACATGTTGGAGCCTATGCGAAGCATTTACCAATGCATTTCTCCTCAAATTTGTCATGGAAGGTAGAGTAATTAACAGTTTGCCCAGGGCCCTAGAACAGAGTGCAGTAAATGCACCGTTTGGCTGAACATTATACAAATATCCTCACTAAGTGGATAAAAAGTTAAAAGGAGAAGAAATGAACGGTTAATGCAAATGTGTTCTTGCCAGCAGATATTATCAACTTCAAAACGTAATTTGAGTAAAGCGTGAGAAAAACAGAGGTAAATGAGTCAAAGCTTATTATAGTTGGAATCTGCCTCCACCCTGTCTGAAGCAACACTCCAAGTGAATGATCTCTGAGAGCCAGTGAGAACTGGACCTGTGGATTCTGTGGGACCCCAGTTCCAAATTGCAGTTGGTGAGGTTCAGGGGGATTGCTGATTCCTTGTTTCTGGTTGATGCTCAAATATATGCAGCCCTGGAGACCTTTCTGAGGCTATGCTGAAAAACTCACAGGCGGGTTTTAAAGGCTTCTTCGCTGTCCTAGGCAAAGAATGAAAACAAGTGAAACCGATTGTTATCACTTGTAGTAAAAAAAAAAAGCAAATCCTAAAGGAAGAGAAAACAAGGTTTCCCATTCTCCGACGAATTATAATGCCAATTTTGGTCTTTTCATGTTACTCTTGTTACTAAAATTCCCAATATTACGCTATTATCAAATGTTGTGTAATTATGAGTCATTTGCTGTAAAAATGTAGTGCACTGGAAAATGCAAACTACCAGAAGACAAGCGGCTAGCTACTGTCTGGAGTGCTTGTGGTTTTTGCACTATTTTTTAGCATGAAATGCGGACCTGCATCAATAATTGACACGAAGATGCAATTTGTGCTAAAATATAGTGCCAAATGATGGTATTGGTTTGGTAATCGTGCCTACTTTTGCGTAACTTTCCCAACATTTCATGTGATTATCCAAATGTAAATAGTGCAAATTTCACACACCCATAGAAAACGCATTTTGTAGAAGAGAAGATTGGAAGCACCAGGCAGAGCAGATATTTTAATCTTGAAAGCTCATCATCCAACATTTGGCAGTGAATTCCAGGCAGACTTTGCAACACAGTTTGAAGATTATTTTAGCTCCAAGAGATAGCCAATGCAGTTCACTTAGCATGGGCAAAATGCGGTCGAATCCCCTCGAACAACTCACTAGCCAAGCTGAAGAATGAAGTATTTCATTCAGACACCACTGGCTGTTTGTTTTGCGTTCTGCTCAGCATAAAACAGATGAAGCAAGTGCAGCTTTCCACTGAACTGTCTCTAGTCTGGCTATATTAGCTTTCATTGAATGGACCAAGAAGCACAGTCACGAAGAGAGAAGAAGTTTCTAACCAACAGCTTAGTGATCAATCTAAATAACCATCCATTAAACAAAATTGGCCGTTGAGAGTTGATCAAGCAACAATAACACTATGGCAACTGGAACTACTTCTTTCCAGGTTGTCTTTTGGCGTTGTTTTTCCTCTCTTGTGTAAGCAATTCAGTTTCATCTCCAGTTTACCTGAACACAAATAATTGGGTTATGTTGTTATGCTGATTTGTATAGCACACTAATCAACTGAGATGTTATCCAGGTGCTTGGGCAGAGGTGTAGGTTAGAGGTCCCTAAAGTGCTTACATGAAGAGCCAGGACTTCAGATTCTTGCAAAACTCAAGGAGTGAGGAGGAGGCCCTGATGTGTTGAGGAAGGGCGATCCATGGATTGGGTGAGATGCAGGAGAATGAGTGACTTCCAGGTTTGCGTTGCAGATGTGGGGAGTGTGTGCAAGTGAGAGTGAGGCAGATCATATGTGTCTGGTGGGTTGGTAAAAGAGTATGTAGCTGTTCAGGTATTTTGGTCCTGTGTGGGGTAGGGCTTTGTATGTGTGTGAGAAGTTTGAATGTGCTGGGCTTGTAAATGGGGAGCTGGCGAAGCTTCCTTAGGTGTGGGGTGATGTGGGTGCAACATGGAAGGTAGGTATGAGTCCATCTCCGGTTTACTGGATGGTCTGAATTCTGTGTAGGAACTGTTAAAAATATTCCGGTGTAGAGAGTGTTGCCGCAGTCTAGCCTGCTGGTGAGGAGTGCTTGTGTGATGGTCATTCTGGTGTTCTGAGGCAATCATTTGAAGATCTTATGCAGCATGTGTAGGATGTGGAACCAGGAGGTGCACACTGCGTTGACTTGAGCTTATCGTCTATGATGAGCCCAAGATTTCATTCCCGGTCTTTGTAGCGTGGTCTGTGGTTAGATGGTACAGTGCCATATCAACCCTTGGACATTGCCGTGACTTTCCCAACCATGCTAGATTTGAGGTAGACCACCATCTCCGGGTAATGTGAGTTCCACTGTTGGTGTAGCGCCTAGATTTGACTTTTTTTGCAGTATGTACTGTAGATGTTTTACAGTCAGTCTCTTATACATTGGCAGCATGTAATATAACCAGCTTTGAGAAATAGGCCTATCCGAACATAGGTTTTGATAAACAGGTGGGCAGTAGGTTACTGCAAAACATGTGCACTGTGCAGAAAAGATGATTTTTCACAATTTAGGTGACCAACATGCTAACACAATTTATTCAAGATCCAGTTAGCTCTATGTGACGACAGGACAATGGCAACAATTGTAAGTGTAAACTCTAGAAGTCAAGCTTTTGGACTACATGGCTAACTTTTTAATTCACCTTCAGTTTTGTATCCTACATTATATCCCAGAAATCTCTGCGATGGCATACTTGACGCCTAGCACCATCCCCTCGTCACAGAGGTATGTAAGATCTGCATTGCTAAAAGCTTCATTAATAAAGCGGGCTTGGTGGACGAAGATGATTTACAATTCATGGGATGAGAGACACAAGTACATCAACTCACAGACTGTGTTACACATGTCTGCAAATATTGGCTCTTTCTGGCAATGAAATCTCTCCTACTAACATCAAGCATTTTGTTTGGGTTCATATTTGTCCAAGTTTCTGCTTTCTCCCTGTTAGTCTAAAGAAGTGACAAACAGTAGTTATGGAAATTCACATCGTCACAACTTGCATGATCGAGTGAGGAGACATCACTTGAAAATCCCAGCCTCACTTACTTGAGCTAGGGCCAATATGCCTAGCAATGGGGCGCAGTCATCCTAAGGGCCAACTCAAGAAGGATTTGCACATTTTGCATTTTAAACATATTGTATAAAACGTAAAACAATTCAATTCAATTCTATTTCAGATTTATTCGAGTTATACTCATAAAAGCACACAGTAAAAAAAAGCAATAATCTCCTGGACTGCACATTATTAAATGTTAAAACTGATTAATATATACATTCTAAAAAATCATGGTAAAAAACCCTGTACACAAATCTATCACGGTACAGATAAAGTGCATAAATGTAAAATTCACCCTTGGAGCCCATTTCCAGCTTCATGTTCAGCCTGAAAGAGACACAGAATGATCACAACATAGGCTTCTGCCTTAGAGTCCAAGCCCACCCGAGATATTTGGCTACCGCCGTCGAAATTAATGGCAATGTGCTGGTGCATATTATTCTTAGTGCTACTGCACTGCTTTTTGTACCCATGGTTCTACACATTGGGATTAGCCAAACTCGTCTAGGAACTTCATAGACAGGGCAAGTGAACAAAAAATGGGCAATTGTTTCCGGATATCTCTGGCAAGCCGGGCAAGTGTCTCCACTTGCCCCAGCCCACCTTCCAGTAAGAGATTTAATTGGCAATGATCCAGCTCTAAGCTGGAAGTAAAGCTTCCTGACTCCAGGTTTAGTGATGGAATCCCAGTATGGTTCTAATTTAGGAATAACTTTTGCCTCTAAAAAACACCCAGTCATTCCAGAGGAATCTGCGTTACTCCAAATACGGAACGCCACCTGTTCCCAGTAGATCTCTTTTAATGTCTGTTTTGATGGAAACAATGCTACCACTGGGTTTTCGCAGAGCATTCGCATACCCATTCACGTCAGGGTCTCACAAAGTTTTTTTCGCCTGCCAATCTTATGGAAAGCATCCAATTTGATGACATCCATGAAACCTTCGGCATAATGTGAGAACTCCGGCGTGGTCCAAATTCTTCGCCAGTACAGAACAGGGCGTAACCTCGCTATATCTGCAACAGCCCTTCTTCCCAAGTCGTATCTTAATGGGTTCAAGGGTGTACTCTGCGGAAGACCAGTTACATTTCTCAGAAATCTATTTTCAGAAAGAGATAGCGGAGTCAATTTTTCGAAGCCCCACAGCTCAGCGCCGTAAAGCGCTGAGCTCGGCGCTTTTGCTTCATAGACCTGGAGCACTGCCTTAATTGGCTTGGTTGACGACTTCCTGTGTTCCAGGTTCAAGACCCCTGAGTCTTGACGGTGTTTTAGGGCAACCATACTTATATGTTTATCCCATTGACTGCCTTTTTCTATATGCATACCCAGGTACACAAAATCATTGACCCTTTCCAAAGCTTGTCCACTCATATAGAACTTCCCTCTAAAGTTCGAGTGAGAGTTAAATACCATGAACTTGGATTTTGCTCATTCACCTCCAAGCCGTGGTCAAAACAGAATTCCTCGAACACTGCCAGAGCACGTTGTAATCCACTTTGAGTTTTAGATACAATGAGCGTGTCGTCCACAAACATTAGTATTGGTGTCCTGACTCCTGCCAACTTAGGTGAATCTGTGTTGACTGATGTCATGCGGTCCAACTCTCCATTAACATACAATGTGAAGAGTGTAGGGGCCATTGCGCAGCCTTGGCGTACTCCACATTCGACCGGAAATTCAAAAGTGACATTCCCCTGGCCACCCCTCTGAATTTTAGCATAATTGGCCTCGTGGAGTCTCATTAACAGGGTCAAGATTTCATCTGGCATACCCAGTTTTTTTAAGACTGCCCATAACTTGGAGCGTGGGACAAGATTGAAAGCAGCACGTAAATCCACAAATGCTGCATAAATACTTCCCTTACCCAGAAGCACTGTCTTCCAATAGAGTAGCGTAAATCGGAAAACCTGAAGGATTGTGCTAGTGAATTTACGGAAGCCTGCTTGAAAGGAGGACAATATATTATTTTCTTCCACCCAGTCTAGTATTTTATGTAGGGTCATCCTCCCAACCACCTTTTGGATTGTGTCTATGAGGCTAATGGGCCTGTAATTGCCAGGCTGCATTCTGTCCCCTTTTTTATAGACAGGAATTGTAACACCCCCCCCATGATTTCGGAACTGGAGCTCCCGGGCCCACCGCATTGGCCAACAATGTAATGTACATGGCCCAGCGTTTTTTGTCATGCAAGAAGACATCAGATGGAACCCCGTCGGGGCCTGGTGCCCTCCCCCCGTCACAGAATTAAGAGCAACCAGAGCATCATTGTCATCAAAAGGGGCATACAAATATACAACTTCCACAGAAATTTCATTGGAATTACACGCATATTGTGGTTTAAATTAATTTACCCACTCATCCTGGGAAACATAATTTGCTGGGGAATAGGCCCGACCCTCTCTGCCCCATTTAACAATGCTCCAAAATGATCTTGTGTCTTTGCTATCACTTGCTGCCTTAAGATCCTGACAATGGAGTTCATCCCACTGCTTCTTTCCCTGGTGTATGCATTTTATATACTCTCGCCTGGCTAATCTGACAACTTCGGGTTCTCCTTTCCTGATAGCAGCACTCAGACATATTCTAGCAGACCTGCATTCTGCATTGTACCAACTTAACTGTTTTGGCGGTAGATGTTTACCCCTTTTCACTGACTTAAAGAAAAGGGGTCTGATACCCTCGAAAAAAACTTCATGTAGCCTGGGTATAAGTGCCAGGTCCTTATCCGTGGAGGACAGACGCACGGCATCCTTTATATGAGTGTCAAGTTTGTTACTAATACTGCCCATCACCTCTGGTTTATTCACTATCTGCGGCTATTTTAGCCTGCGAGTGTCATTGGAAGGAACTACCTCTGGGGGGCAGCACACTGCCACCTCTGCCCCTGGATGGTTAACCTTCCACAATTTATGCATTACACAAAGGGGATTATGATCACTCTCTACTCTCGCCTTAACTTCCATGTCCACTATTTCGTGCCAGAGCTTCAGACTACATAAAACGCAGTCAATTCTGCTTCCATGACGTCCATTATCAAACGTGGCTGTCCCAGTCTTATCACCCAAGGTTCTGCCATTCAATGCCCTCAGACCCTTTTCAAACAAGATCTATTTTGTGAATTTGACACATTTATCACCTGCTGATAGTGATATCTATAAAATAAGATTGAGAGGATTGATATCTAAAAGGTAACTTTTACACATTTCTACGCAAAGCAGTGCTTTCATAAGAAATATTTGACCCCAGGCAGGACATCTTTTGTAGCCCACTGTTCAGAACAACTTTGAATTTGTAAACCATCTCCTGAGAACTCCAATACTCATGATGACAAACAACTTTGGACTGCACGTTAAATTTACAGAAATAGGGGCTCACAAAAACAGCTGAAAACTCAAACTGAGTGGTCTGGGCTCAAAGAATAGCAACACCAATATATACATTTCGTTTTGTGCTTGAATCTAGATTTTATTGCCTTGGAATACAGTGTGGCATCAATCGACCTGTTCTTTCCATTGTAAGAAAGTGATGGTAACAGTGAGTCATTCTATTCTTTTCTTGACATTTGGAAAGAGCGACAGTCACCAGAAAAGCTGTACCAGTGCTTGGAAAGTGCTGATAAGAAAGCGGGGAACTAAAAGGTAAGACATTTAAAATGTGTAGATCATGATCGTCAATTCATCAAAAGCCAGGCGTGGCAAAAGTGACATCACACAACCTTTGTATTCATGGTAGGGGTTAGCTGAAAATGAAGGCTTTGCGCTGTTCACACCCACTCTATCAGTAACCTATATCGCATGCAATTAACTGAATAATAGATTTAATCAGCGCGCTGCAAACATTAACTATAACTATTTAAAATTAGGTTCTATTGAATAATTGTATTCAAAATGAAATTAAAATCATACATCAAAACCTATATCAATCAATCAATCAATAGCATCTTTATTTGGATACAAATACATATCCATAAAAGTGCAAACAGACAACAACATAAGCAATAACAAATTCCAACGACAAAGAACCTATATCAAAAACACTTCGCAAAGGGTCAATTCATAAAATCAGCTTCCTATAGCAAGATTGACCTTGTGGTAATAATCCTTTGTATATTGTCATTTATTTGCTCAGCACAAATAATGTATTTCCTTCATCGTTATTGTAGAATGATCGCCATTCCACTGTAAAGTTGATTCTCGTAGAGTACAACCAAAACGTGTATCATGGCTATGATACCACTTTCTTGTGGCTAAATAATAATCTGTATCATCAGTAAATCCCTTTTTGTCAGTGTACTTTTCAAAACAACTTCTTCAAAATATTAGATCCAACCTCTGGGTTAATTTTCAGGTTTGCGAATTCCTTCTTATAATACATTCAGAGGGTGATACTCATAAAAGCTATTTCTCCATTCTTGATTTCCCTGACGGTGCATGATTCTAACAACTATATTGCACCTTCCTGTATCACGAACAGCATCATTGTTTCTGCATAGTAGTCCAATTATCCCTCTCAGGAAGATCAAAAAAGCAATTTAATAATGTTCTTACTGAGGGCTGGTGTTTGTGATGGCATACAAAGCACATTTGGACTGCCATGCAGAAATAATGCAGCTTTTCGTGATATATGAAAATGCAATATATAATTAGGATTCATGCACAATCGGGTAGATCAAGTTGAGATTAATGGCTGTTATGGGTATAACCATTTGAATGTGTTATAAGAAGCTATGAGAAATGTGGAAAATGCTAGTGGGGCACTTGCAAAATTATTTGATAAACAAACAGCACATTTTATTGTTAATTCCAAGCGTACAAATCGCGGTGATGGGGAATCAACTAGGTTGAACTCATGGTTCTCAAAAATGTGTAGATCCCTAAAGAACCAACTGGTTAGAGCTATTAAAACTAAAAATGTATCTTTGGTGCGAGATCTACGGAGATTGTACAAACTAGCTATAAAGAAGGCCTCTCGGAATTGGGATGAGGAAAAGTGGAAGTAAGTTGGGGAGGCGTGTTCCCAGAAAGACCTCAGTAAATTTTGTCTTCTTGTAGGAAGGGGTAATCTGGGAATTCAAACTGTACTAGCCAATAGTATCAGAGGCAGGGACTGACAGGATCACTTTGGTGCCCTTTACTATCACTAACTATACTAAAGAGACGCCTATTTAAGATCTACCTCCAAACCAAGCAAGGGTTATTTTTACCAATGAGGAAATAGAAACCTTAATAGAATCCATTGTACCTGCTAAAGCTCCGGTTCTGGAAAGAATTCCCAGAGATCTGTTTCGACACAATAAAAACAATTGGTCTAAGTACATGCTGTTACTTTTTAATCTCATTGCAAGGGGTGCCCAAATTCTGGATTCATGGAAAGGAGTAGAGGTTATACCAGTTTTTAAACAAGTATTGGCATAGCCAATAGGTCTCACCTTTGGGACCTTATAAGTTATGTGTTTGGTTATCCAGCACAATATCCTTGGTCCAACAACCTCAACTGTTGCATGACTAAACACTTATAAGGTCCCAAAGGCGAGACCTATTGGCTATGCCAATGCTTGTTTAAATCGGTAGTCCAAACAGTATGTCAGCTAGGGAATCCTTCAGTTCCTTACTGTATGCCAAGGGAAAAGTGCGAAGTTGATCGCAGCATGGTGAGAGTTTGAGGAGAGCCAGCAGACCTCGTTAGTTACATGGCAGTGATGCCTCTGCGTGGTGGGCGGTGCGGGGGGCCACACTACCACAAATCTATACTGCAAGATCAAGACAGATTTTCGGTTATTGACCTTAAAGCAGCCTCCTTGCAGAATGTAACAACTTGCAAAAAAGTTCCCCAAAAGAGGATTAAAACAATACTTGGTCCTCGGCAAGACTGATAAGAGCGAGCACACGAGCAGCAACAGAAAATAATCTGCTACAGCTAATAGAAACAGATGAAAAGTAAGGGGCAAACACAGGAACAAATGAAAAGCAAGGGGGCGGAATGTAAGACCCTTTTATGATTTATATTGAACACAAAAGATTTTACAAGCACAGCACAAGCGATGTACAGGCAAAACCCAATCACAAGCACAGCGCAAGCGCTTTTCAAGCAAAACCTAAAAAGGGGTCACAGTCAGACATCAATAACTTTCATACAATCTCTCTGTCGTAGGGAATGTTTTGGAAAACTAATTCTAGAAAGACTGTACACTGACATGGAGCCGCAGGGAGGCCTTTGTGATGCTCGGCAAAAAAGGAAACAGTGGTATTGACCTGGCCTTTATTTCACCTCTTATAATGAAGAAATGTGCATGTTTGACAAAAAGGCAGACTATTGTAGAAGATCAAACTTGTGATCACTCTGATTAGATGTTGTGAACTCAGGTACCAGCACACTAGCTTTTAATTCACAGAATCCAGTGATCGTAGGAAGAGCTCTGCATCGGTTTTACCAGCAAAGTCAGAGGTCCTTCTTTGTTGATCAAAAGCACCTCTTCGTATATACAATATGGGACCAATCAGTAAATTGAAATGGCGGTCGGAAAGTCCATTAGTTGAAGAGTGCAATAGTGTTGGGATTGGTTGGAATGGAGTTTTTGAAACCGCTTGTTTTGGTATGGTCTCCAGGTATTGGCTGGTGGACAACATGGCAAGTTCATTGGCTGCAGGACATGCATGAGTCCCTGACGGAGATAGCTGCTAACCCCACGCTGTGCCAGCCTGTCAGGAAATGGCAGGCTTTTGCAACGCGCGTGTACAGGTCGTATCCGAAGGCACCATGACTTGTTGGAATCTGTGAACCATGCCCCTGGGCTTACGAGGCGGGAGTTTCCTGTAGGTGAGTGTTAGCGAGCAGACTCCTCCTTCCAGCAGCTCCTGTGACGCAATACGGAGCCGCGCACCACCCGTGCTCTAATGCTGTGCGTATGATGTAGGCACTTCTGGCTTCCATCTATGCCCTTTTTGGATCTGTGCGTTTTCAATGGTGAACAATTCCGATAAGATATTACTCTTAGAAAAATAGGTGCACTGGGCGGTCCAAATTAGTTTAATGTTTTCGTGATCCATGCGCCTTGCCACCCGTGCTATCTGCTGCTCTACTGTTCTGAAATATGCTGGAAATGGAGAGTGTTTTCTAAAGCTGATGTGCAAATGCCACAGTGACTATTCCCGTCATGAGGGCAGTGCCATCAGAAGTAGTGTCATTTTAGTTGTGGCCTGTGGACTTGTTGGAAACTGTGAAATCAGGGGCAGCCTTTTTAATCACATCTACCCTATCTGGCCAAATTGTGTTGTCATGGACAATAACTTTTTGATCTTGTGTCTCTGGTACGTTATTGCAAGATTGCAAGTATTTAGAAACATTTCAAAAGCTACCTATACGTGTATTGTTAATCACATTGCACTGTATATTACATGTGAGACAAGCGCACGCCTCGCGCAGCAGCAGGGGAGGGGTCCTGCGCGATTCCCTTGCGGGAGCTTGCGACCATATGGTGTCACCATATGGCGCCGCGCGCTCCCGCAGGGAAATTGCCAGACGTGCAGGCGTTGCCATTGCAAGCAATGCAACGTGTGCACGTTTTTGCCCCCAAAGCTGTGCCAATGGCATTAGGTCTCTCTCCTATGCCGCGCATGCGTGCTGCGTATGCTAGGCCTAAAAAGGGGATCAAAACAATCTGACTAATTATAGACCTATCAGTCTAATAGACTGTATATAGAAGGTATTCAGCCGCACCCTTTTAGTGAGAATCCAGGACTGGATGGCAGAGGAAAACATACTGTCACCACTCCAAGCCGGATTCCGACAAAAAACTGGAACAATTAACCTGGTTTTTAAATTCATCCATGGGGATGCCTTTGGAGATCCTGTCATTGGTTGTTTACCTTCATGATTACAACTATGCCAGGGTGTGATGGGGTAAGCAGGACCAAGTCACCGACCCCATTATTGTCCATGGGGGAGTCCGGCAAGGCTGTGCACTGGCCCCCATGCTGTTTTCCCTTTACATCAATCAACTTTTGGACTTCCCAGCTGATGCTCCTTCGCTAGGGAATATGAAGTTCGCCACACTTCTCTTTGCAGACTTCCTTGTATCTAAAATTCCCAAGAGGCTTAGACACTGCTAAATCAATTTAAGGCTTTCTCCGATGAGAGGGGTCTCCAAATAAACACCACTAAAACAAAACTTATGATGGTAAATCCACATAAATCTTTTAAAGGATGCCTAACTTTAAATACCAGTTGCATAGAACGGCTATGCAGCTTTGAATATTTGGGTGTAAAATTGGCCAAAGGTATGACTTTGAAGCAATATTTCATCAAGACTAATTTAAAATTTAAGCAGATAGTTGGAGTCTTGAGAAAGGAACACTCTTGTTCATATATTAAACTGGTTGCCAAGGCAGGAAGTAGTGTCCTTTATTGGGCTGAGCTCTGGGGCTTTGAGAAAATGGACGACCTCACCGCAACTGAACATAGGTATCTTAGGATTTCAGTGTCTCTTCCACTTAGCACTCCACTCCGCACTCAAATTAGATAAGGGGGTCAAATCAATAAAAGACTTAGGGCCAGATGTAGGAGGCCGGTAACGGCCGATTTCGGCCGTTACCGACCGGTATATGGGTATTTGTGATGTAGGGGCATCATTTTACAGATTCGGTAAATTTACTGAATCGGTAAATTTACCGAATCTGTAAAATACTGAATCGGTAATTTTACCGATTCGGTAAATCCAAGATGTAGGTAGCACTGTTTACAGTGCTACAGGCCTTCAGAATTCGGTATTTTACCACACAATCCTATTGTGTGGTAAAATACCGAATTCAGGTGTGCATGCACATCTGTGCATGCACACCTATGCCATGTGACAGACAGACATGCCCTTTGGGCATGTCTGTGTGCCACATGGCGCACATGCCTGTATTTGGGGTGCTAGAGGGTGTCAAAGTGACACCCCCTGAACCCTTGCTGGAATCGGTATTTACCAAATCGGTAAATACTGATTCGGTATTGCCCATTGATTCCTATGGGCTTCAATACGATTCGGTATTTACCGATTCAGAAATACCTACATCCCCCCCCTCTATTTTACCACTTCATAAATACCGAATTGGTAAAATTCGGTATTTAAGAAGTGGTAAAATAGAATTACCTACATCTAGCCCTTAGTCAAATGATGTCCCCTCCTTTTCTGGCAGAGACTGATATCGACCCCCGAATTGTCCCTGAATGTTTCAGCCTTGGAAGATGTTTACACCTTAGACACATCGAAGAAGATAGGCTGGATAAGCAACATCAATATCCTACTTAAGAAAATTATGCTAAAAGAACTGTTACAGGTGTTTGGACCTCCCCACAAAAAACAGTTCAAATCTATGTATTGGGACTGGGTATTTGAGAGCGAGTCAAGAAATAGCAAACTAGGAAGATTAACAGGGGATTTCCTAGATTTTAAATCGTTGTGATCCTTGGAAGGTTTTCTTGATCTTATACAAGTGCTTGCAGATAGGAAGTTTTACATCCAATTTAGATATGGCACAATCCCTCTAAATGTGTTTACTAGCTCATGGTTATGCAGTGCTCCTAGCAAAAAAGGTTGTCCCTGCTGTCCTGCCTCATTAGAAACTCTAGCCCATGACTTATTTGGCTGTCTAGCATACTCAATCCCTAGAAGTAGATGGCTTACTCCTATATGCAAACAGCTGGGAACCAGAGATCATAGCATGGCATTGTGCATTTTAGGAACTGATGCAAGACCTTTGTTTGCTTGCACAATTGCTACATTTCTAGGCCATATGTGGAGAATCAGAAGGAAAGCACAATCTGAATCTCCTAATTTATTGATTTGATTTCTTGATCATATTCTTGTTTGCTTCATTAAAAACATGTCACCAAATCATTGTTTCCTGTTGTAATTCTCACATATAACAATGCAAATGTACTACCATGTTAACTTTGTAATGTCAAATCTAGGGACTTATGAAAGCATGGATATGTTGTATGTAAACAATGTCCAACTCAGGATCACTGCAAAGATCGGTTGGATGGGTGCACAGCTGGTGTATTCGTGAGTTTACTGTATTTTGATAGGTTCACCTCAAGTGGCGTCTTAACCCCTAATACGCCTTGGTATATAGTTCGAAACGTGGTTCCAGTGGGTCACTGGGACCATCCCTGAGAGAACACGCCGTTCTCCTCTTGAAACATAAGAGGATTTCCCACAAAGTTCAATGTTGTTCAAAAAATGTTTATTCTTAGTGTTTTTTCAAATCAAGTTCATTTGTGATGTTTCATGTTTAATCATTTCATCAATAAGGCATCATTATGTGGTTGTCATATCCAATGCATTTCGGGCTTGAAAATAGCCCTTCATCAGGGAATAACATAGCTGTGAAAATAATAATATAGCATGTTTGTATTCATGGTTAGATAAGAGACCTCTAACAGTTATGCATATATCAGCTCTACTGGCCTAAGTGGCTCTGCTTCTAAAAGCATAGTATACAATGGTTCAAATAGACAACGTTTAACACTCGGGTGTAGTAATTGTGCATAAATGGTACGTGCTCACACTCTAGGAGAGATAAGAAATGACGACTTACATGCCTGATGTAGTTCTTGTGTTCGTTACGCGCTAAAACAAAAAGAAAAGGAAAAATCGAGTATATAACTCTGTGGAGTTTAACAACCATGGTATAGGCGCTCTCCAGTGATTTAATCGGGTTTAACTAACCTGGTTTACATGCTAAGGGGGCTTAGTTCGCTGCGAAGATGTGTCTGCTCGAAAACGCCACTCAAAAGAGTGTCCGCCATTGAGTTTGCCCGTTCATGAATGGGTTGCGGTCACGTGGTCTATAATAACTAAAGACAGACTACTGCCTTCGTGTTGGGCTCACAAGTGTCGTGCGATTAAATCTGTGTGTCGCTCTCGGTAATGTCTTGTAAAAAGAAAAAATTATCATTATTAGACTAATGAAAGGATACACGGGTGGGCTAGAGATAGAGTGCAAAAATTGGTAGCAATGATGGAAAATAAAAATAATAAAAATAATATATGCACATGGGAGACGGGTGGTTTCGAACCCTATTTCTGATGTATTCAATGTCTATATCTTAGACCGCTGAGCTGTCAGGAGCTGTTAGGTAAAAGTGGTGAGTTATCATATCTAACCCTAAACATTGTTATATCGTTCTTAACAATCACAGTCGTACCATGTGGCACATGTGGAGCACTTTATAGATAACATGCAAATTCTATATGGTCATTCAATCCAGTTGGTTTCTGAGTACATAGTCTGTATATCCAAAAGTTCTCTCTTTGTAAAAGATATTTGGTATTGTCTCTGCCTTCAGTTTTCTTCACACCTTCCAAAATCAAAAATTTGAGCTGGGCAATATTATGTTTTCCTTCATTAAAGTGTACTGCTACAGATGGCTTAGTGTTGTTCAATCGAATGTTGGACTTGTGTTCTGTAATTCTCACTTTTATCCGACGCTCAGTCTTTCCAATGTATAATTTCCCACAGGGGCATTTAAGAGCTTATATTACATTGGATGTGTCACATGTTCCGTTCACCTTTAGTTTAATGCTATGGCCTTTCATTGGATGGTTTATTTTGTTTCCCTTCAGTATGTTGTTACAATGGCCACAGTTCAGACATGGCTTTGTACCTTTGTATGTCTCCATTGTTTTTACCTGAGGTTGGATCATTTCTCCCAGGTTTCTTGCTCTGGTATAGGCAAATAGAGGAGGGTCTCTGAAAAAATCATTAAAATCCGGTTCAAGTGTTAACATCCTCCAGTGTTTACGTATGATTTTCTTGAATTTGTCACTGGATGTTGAGTACTTTGATACTGCTACTATCCTAGTTTGCTCTTTTTTAGTGCTTGGTTGTAGCAATGTGCTTCTATTTATCTGGTTAACTTTGGATTTTGATTCCTCAATGATCTGTATCGGATATCCTCTTTGTCTGAATTTGTTGCCCATTTCCAAAGTTCTTTGTTCCATTGTGCTCTGAATAGATGTGATTCTTTTTATTCTTGCCATTTGGGAAAATGGTAGGTGTTTTTTGAGATTGTGTTCATGAAAGCTGGAATAGTGCAACATGTTGTTCCTGTCTGTACTTTTGGTATAAAGATCTGTTTCGAGTCCATTAGTTGTTCGATTCACTCTGACATCTAAGAATGTGATGGTTGCGTCTGATATTTCCCACGTTAATTGAATTCTTTAATCGATGTTATTGAATTCAGTGAGCGCTGTTTCTAGATCTTCTTTTGAACTCTTCCAAATTATGAAAATGTCATCAATATATCTGATGAACAGTTTTAGGTTGTCTTGCCATTTGGTTTTAGAAAGTATATGCATTTCTTCGTGAGATTTCATGAATAAATTTGCGTATACTGGCGCTGCTGAATTGCCCATGGCAGTGCCCACGAGTTGTTGATGCCATGTTTCATTGTGTTTGAAGTAGCTTTGATACAAGGAGAAAATCATCAGTTCCATTAGAAATGTTTGGAAGGTAAATAAATAAATAAATAAATAGAAGCACATTGCTACAACCAAGCACTAAAAAAGAGCAAACTAGGATAGTAGCAGTATCAAAGTACTCAACATCCAGTGACAAATTCAAGAAAATCATACGTAAACACTGGAGAATGTTAACACTTGAACCGGATTTTAATGATTGTTTCAAAGACCCTCCTCTATTTGCCTATACCAGAGCAAGAAACCTGGGAGAAATGATCCAACCTCAGGTAAAAACAATGGAAACATACAAAGGTACAAAGCCATGTCTGAACTGTGGCCATTGTAACAACATACTGAAGGGAAACAAAATAAACCATCCAATGAAAGACCATAGCATTAAACTAAAGGTGAACGGAACATGTGACACATCCAATGTAATATACGCTCTTAAATGCCCCTGTGGGAAATTATACATTGGAAAGACTGAGCGTCGGATAAAAGTGAGAATTACAGAACACAAGTCCAACATTCGATTGAACAACACTAAGTCATCTGTAGCAGTACACTTTAATGAAGAAAAACATAATATTGCCCAGCTCAAATTTTTGATTTTGGAAGGTGTGAAGAAAACTGAAGGCAGAGACAATACCAAATATCTTTTACAAAGAGAGAACTTTTGGATATGCAGACTATGTACTCAGAAACCAAATGGATTGAATGACCATATAGAATTTGCATGTTATCTATAAAGTGCTCCACATGTGCCACATGGTACGACTGTGATTGTTATGAACGATATAACAATGTTTAGGGTTAGATATGATAACTCACCACTTTTACCTAACAGCTCCTGACAGCTCAGCGGTCTAAGATATAGACATTGAATACATCAGAAATAGGGTTCGAAACCACCCGTTTCCCGTGTGCATATATTATTTTTATTATTTTCATTTTCCATCATTGCTACCAATTTTTGCACTCTATCTCTAGCCCACCCATGTATCCTTTCACTAGTCTAATAATGATCATTTTTTCTTTTTACAAGACATTACCGAGAGCGACACACAGATTTAATCGCACGACACTTGTGAGCCCAACACGAAGGCAGTAGTCTGTCTTTAGTTATTATAGACCACGTGACCGCAACCCATTCATGAACGGGCAAACTTAATGGCGGACACTCTTTGGAGTGGCGTTTTCGAGCAGACACATCTTCTCAGCGAACTAAGCCCCCTTAGCATGCAAACCAGGTTAGTTAAACCAGATTAAATCACTGGAGAGCGCCTATATCATGGTTGTTAAACTCCACAGAGTTATATACTCGATTTTTCCTTTTCTTTTTATTTTAGCGCGTAATGAACACAAGAACTACATCAGGCATGTAAGTCGTCATTTCTTATCTCTCTTAGAGTGTGAGCACGTACCATTTATGCACAATTACTACACCCGAGTGTTAAACGTTGTCTATTTGAACCATTGTATACTATGTTTTTAGAAGCAGAGCCACTTATGCCAGTAGAGCTGATGTATGCATAACTGTTAGAGGTCTCTTATCTAACCATGAATACAAACATGCTATATTATTATTTTCACAGCTATGTTATTCCCTGATGAAGGGCTATTTTCAAGCCCAAAATGCATTGGATATGACAACCACATAATGATGCCTTATTGATGAAATGATTAAACATGAAACATCACAAATGAACTTGATTTGAAAAAACACTAAGAATAAACATTTTTTTAACAACATTGAACTTTGTGGGAAATCCTCTTATGTTTCAAGAGGAGAACGGCGTGTTCTCTCAGGGATGGTCCCAGTGACACACTGGAACCACGTTTCGAACTATATACCAAGGCGTATTAGGGGTTAAGACGCCACCTGAGGTGAACCTATCAAAATACAGTAAACTCACGAATACACCAGCTGTGCACCCATCCAACCGATCTTTGCAAATTGCTTCTACCTCAATAGGACGGATAGCACGCACAAACCAGAACATGAGTAATTATGATGAAATTTCAAGGAGTACAGAGGCCAGGGCCTCCACATTTTCATTTAAACCCGATGAGGCGGACAGAATTTATGCTTTAATCAGGGATGAACTCTCACAGGAGTCCAACATACGCACTAAGGAGTAAAGTATAAGACATCTAATCTATTTATTCAAAAGAAAGATTAATCAACAAATGCATGCAAGCACACTGATAAAATACCACAGAAATTTGCGCATACCACGGGGTCTAAGAATTGCCCTCAAACCATCTTTATGTAAAAACTCAAAGAAATTCCAGGAAAAATTGTATGAAATTTTGAACAAGTGTTCATTGGACCTTATCCTTCTGATTATAGAGGAGCTATCTGAAATTTTAGAGGAATTGACCAAGGAAATACAGGAAGTATCCACGGAGTTATCAGGGTTAATGTCCAAAGATGAATTAACAAAGACATTGGAAGATATTCAAATTCAAATGGACAAACCCACCAGGGATATAAACGAGAGAAAGATCCGCAAATACAAAAGAGATACTTTAGATTACCGCCTTGGAGAGGTCTACACCTGGGCAAAGGTATATGCACGTAAACGAGCAAACAAAACTTACACATCACATACTGAGACCTCCTCATCGGATAGTGACGCTGCACAAAGAACAAGACAGGTACCAAAAACAACTAAACCTATAGAACGACCCACTACAAGTGGCTTACAGCCACTAACAACAATAAACGTGGAGGAAACAGAACAACCAACTACAATGGTCCAAACTGAACCGAGCCATTTTTTAGACCAAGGTCATTCACAAAAAGGCGACCCAGGCGAGGAAAGAATAAAAGAAAAAGAAAAGGAGAGGGAAAAGGATGCACCAATCACGAGGAGTATATCAGGTGCCAACAAAGACAAGAAGAAGACAGGCAAAACCAATTAGTGATCAACATTAGCAGTCATCCACTGAATGAGTATGAAAAGCAGCTCTTGCAAAAGGGAACATCCTTTGTGCCTACACACAACACAGACAACTTAGAACTGGAGGTTAGCTTTTTCAAGCTTATGCGAAAAATCCGTTTAGGGCACTTCTTCGATAATGTGTTACCCAAACCAAATATGGTAGAAACGGATCAACTACAAGGGTTGAGATCACCGAGTTCGTTCCAAGCGCCCATGAGCCACAAAACCATTGACATCTTTGAAAAAATGGTCAAACAGGATCTCAATAAAATCAAATGCCAACAACATGGTAATAAGAATGTAACACAAAAAGACTGGGATACTCTAAGGAAATGATCTCTGAATCAGGAAATTCTCTGTACTAAAGCAGATAAAGGAGGGGCCATTGTCGTGATGAACCGGACCATGTATGAACAAAAAGTATCGGCACACGTTATGGACAACAACACATACATGAAACTAGAACGAAACCCCACCAACGAATTTATGCAAATTCTGAAAACCATCATTGGTAAGACATACGACATGGGTATCATCAACGACAAAACAAAAAAATTTCTGATCAAAGACAATCCTAAAAGCCCAACATTACACAAGGTTCCAAAGATCCTTAAGAATCTATTTGACCCACCATTACGACCAATAGTATCCACCAGAGGCAGCTTGCATGAACCTATCGGGCAACTACTTGATAAGTATTTACAACTTTCAGTCAAGAACATGAAAACCTACATAAAGGATACCACGGATTTTATACTCAAATTGCAAACTGTCAACATAGAACCAGATGAAAAGTTGATACTATGCACCGCAGATGTGTGTTCTTTATACACAGCGATACTACATTCCCTAGGCATAGAGGCAATAGAGGCAGCTCTAATGGATACGGAATTAGATGTTACCTTCCAAAATTTCTAATGGAACTGATGATTTTCTCCTTGTATCAAAGCTACTTCAAACACAATGAAACATGGCATCAACAACTCGTGGGCACTGCCATGGGCAATTCAGCAGCGCCAGTATACGCAAATTTATTCATGAAATCTTACGAAGAAATGCATATACTTTCTAAAACCAAATGGTAAGACAACCTAAAACTGTTCATCAGATATATTGATGACATTTTCATTATTTGGAAGAGTTCAAAAGAAGATCTAGAAACAGCGCTCACTGAATTCAATAACATCGATGAGAGAATTCAATTAACGTGGGAAATATCAGACGCAACCATCACATTCTTAGATGTCAGAGTGAATCGAACGACTAATGGACTCGAAACAGATCTTTATACCAAAAGTACAGACAGGAACAACATGTTGCACTATTCCAGCTTTCATGAACACAATCTCAAAAAACACCTACCATTTTCCCAAATGGCAAGAATAAAAAGAATCACATCTATTCAGAGCACAATGGAACAAAGAACTTTGGAAATGGGCAACAAATTCAGACAAAGAGGATATCCGATACAGATCATTGAGGAATCAAAATCCAAAGTTAACCAGATAAATAGAAGCACATTGCTACAACCAAGCACTAAAAAAGAGCAAACTAGGATAGTAGCAGTATCAAAGTACTCAACATCCAGTGACAAATTCAAGAAAATCATACGTAAACACTGGAGGATGTTAACACTTGAACCGGATTTTAATGATTGTTTCAAACACCCTCCTCTATTTGCCTATACCAGAGCAAGAAACCTGGGAGAAATGATCCAACCTCAGGTAAAAACAATGGAAACATACAAATGTACAAAGCCATGTCTGAACTGTGGCCATTGTAACAACATACTGAAGGGAAACAAAATAAACCATCCAATGAAAGGCCATAGCATTAAACTAAAGGTGAACGGAACATGTGACACATCCAATGTAATATACGCTCTTAAATGCCCCTGTGGGAAAGTATACATTGGAAAGACTGAGCGTCGGATAAAAGTGAGAATTACAGAACACAAGTCCAACATTCGATTGAACAACACTAAGTCATCTGTAGCAGTACACTTTAATGAAGAAAAACATAATATTGCCCAGCTCAAATTTTTGATTTTGGAAGGTGTGAAGAAAACTGAAGGCAGAGACAATACCAAATATCTTTTACAAAGAGAGAACTTTTGGATATACAGACTATGTACTCAAAAACCAAATGGATTGAATGACCGTATAGAATTTGCATGTTATCTATAAAGTGCTCCACTTGTGCCACATGGTACGACTGTGATTGTTATGAACGATATAACAATGTTTAGGGTTAGATATGATAACTCACCACTTTTACCTAACAGCTCCTGACAGCTCAGCGGTCTAAGGTATAGACATTGAATTAATCAGAAATAGGGTTCGAAACCACCCGTTTCCCGTGTGCATATAATATTTTTATTATTTTAATTTTCCATAATTGCTACCAATTTTTGCACTCTATCTCTAGCCCACCCGTGTATCCTTTCATTAGTCTAATAATGATCATTTTTTCTTTTTACAAGACATTACCGAGAGCGACACACAGATTTAATCGCACAACACTTGTGAGCCCAACACGAAGGCAGTAGTCTGTCTTTAGTTATTATAGACCACGTGACCGCAACCCATTCATGAACGGGCAAACTCAATGGCGGACACTCTTTGGAGTGGCGTTTTCGAGCAGACACATCTTCGCAGCGAACTAAGCCCCCTTAGCATGCAAACCAGGTTAGTTAAACCAGATTAAATCACTGGAGAGCGCCTATACCATGGTTGTTAAACTCCACAGAGTTATATACTCGATTTTTCCTTTTCTTTTTGTTTTAGCGCGTAACGAACACAAGAACTACATCAGGCATGTAAGTCGTCATTTCTTATCTCTCTTAGAGTGTGAGCACGTACCATTTATGCACAATTACTACACCCGAGTGTTAAACGTTGTCTATTTGAACCATTGTATACTATGTTTTTAGAAGCAGAGCCACTTAGGCCAGTAGAGCTGATATATGCATAACTGTTAGAGGTCTCTTATCTAACCATGAATACAAACATGCTATATTATTATTTTCACAGCTATGTTATTCCCTGATGAAGGGCTATTTTCAAGCCCGAAATGCATTGGATATGACAACCACATAATGATGCCTTATTGATGAAATGATTAAACATGAAACCTCACAAATGAACTTGATTTGAAAAAACACTAAGAATAAACATTTTTTGAACAACATTGAACTTTGTGGGAAATCCTCTTATGTTTCAAGAGGAGAACGGCGTGTTCTCTCAGGGATGGTCCCAGTGACCCACTGGAACCACGTTTCCAACTCAGGATCACTACCATGTCACAACAACACATACATACAAGGAAACATCTTGTGAAGATCGGTTGTGGCAACCATACCTCGATGCTGCATTAAACAAGATAATTTTAAAGCGAATCTTAACAGTGACGCTTATGGCATTGCCGATAAAAGATATCAACAGGCGCTGGAAATCCCTAGAGGCGATTACCACCTGCAGACTATACCATCAGCATGAAGAACCCATGGTCCATTTGGTCTGCATATGTCATTGCCTAATACACGCACGTCGCACTTTACTAAGGTCATTCTTTTTAAAATATGGGACACGTAATTGCAAGGATGCCATGAAACTCTTGTTTAGCCTGCAGACACCGATGGAATTGGCTAGGTTCGCCAAATGTGCACATAAAGGTAAAGAACGTTTAAGTAACGCACCTTGCACTTCAGAACTTCAAGACTGCACTTTGGGCATGCCCAGACTTTGATTTGTATTGTGTGACAAGCTGTATCTATTTTGCACTTTATCGGAATCTCTCTTCCAAAATAGTTCTTTTGAATGCTTGAATTCTTAATTGACACATGGGTTTTATTGTTTTTATTATTTATGATCTGTATTTTTAGGATTTGTTTTACAACATGTAGTGCATCCAAATTTGTAGCAGTTGATGACGACTACTGTAGCAAGCAAGTTTTGTGGATATTTTATAGGACACTTTTTGTAAAGAAATTTGTTAATTGATACAATAAAATATATTCGATTCAATTTGATTCCATTGTTCAAATCATAGGCTGACATGATATCAAAAGCATAGCAAATAAGACATGACTCAGCTATTCTGTGTCAGTGATCACATAATCAGTTGCAGACTTTCACAACTTGGAAGGAGGGGATACATCTGACAAAATCCTACACAACAGGCAACAATAATTGTGGTTTACATCATCAGCTGGAGCCATATTGTCAACCTCCCAAAAGGAATCTTACATCAAATAAAAATGTCAGTACAAAAGTTTCTGCCCAGAGGGGCATTTCAATCAAGTGTTGCTCGCACCTTGTGCAATGTCACAATCAGATGTCAGTGATGCGCACTTTGGCCTACAATGAGGAGACACATGAACAGCTACATACAGTTCATACACAATGAGGAATTAGTCAATGTGGAGGTAGGATAACATGAACTGTGCACAACACAACAATGTTTTGCAGCATATGATGGCACATATACTGCATTAGGACCAACAAACCACAAGAAATAAGTCCAATGGAAGCCAGGCAACTCTCATACTTTCACTGTGTAAGCTGTCTTGGTACTGGCTTTGTACACCCATATCTGTGACAGACATTCCCAGGACCAACCCATGTCCACTTTGTATGTCGGAACAGTATCATATGCATGCTAATGTCACAACTCTAACATGTCCAAATGAAGATGACATAGTAAAGGTACCTAAAACGGACCAGCACAAAGAGATTAGCTAAGAAAACAAACATATGACACACAATAAATAGTGAACTTCTAGAGGACACAGTTCAAGACAACATTTACAGCTGAACAAAGATACACTTGCAAAACAAACACCTTACCCCAGATATTTCCATACCTATATATTCCTAGTATGTAGCATTAACATCATCCTCATAACATCACTACAGGAGTTGCAAGAATTGTCAAAGTCATCACATCTTAAACCATACCTACACTCAGGAGAAGTAGTTTCGGATGAGATCTTCATGCAAGTCAGCTGCTTCCTCTTCACCACTATCATCATCTCTATGTGGTATTTCAGGTCCTTACGCAGAGACTCTCATGGCCTGCATCCTCTGCAAGGTAAGGTATGTTTTGTCACAGGGCATTGTTGTGGAGTATGCAGCAGGCCATGGTGATCTTACAAACCTTCCCGGGTGAGTTGAGTAGGGCTCCCCCAGTCTTGTCCAGACTTCTGTATCTGGCTTTCAGGAGCCCGGTGACCTTGAGCAAATGCGGATCAAGGGACCCTAGTCCTTGGTATGATGGATCTCTGCGTTCGCTGAAAAGTACGTGTAGACGTGCTGAGAGAGAATGGCGTAAAACGTATGACATCAGCAAAAAAGCCCTGTATTTGGCCACCATTAAATCCTACCATCGCGCTGTTTGTAGGGCTCGTGCGGCATTTTATGCTCTTGAATTCCGCAACAGCATCAATCCATCCAAAACTATTTTTAAGGCTCTCAAAGAGCTGGTGGCAAAAAAAGCCTCTGTGAATGCAACGGGTTCTACTTCACATTGCGAAACCTTGGCGGCCTTTTTTCTTGGAAAGGTCCAAGCCATCTACCGAGCCTTTCCCACGGCTATGCCCCTTGGCGGAGGGCTTTTTAGCCCTCTAGTGCAGGATGTTTTACACTCTCTTCCCTGCCTCCCACCTGAAAGCTTCAAGAAACTGGCTCAGCAAGTTAAGTCTGGGTCTCAGGCAGACCCCTTAATACCGGCTTTGTTTAGAGATCCGGCATTTCTCGATCTTTTGCCGGTTTGTTCCTTGATTAATACCTCCCTTGCATCAGGTGTGGTCCCCGCCAAGTGGAAACAGGCAGTGGTTATGCCCATTTTAAAGAAGCCGTCTTTGGACTCTGGAAAACCTGAGAATTATCGTCCAATTTCGCTTCTTCCGTGGCCGGCAAAAGTAGCGGAGGCGCATGTGAACATTGCTCTCTCAGACCATCTTACGCGGGCCAACATCCTGGACGCCACGCAGAATGGCTTCCGCGCTGGGCACAGCACGGAAACAGCCCTCCTCTTTGTGGTGGAACACCTGCGCACTGTGCTAGACTCAGGTCAAACGGCGGCGCTTGTTTTATAAGATCTTAGCGCCGCCTTTGACACCGTCTCGCACAGGATTCTTTTGCAGCGCCTGGAGGAAGCTGGCGTCGTGGGTCCTGCGCTTCAGTGGTTCTGCTCTTTTCTTGCTGATCGATCCTTTTGCGTGGCAGTTCCGCCCCATCAGTCAAAATCTTACCCTCTGGATCTTGGGGTCCCTCAGGGATCTTCGCTGAGCCCCACGTTGTTCAATCTCTACGTGAGGCCGCTGGCGGATGTTGTCAAGCAGTGGGGTATGACCATGGTGTCATATGCTGACGACACTCAGCTGGCGGTCACACTCAGCGGGGATTCTTGTGTGGATGCCCCAAGATTCCAGAATGGACTTCGGGCGGTTGCCAGCTGGATGAACTCCAACTGTCTCCAGTTGAACGCAAATAAAACGGAAAGCATGATCATCGGCAAGCAAGCGGAACTCTGGGGTGATATGTGGTGGCCCTCAGAGCTTGGTCCCACCCCGACTCCGGTTTCGGAGATAAAAAATCTCGGGGTGTGGTTAGATCCAGCCCTTAGCTTCGTCTGCCACACAAAGAGAACTGCTGCATGCTGTTTCGGTATCCTGCGCGGTCTAAGACCTGTGTTAAAATTCTTTGACGCCCCGACCAGGCAGCTCGTGGTGCAGGCGACGGTGATTTCTTGGCTTGATTATGCCAGCTCCCTCTTGGTAGGGATAAATCAGGCCGAAATCACTTGTGTACAACGGGTGCAGAACGCGGCCGATAGAGCAGTGGTGGGCCTACCCAGGTTCTGTTCCGCTGCCAGCACTTTGCGTTCTCTCCATTGGCTGCCGATTAGGCAGAGGATCCACTTCAAAGTGCTCTGTCTGGCATATAAGATTCTCAAGGGCTCCCCCGCCCAGATTCTTTTGAATCTCCTGGTTCCTTATGTTCCGGTCCACCCTCTACGTTCGCCGGACCTGGAACTTGCAGTAGTCCCCCCGGTTCAAGCTTAGCCGTGCTGGCGGCCGCTCATTTCGAGTACGTGCTGCGGCCCTGTGGAACTCCCTTCCTTCAAAGATTCGTGCCCTTGATGAGCTTTTTTTGTTTCGTAGGGCCGTCAAGACCTTCCTATTTCCTTAATTCGTTGTATCCTTAGTTTCCTACTTTTTAGCTGTGTTATGTTTTTATCTTGTCGGGCGCCAGGACTCTCCTTTGCTGGAGCAGCTGTGCGCGTAATAAATGCTCATAACATAACATAACATAACATAACAAAAGCCCGCTCCACTGGCCGCCATGTTCTTCCATGGGCCTCATTGAAGCAGACTTCCCCTGGCATTGTAGGATTTCTCAGCAGTGCCAACAATCATGGCTGTTTGGGATACACTGAGTCTCCTAGACAGAAGATAGACAGAAGTTCAACATTTTACACAATTTCAGATCATATTACCTGACATTACTCACAGAAAGTTAGGACAGATCACACTTATCTACAAGTCAGGCACTCTCCAGTAGTAGTTGTGACATCAGCCTGCTTGTGGTGCTGTTCCGCAGTACAAAGGAATTATGGGCAGATCCTGGGAACCAGGCACAGGTGTTTGGGATTTAAAAATCCAGTAAGCAGGCAACTTGCATGTTGATGGAATGGAAGAGCTTCCTTTTGCGGTACACTTGCTCCCTGGCTTGTCGTGGTACTAAGGCAATATGGATGCCATCAATGTATCCAATTACATGTGGGATGTGACCAAAAGCATAGAAATCCACCTCCACAGTGGCTAAATACTAACATCTGGGGAAATGGATGAGCTGGCCATGTGTCTCAAAAGTCATCATTTTCAAATCTTGAACATCCACCTGTCAGCCCCATGGTGGCCTTCACAGGTCTGTAACAGAACTGTGCACATCATCAATTCTGAAATTGTAATTTGCCAAAATAGTGAGGGTAGCATAACATTTCATGCGAAATAACCCCAACCACGGTGTTTAGTGCGCTGCGCACATTTTGCCTATGTGCACAGTAATGCACTACACAGATGAAGTTTTGCACTGGACATGAAATGGGAACAGATCATTTCAAATGTAAACATGTTTATCCTCATTTGTAGTGACGCACTTACCCAACCGCTAACATGCCGGATGCCTGACCTTGCTAATAGGACATGTCGACCATACGCCACTGGTGGAAGTCGACCACGTGGTGGGCAGTTGCACGCACGATGGACACATCCATAAGCTAAAGTTGGGGGTATTGATGGTCATGGTCCAATGGCTGTGTGTGCCTACGCTGATGCCTGCGTACGTGGTGTACATACAGGCAGAGGTTGGAAAAATAGTTCACTTGCTTCCTGACACCTCCCATTTAGCTGCTGCTTGCCACCTCTGGGAGCAATCATTGCAAGCACTGCAGGGGTGAGGGCCTGTGTCTTCACTCCAGAGGATTTGGATGCCCCGGTGGAGGCGGTCCTTTCCCTATATGCTCAGCTCTACGGCTCACCAGAGAAACAGGTATGTTTCGCAAATACATATTTAATTCCATTTCACTGCTTCCTCTCTATTCCCATAGGGTACAATGTGCCTGGGAGTCTGATAGTGTAAGCATTATGTTGTTTGCATAGATTGGGTGGCCCCTACATAGGGTGCACATGTAGGGGTTGATTCCGATTCGGGAAAAAACGCTCCGAATAGCCGTTCGGAGCGTTTTTCCCGTACAAATCGTACTCTGCAACGTCCCCCGTACGTATGACGAAGTACGATTCGTACCAGGAGCCGTACTCCGTACGAGTCGTACCGAGACCGTACAACTCTAATCTCCGTACGATTGTCCCTCGGAACCCGCTGTATGCGACATCGCGGCTGGTTTTTACGTCCCAGCAAGTACGATACGTGACGGGGACGCACCGTACAACCCTTTTTTTACGGGAGCCGAAAACAGCCGTAAAAGCAGAGTTCACGCCGAAACAGGTACAGAATGCCCCCCCGGGTACGGTGCGTACCCCCATGATTGCAGTGGTACGCACTGCACCCCATGTACGCTGGGTGTACGGGCCATACCCCTGCGATCATGGGAGGTACGCGCCGTACTCCATATACGCTGGGTGTACGGGCCATACCACTGCGATCATGGGGGGTACTCACCGTACGGTGCGTATGTGATTGTGCGCTTTTCTGTACGAATCACCCTTACCTGACGTGGACCGTACGGATCGCGTCCTGATGCCCCGGTCCGGATCGTACTCATCGGGTCATACGGCGTGTGTACAAGTCGTATGGAGACGGCTCCGGATACGATTCGTACAGATGTTTTTTTTACCGGATCGGAATCGACGCCGTAATGTTTTATGGGCCCCTGGACTTAAGGGTGATTTCTACTTGTGTAACATGCATATCTCTATGCAGGGCTCAAGTTCATAGAAGTTGCAATTAGTTCTCAAATCATATCATGGTATATGTGCATTGTTATGTATAAGCTTCACACCATGAGCCATGTCTGTATACTGTTATAAGCATTTGAAGATTATGTTAGCCAAGTGTACCATCTCACAGATCACTCAGCCACATCATACTTTGTGAAACAGTTGTCTAGGAGATAGCTATACCTCACAGACCTCATCTGAGTGTCACACAACCGTATATTCACATATGACATGGGTAGAAGTTTCACTGTTCTGTATTGAATTGGTGGAAATGTGAGGCTCATGTGGGATAAGTATCCTCAGCCTGCAGAGAGCAAGACCTGACACTGATATGTGCGCCATCCTGGGCCAGCATTACTGTGGCAGGAGAACTGATGCACAGAATCATGTCTCTGTAGACCTGCTGATCCATAGACGATTCCAGAAACAGTTATCTGTCCCACTAGTAGCTCTGATAACTGTTACACTGATATTATGAGGCATGGTTAACTCATGATCTGATACTTCTTTCCATTGACTCATAGTATCAATGTGTAGCTGTCACTAATGACTGTCCCCTTATTCACACAGGTATGTTGACACGTTTCTAAAAGTGTTGCTTTAACTCCAATGTACAGGCCATTGGCACATCTGAGACATGAACAGTGTAGATAGTGGGTTACTCTTAATAGATTTAGAAATGTGAATCATCTGCTCGGCAATGGTATGTTGATTGTCATTCCTCTTACAGTGTCACACATGTCAAAAGAGGTGTCCTGTGATGGAAGTACAATCAACACAAACGTATTATGACTTACTAGGATATTCAGATAAGTAGTAGTGTACATGTCCACACAGCCCCTAGAGAGGTAGCTCTCAGTGTCACACATACCAGCCTCTTACTTTGTGTCCCTAGACGCAGGATGTTGTGCATACTATTACACTTGCCTCTATGGACCGTATTCATCAATGCAATGGGTCTGGCTGGAAAGGTGTCTGGACAGTCATGCACAGGGAGTTTACCCTTCAGAAGGTAGAAAAGGAGTGAGGTAGCTTCACTACTGTTTATCATTTGATGGTGGCCCTATTGCATGTGACATGACAAAGAGTTCAAAGTTTATGTAGTGACTTTACAAAAGTTCTGATTGGTAAGGGCTGGTTATACAGTGAAATGAGAGTGCAAACATCACTGGTGCCTTCAGCACTAGTACCTACATGTTTGTCAGAGTGCTTTTGCCAGTGGATGTTTCATATGCAAGGATACCTGCATCGTGGGGAGATTGTTTTCTACAGCAAGAAGCACCTTCCTGCATAAAAACAATCAATTGAGGTGATTTCCTCTTCCAATGTGTGCTGTACAATGCAGCACGCATTGAAAGAGGAAAGAAAAGAGGAGAAATTAAAACGTGAGGCTTATGGAGGGAACCATGAAGGTGGTGTGATATGTGGACTTCTTCAATGTTTTCTGTGGATTTATGATGGCCAGGTGTGGAAACAAAGTTACAATAAACCCATGTTACATGTAATTTCAGATACATCCAGGGCAAATGGAAGAGAAGAGGACCATGTCTGTGGGGACAAAGCTGGTCACAGTGGTTCCAGACATGAGACGTCAGACAGAGTGGGACCCAGTTAGCAGTTGGTGTGAGGAGTGCCCCAGATGAAGCATCTTAAGCTCGTCATCATCTGAGTCATCCTCCGGTAGACACTCCTGAGTGGTGGCGGACCCAACAGGATTAGTTCTACCTTCCTCCTTGTCCACTACCCCCAGTTCCCTCCCCACCCTCTCTGTTGTCCCCCCAAAGTTGCCTGTTTCCGCTCCCCTAAGACGGTAGTGGTCTCCTTCGCTCCAGGCACCTAAGTCCCTACCTCTGTTAGCTCCACTGTCCTGAGCGAGGAAGCTAATGACTTCCTGAGAAGCAGCTCTCTGGGTCAGACTGTCGTCTTGAATGCCATCCAGGGGCAAAGCAACCAGCTGACCCAGATGGTTGCCTACCTGAAAGTTATTCACTTTTCCATGTCTATCCTACAGAGATCTTTTAAGGCTCTGGCCTGCTACCTCATGGTAGCTATCCACCATCGCAAACTTCAGACCTTCCAACCGCCTCCTGCCCCTTCCCCATCCAAATTCCCTATTCCCATTCCTATCTCAACCACATGCACATCTAAGCAGGCACGCACTTCATCAGACACAAGTACCATACACAAACACAAGACATCCAAAAAACTCACATATGCATGCACACAGCAGACACTCACCTCCCTCACCACCTCCAACACCACAGCATACCCCCAGGCACCATAGCAACACATACAGAGCCCTCCACAGACCCACCCATACCTTCAAACACCAAACTCATTAACACCGACCCCTCCACAACACCCACATTTCCACAGACACCACTCCAACAGCCGCAGACCCCTCCACAACACACAACATTCCCACAGACACCAGACTAACAGCCACAGATTCCTCCACAACACCCAGCATTCCCACAGACACAGCACTCCCAGCCACTGACCCCACAACACCCAGCACATCCGCATCACACACACACACCAAAACAATGCAAGCACTCACAATCATCCACACAACAGACACCAACAGAAAACACAGATCAGACAACATCAAACCCAGCTCACACTTCCACTGCCTCTTCCTCCCAAATTGAACTCCATCCCAAACATCCTACCCAGTTTCCCTGTGAGGATGTCATGTTTGCCCCTGCGCCTCTGAAACCTAATCACCTTCCCAAAGTCCAAAAAAACCTCTCCCATGCCCAAACCCATCCCTCCCACTTCCTATTACACCACTGTAAAAAGCATCCTCACCCCCCTAAGCCCGGCCCTAAAAAGAAAACAAACATGAAACCCCCTTTGAAAGATTAATCCATCCCTTTAACTTCACACTCCACTCAAGTGACACAGCATTCCCACCCCCTAATCCCAGTCCCAAATCCTCCAACCCCAAGAAGACCTCTCCCAAAACGAAACCCACCCCTCCTTAAAGCTATGCCCTGCTTCCGAAGTACCATTTTAGAGGTGCATGCTATGCCCAATGGTTGCCCCTTTGTGAGGAGGTTCCCCGGCAGTGGTGCTATGGGCAAGTTTGGTGGCACAGCATTGTGCCGTGGCACATGGACAAAGAATGGACTGGCCATTGGCCTTTGCTTAGAATCCTCTTGTGACATATTATCATTAAAATCTTTTCATAGTTTTAAAGACATTGGTCCTGCCATTACTTTTCTAACTATTTGATCTTATTGTATAGTTAGTGATGTGTGACTACAGTTGTGTTTGTTTCATCTCTGATTGCTGATCCAGTTGTTATGGTTAGTATGATGTGACCTTGGAGTGCTGGAGTTATATAGGACAAGGCGAAATGTTGGACGGATGACTATGTGGGATGAAATCCAAAAGGGGCAGACACTACATTGAGTGACATTATGTGGAAAGTATTTCAGCTTGGCCTGGCCTCTGTCATTGTCATTTAGCTTGCACTTTTCCCTATGACGTAGATTGGATATATGCTTGATGTGTTAAAGTTAGATATTTGTTGATCCACACAAGAAGGGTGTTAACTTATCATATCTTTGTGTAGTTCTGCATGGACATGTGCTGTTTTTACTTTCATAAGTTGCACTTACACATTCCCTACACATGCAAAGTGATTGGTTATGCTACTGGTTGTTCCTGATATACTTCAATTCCCAAGTCCAGTGCACATTGAGTTTGTCAGGAATGTGCAAAATATTTAGTGTCCCAGGGTCCCAGCCTTTCAGTGTTCCTCCTGATAGAGGGATAGCTATCCTGCAGAGTGTGTTTCCATTCTGCCCTCAGAATGTTTCTCACACTGATTCTATGTAATCCCATTGACTGACATTGCCTTTTCATGTAGGTGATGTGTGAGAGTCCAATACAGAATTATATCAGAGAAGGTGTGTTACACTATAATGACACATCCATACAGATGTTTCTTTGACATCAAAACAGGACCTCTGATGTGTGCAATATGAGTGTGTCACATTCACAATTGTATCTTGGTTAGAGTTCCAGAGAGAGTGTCAGATATTAATAGGTGCAATATTGATGAGAAGGTGCTGTTGAGGAACACAAAATAATTCACATATCACTATCATGGAATATAATTTGTAACCATGGGCGTAGTAGGCGTAGTGGGGCTACGCGAAGCTACGCGAAGTGGGCAAGAAACTACGTCCACCTACGCACTTCGCGTAGCCCCACTACGCGCCACCCGCCTCCCTCCCACCCTCCCTAAATACTACCCGCCCTCCCTAAATACTTAAATAACATTTTAAAAAAGAATAAAAACCACTTACCTTGTCCGCTGTGTCTTCGGGGCTCGCTTTTTATAAGTAACATTACAGGCTGTATTGAGGCTTGAGGCTTCTTGTAAAACAGCGCATGCCACCAACTTGGTTATATGGTTCTTGCTCTCCCAAACATAAAGGGTTCACTGTGAAAGCTGGGAGAAGAAGGTGTTAATATCTGGAAATGAAAGGAAAATCGACTAGGAGCTTGTTGTCAGTAAGCTTTTTATTATGAGTTTTGCGGCCGTGGACTACGGTGCCTGCGACTGAGGCCTGAACAATGCGTCGGCTGAGTCTGCGGGGCTCGCTCTCGTAATCGCGCCACCGTCTCGGACACTAATGCGCATGCGCGGCCGCCCGCGCATGCGCATTTCTCGTGAGAGTCCCTAAGTAATTTGCACATTTACAGGAAGCCTGTGTGGGACAGTTTCATAACAATAATTAAAAATACATCTGTAGGATTCCCTCTTAGGCCAAAACACTGATACGGCACAGGCACACTGTGCACAAATGGACATGTGTTTGCAAATTATTAACCCTGGGCGTAGTACTTCGCTAAGCCCACGTAGTGGGCGTAGTGTGGCCTACTTCGCTATTTACAAAGTAGGCGTAGCAGGCAACACTACGCCCACTCCGTGGGCGTAGCGAAGTTGCCCGCCACCCGCCTCCCTCCCGCCCTCCCTAAATACGTAATTAATATTTTTAAAAAGAATAAAAACCACTTACCTTGTCGGCTGCGTCTCCGGGGCTCGCTCTTGTAATCGCGCCGCCGTCTCGGACACTAATGCGCATGCGCGGCCGCCCGTGCATGCGCATTTCTCACGAGAAATGCGCATGCGCGGGCGGCCGCGCATGCGCATTAGTGTCCGAGACGGTGGCGCGATTACGAGAGCGAGCCCCGGAGACGCAGCCGACGCATTGTTCAGGCCTCAGTCGCAGGCACCGTAGTCCACGGCCGCAAAACTCATAATAAGGAGCTTACTGACAACAAGCTCCTAGTCGATTTTCCTTTCATCTCCAGATATCAACACCTTCTTCTCCCAGCTTTCACAGTGAACCCTTTATGTTTGGGAGAGCAAGAACCATATAACAAAGTTGGTGGCATGCGCTGTTTTACAAGAAGCGTCAAGCCTCAATACAGCCTGTAATGTTACTTATAAAAATGTACAAATTAAGGTAGTGCATGGCTTCTTGGGCTCAAATGTCTATCCCCGACTTACCTCCAAGAACTCAAAATTCCTCTCCTGCGACCAAGCGTGTGAATCATTCCCCACCTTAATCCGCAATATTTCCCACAGTCCCTCTCATGTCTGCTTTGGTCCTTTCCTAGGACCATCATCTTCACCTTCAGGCCATCACTTAACTCCTTCAGCTATGCACCCCACACAATGGGTAATTACCTACTAGGAAGAGATGTGTCCAAGTGGCTAAGCTGTCAACTTGGAAACCGGGAACTATGTTCAAACCATGGCTTCTGCACATGACTAAAAACTATGGGGCTCATTACGATGGGGGACAGGCTGCAGCCCGTCCACCATCATCCTGGGGATTGGGACCTGACGCCTAAATGGCGGCAGTCCCGCACATGACATTACAATGTGACCGCCACTGTGGCATGTTTACCATTGCGGCGGCTGCAGCACCCTCCGCAATAGTAAAAATGCATGTTGTGCATTTCCTTGCACTACGTGGCAGGCAGCAAGCAGTGCCTGCCACCTGGTACAGGAGACTCAAGTGCAAAATTCACATGCCCCAGCACAAGGGGGCCTGCAAAGAGCCCCCAAAGTACATCCCCCGCCAGCCTTTCAATGGCGGTTGAAATGCCATAGACAGGATGGCGGGGATGCAGCATCCAAATCTGTCAGGTGGCGTCTGCTAGGCCCCCTCACCATTTTGTGGATTAGGAGTGGGACCGACAGGCGGTCGTAACAATTGCCTCAGTCGGAGCCCTGACGGATGGGCTTGCTGCCCGCCAGGCACACTGCCCACCATCATGATCTGGCTGGCGGTAATTGGCCGCACGATGGCGGTGAACCCGCCAACGGCAGCCTGCCGATGGCGGGTACACCGCCATCATAATCACCCCCAATGTGTTTCTGGGCCCATTGTGAAATTTCTCAGTTTCTAAAAATTTAAAAATGTGAAATTGAGACCTGACTTCACAAATGAATATCCAAAGTCTCCACAGACAGATTGAACTTTGTGAGAATGCAATTTACATTCTCCTTGTTTAGATGATTTGGTAAACAGTCAGAATATCGAGTTTTTAATGTCGACTTGCACTAATATCGAGTGCAAAATGTTGTGATACAAAAATATCGACTGTCAGAACACCTTGGACAAGAATATTGAGTCTAAGGTAAGTAATATCGTTTTTAACAATATCAAAGTCATTAATATTGTTTAAAAAATATCGAAGTCATTAATATCATTAGCAAAATATAGTTGTTAAAAATATCGTTTTTTTAGTTAGTGTTATGTATTTTAGTATGTATTTTAAATGCATGGGTTCTATTTTGTTGTCTAAGTATTGCATTTGTCTTTAAATATGTGTTACAATTTTAGTAATTAATAATTTTATTTTCAGTAAATTTTGCGTTTCAGTTCTATAGCAGGTTGTGGGCTTATAGGGGAATAGGGTGGAAAGTAATTTATTTATAATACATGTATTAATAATGTATAGAAGTTATTAATGTTAGTTTAATAAAATGTTGCGTTTTAGTTCCGTAGCGGGTTGTGGGTGTATGGGGGAATAGGGTGGGAAGTAATTTAATTATAATTAATTAATTAATATTGTGTATTAATTAATAGTTATGTATTTAATATTTTATATTGTTAATTGTGGTAATTAATTTATTATAAATTATTTATTAATTGGTTGTAATTATAATGAATTAATTGGTAATTTTGTAAATTGTGTAATTTTTTTAGGAGTGGGCTGTGGCTTTATAGGGGAGTAGGGTAGAAAGTAATGTAATTATAATTAATTAATTAATATTTTTATTAATTAATATGTATATATTTAATATGTTGTATTGTTAATTGTGGTAATTAATTTATTAATAATTATGTATGAATTAGTTGCTCATTATTATTAATTAATTGGTAATTATGTTAATTGTGTCATTTTTTTAGGAGTTGGTTGTGGGTTGATAGGGGAGTAGGTTGGGAAGTAATTTAATTGAAATACTTGTTATATGTTTTTAATAAAATATATATTTAATGTTGTTTTATAGTGTTTATTGTGAGAATTAATTTGTTTTTATTGTGCATGTTAATTGTTAATTCATTAATTAATTGTTAATTGATTATTTTAAGTGTGTCATTTTTTACAACATTGGTGGGGAATATGGTGGGAAGTACATTGTTTATAAATAATTAATTATTTGTTAATTAATCCTAATTAATAATGAAATATTAAATATGCTAATTGTGGAATAAATGTGATGTGTGAATTCTCAGGTTTATAGTTGTCAATGTTGGGAAGATATTTTTTTTGTAAATTAATTAATGATTTGTTGTTAATTGTTATTATTTTAATAATAAAAAAATTAGTTATGGAAATTGTGTAAATATTTTTAGGTGTGTGTTTCGGTGTTTATTGGGGTAGAGGGTGGAAAGTAATTTAGTTTAAATAAGTGAGTCATTAGTTGATCATAAATATTAATTTATTTGTCGATAAATATTTTTGGTAATTGTTTTTTTTTTTACATTTTGTTTGGGGATTTCGGTTAAATAGCTGTAATCTTTGGTTTTATCCCCTCTGCTATCCAACACTTTCCCTACTGTTGCACTAATTGGAGTGGGAATAGTAATGTATTCCCCGCCGCTATCCAACACTTTCCCTACTGTTGCACTCCCTAGAGTGGGAATAGTAATTTTACCCCCACGCTATCCAACACTTTCCCTACTGTTGCACTTGCTGGAGTGGGAATAGTAATTTTTATGTCTCCGCTATCCAACACTTTCCCTACTGTTGCACTTGCTGGAGGGGGAATAGTAATTTTTTCCCCTTCACTATCCAACACTTGCCCTACTGTTGCACTCATTGGAGTGGGAATAGTAAATGATTCCCCTCCACTATCCAACACTTTCCCTACTGTTGCATTAATTGGAGTGGGAATAGTAAATTATTCCCCTCCACTATCCAACACTTTCCCCTCTGTTGCACTTAATGTAGTGTAAAATTTAGTTTGGGAAATTAATAAATATTTTAATATTTCATTTTAATATATATATATATATATATATATATATACATATATATATATATATATATATATATTACCTACTGGCGGTCGCCAGTAGGTATATATAGTTAGGATTTTTTCTCTATGGGATTTTTGAAAATTCTATGTCTAATAACTTTGGCGTTTGTGGACGGAATTGGCTGAAATTTTCAGGAAAATGGCACATTTTGTTTCTGAGCAGCCCTTGAAAATTTGGGGGGGGTTCGTCAAGGGGGGGCCGAGAAAAAAGGGGGGTCCCAAAACGTGTTTTTAACATTGAGTTTTCCATAGGGCGGTTGGCCTCACTTTTAGCCCGAACGGCTGAATGGATTTGCACGAAACTTGGCAAAATTGTAGGGACTGGTAGCCCGATGTGCCTTTTGTAGGTCTCAATATATGTGCTCCAGTGGATTTTGAGAAATTAACGTTTAAAAAAAGATATATATCTGTAACAGCGGACCTGGCAGCGTCCCAGGACGCGTACTTTTCGCGCAACGGAGCTTTGTGAAGCGAAGCTGATTGGTTCTCCGGCGTCTGTCAACATTCCAAAAAGTCCGTAGCGGCCGCCATCTTGTCTCTCGGTAGGATCGAGAGACAAGAGGAGGTCAAAACAAAGGGGGAAATAACTATAAGGGGGCATAGTAGATCCTCGCTGACCCCCTAGGTTTGATGTGGAGGTTTTAAAAGGGCCCCGCGGGGCAAAAAAAAAACAAAATAATAATAATCGAACGGCTGAATGGATTTGCACGAAACTTGGCAAAATATTAGGGACTGGTAGCCCGATGTGCCTTTGCTAGGTCTCAATATATGTGCTCCAGTGGATTTTGAGAAATTAACGTTCAAAAAAAGATATATATCTGTAACAGCGCTCCGCTTCGCGTACTTTTCGCGTTACGGAGCTTTGCGAAGCTGATTGGTTCTCCGGCGTCTGTGAACATTCCAAACAGTCCGTAGCGGCCGCCATCTTGTCTCTCGGTAGGATTGAGAGACAAGAGGAGGCCAAAGCGAAGGGGGAAATGACCATAAGGGGGCATAGTAGATCCTTCCTGACCTCTTAGGTTTGATGTACCATTTTGCCAAGTTTGGTGTAATTCCGTTCAGCCATTCAGGCTGTAGACGTATGTAAATGTCCTATGGAAAATTGCATGGGGAAAACACATTTGAAAGTGTTGAAATTTAGAACCAATTAAAATGTTACTTTGGTTTTGTATTTGTGTGTGATGAAAGTTAATTGGTTATGTATATATGTCAAATGAGAGGAAACCACAGCCATTTTGTGATACTACTGTCTGAGGTACATTTGTGAGGAATTTTTGGTGGTGAATTTCTGGTGTTTGATTTACACAGTACTAACACTTCTGCTACTTTTAAAAAGGTGAGTTGTTAATTTGTAAGGGGAACTATGTTGTACACTTGAAGATAATTTGAAAAATGTTTTCTGTTATTTATTTGCAGTCCTTCTGTTATACTAAATACTTGATAAAGTTAGTTTTATATTATGTATTACTAAAAACGATAAATGAAAGTGATTATTTTTTTCTGCAATTTACAGCAAGCAATTTCAAAATAAAATGGCTCACAATGAAGAGACCGTGGCAATTTCTTTTGAATTGTCCACTACATTGATTGAAATTGAGAGCACCAATAATGAAATATTGTCACAAGGAGGACATGACTTGTATGATTCCATTAGATTGATTGAAATGGACAGCACCAAGAATGAAATATTGTCACAAGGAGATGACTTGAATGATTCCACTACATTGATTGAAATTGAGAGCACCAATAATGAAATATTGTCACAAGGAGGAGATGACTTGTATGATTCCATTAGATTGATTGAAATGGACAGCACCAATAATGAAATATTGTCACAAGGAGGAGATGACTTGAATGATTCCACTACATTGATTGAAATTGAGAGCACCAATAATGAAATATTGTCACGAGGAGATGACTTGAATGATTCCACTACATTGATTGAAATTGACAGCACCAATAATGAAATATTGTCACAAGGAGGAGATGACTTGAATGATTTTTTTGATCAATCTCTTGATGGCGAATTTATCGAGTGTTTGGAGACCATAGAGTTACAAGAATCATCATTGGAGACTTTTAATGAGGACATTGCTGATGAGGACATGTTACTAGTTCTTTCAAATTTAGAAAATTCTGAAGAATAAATTTATATTTAGAAATCAAAAATTGTTTGAGACATTATTCATTTTTATTTTTAATTTATGAGGTTGTAGCGAAGTGATTGTAGTATAAAATGAGACTTATAGTATAGAGTGCAACATTTTTATGTTACATGGTAAGTTTACTCATATTTACTTCCCTTCTGCCACTATATTATCTCCAATGTGTATTTGACATCTCTTCTTCATCTCCGGCCTCCTTTCTCTCACTGTGTGTCTCCGATGCATCTTATCGCTGCTATTTTGTGTAATTACAGAAGAGAGTAAAATAAAATAGTTCGGAACGTGAAAAGGGGGCAAAGTAGAGTACTCCTCACCCCCTAGGCCTTTTTAGGCGGTCCCAAAAGGATCAGTTTCTGCTTTCCTGAGAGATTATGGTATGAGTTCCATATACCACAATAACTTGCATTACAACATGCAAGATATCTATCTCCTATTACCAACTTTTGGAGATATTCGCTCTAAGCGCGAATATCTCCAAAAAGTAACACCTGCCCTGAGCAGTTCTTAGCCATGTTATCCAATGGGAGGTGGATAACATGGCTAAGAGCATTAGCTCGGTAATGCATGAATATCGCTGAGTTTTTAGCGATATTCATGCATTGCGGCCGTTTATTATCGCATTTGCGATAAACCTTGATAATAGCAAGGTTTATCTTCGATAATTTCTGACGATGCTTAGTGGTAAAAAATTGGTTGGTAAGCATCGTTAGCGATAAATATCGCTTAACTTTGGTAATATGCCCCAACGTCTGTTAACGTTCGATTCGAAGGAAATGAGGAAGTGTTGAAAAACATTGTCTGCGCCATCTTGCCTTTTTTGAAATGCCACACTTTTGTCGTGCACGGCAGCCATTTTAGATGTCTTGACCAGACCCACTCTCTGCACGCTGTCGATTCGTAGCATGGCTCCTCACCCACGCAAGCATCTTCCCTAGGCACTGGTCACCACCGCTCTCTGTCTTATGCATGGGCAATAAACCTCCCCCCATCTGCGCTGCTCTTCCCTGAGAATCACACTCTGTGCCCGCCCGACACCTCCCTTTCGCCCTATTCACTACCGCACCCTCTGACACTCCTCTTTCTCTGTGTCCGATTGTCCAGGCTATCAGCTAGCCCTGCAGATGTAGTTTATGGCCCCAGCTGTAAAGAATCACCCCTCTTCAAAGGAGTTATAGTAGATCAAGGCCCACACCCGATGAGATCCGTCACACCACACGTGTTCCTACTATCTGAAAACCATCCTGTATTGTGATTGGGGAGGGGACCGAGCCTGAAGCGGAAGATTCCAGGAATGACTCTTTGTACATCAAAGTTTTTACAATTATGTGTCACATTAAAAATATATAGCACTCCAACAAAGTAGTAGGAATATAAAACTTTAATAACATATAAATATATACAAGAAAACAAAAACAGTAAAAACATTTAAACAACGAAGAGACCGTGGCAATTTCTTTTGAATTATCCAATAGATTTATTGAAATTGACAGCACCAATAATGAAATATTCTTGTCAGTAGCGGTCTGTTGTGCGAATAGTTCCAAGGCAGCAGAACGCGCTGAAATCTAGATGGCACGAAAGTGATGTCTAGTAAGTTGCCGCCCAGCAAAAAACGGCGTGGGGCGCCGCGGGGGTGAGTGAGTCCAGTAGGCACCACAGCTATTCTTACCGGCATTGCAGAATTACTGCTGGGGACAATGCCTGTGCTGTAGCAGGGTCACAGCAGAAACAAAAAGTATTCTGTTGAAGATGTTGTTGGTTTTCAATTTGAAAACAGTTCTGGTGTCAACTGCTATGCTAATGTAGTGGTTAATGTTTTGTTTTCTCTAGAAAATGTAAAAGAGGGGGAGGCAGTCCAAAGTTCCGTTAAAAGGGCAAAGGAAAGGATCGGTGGTTTGAACTATCAGTCAAAAAGGGGAGGGGGTGCAATAATTTTTCCTACCGGGTCACACTGTGCTTTCACCGGAAGTGAGGTCTGCAGGATTCTAGTAATTCAAAGTGAGGCTGGCGCCAGCATGGGAGCGCCGACGTCCCGCGGATACCGTTTCGTCACTCCACGGGCGATCATGGCAGTCATTCCCCATCGGGGGTCGGAGACTCCCGCGGCTCCTCTAGAATCTTCAAGGTCGTGGAGGACTACGGTGGTGGAGTCAACCAGTGACCGGGCCATTTCTTTATGCTGGGCCCGCTCTTGCCAGGTCGACCGCCATTTTGAGAGTTCGGCAGCTACCGGCGATCGCGGGGTCACATGAGCGGACGGGCTCCACCCTGCCGGGCGAGACGTTGCAGCATGGCCACAGTGGAAGAACCCTTTTCCGGGCGCCTGGAGCGCTGAGGGTGCAGCTGGGAAGCCTCCACCTGGGGAGGCGGGAGAGGCCTGTTCGCACCGTCTCTCCCTCCCAGTGCACCCCACGGCGTCTCGCTTGAGATTTGTTATGGCCGGACCAGGCGATGAGGACGAGGGGGGGGGGGTCGGAGGCATGTGCAAGACATCCCCCCCCAGTGTTGTCGCAGCCATTATAAAAGAAAGAAGTGTCCCGTCCGTCTTCGGGCCGGGCTTCCGGTGGATGTCGGCCGGACGCCCCTGGCTCTGGCCCCATGAACGGGTTTCTTGGTTTATCGGCTGCAGCCGGATCCCGTCGGCCTCGGCCCCCCGACCGTTGGTGGTCGGACCGGAAGAGCATGTGGCGGGACTACCTGCAACTCTCAAGGGCCACCGCGGCCGGACTGGGAGAGAGAGGGGAGAGTCGAGGAGACATTCCCCCCCCTGCAACTGTTCAGCGTTGTAAAGGCAATCCCCTGGCCGGGTCCCGCTGGCCTTGGCCTCTCCTCCGGCTACACCCTACGTTAGGATCTCCTGGCCGAGGCGTGGCAGCAGGACCTGCCTTATATGGGCTGCTCCCGGCTGGGCGTAGCCGGAACCCTGCCCCACCTTGGAAGTTTCCAGAGTGGGGGTGGATGTTCTACTGACTTGCATTTTCCCTAGTCTATCGATTTTTTTGGCGTGGCAGGCGGTGGGACAGCGAGGGGTGATTTGGTTTCTCTTACTGTTTTTCTGGTCTCTCACCACTGGCATATTTTAACGTTTTCTTGTTTCTAGGACATTAATAGGTTTTATCATTACGTTATGTTATCGTTTCTTTGTTCGTTGTTTAATAAAAGTTCATGTTCATCAGTGGCCTACTGATTTTCGTTTTCCTATTTTTTTCTTTCCAGGTTGTTTCATGGTAAAGTTTCTGTTAACAGGATACAGTGATCACTTCGTTATTATTGCATATGTCCTTTTCACTAGGGGTGCTCTCTGGTCGGGCCAGATGACGTATCTCTAGTAAATGGTCCGGGTGAAAAAGGTGCATCAATCAGTGGGGAGTAGATAGGCATGACAGATTACAACGGGGGAGAACGGTCCGCATTACGTACCCTTTCACTACTTGCAAAGATTTTCCTACGTTTATTTGCAAACAGGGAATACCTCCAAAAAGAACTAATTCCCAAACAGTCAATGTTCGGACAATCAATCAATCAATGAGGAATGAAATAGGTACGACGTGTTAAAGGCTTGCGTTACCTACCCTTCACTATCTGCAAAGGGAGAGAGAATATTCCTATTCTTCCTCGTTTGCAGGTAGAGAAGATCCTTAAGAGAATTAACTTCGAACAATTCAATGCTCGATTGAAACAATCAACAAGGGGTACTGTGAACACAAATGAACGCCGCTTATATACATACGCATTGCTATTTTCAACAGGTTGTTCCTAATGTTTCTATTTTAGCGAGGTCAAAAAGAGATCCCATTAGTGGCCTACTGATTTTGCTCGATTCCTTTTGTTTTTTTACACGATTTTTCGCTATCTGCAAAGACTAAACAGAGTATTGCGACTCTGTGCTTGTTTGTAAATAGAGAATGAACCAAAGAGAACAATCAATCAAATGGAGAGAGAAGCAGGCACGACGGATTACAAAGGGGGCAAAGGGCTGCGTTAACTACCCTTCACTATCTGCAAAGAGAGAGTACTCCTAATAGAAATGAGGGGTGGGGGGCAGCATTCAAAGCAGATCAGTGTGCATAAACACGAAAATGTTTTTACTTACCACGTACTTGACATTCGACAGCTTATGATATTTGCTATTAAAAAACCATTGAAATTCACTGAAAAAACCATAGGTTATAGACCATATATAGATAGGAATTAGCATTTACAAAACCTTGAAAATTCACTGAAAAAACCATAGGTTATACACCATATATAGTTAGGAATTAGCATTTAAAAAACCTTATTTTACTCACACAAAACCATTGAAATTCCATATATAGTTAGTTGCACTAACTATATATCGCGCACCCGCAATCCACTGCTGATCATGTCACATATTACATCATTCATGACATGGTCAGTGACATCACTGATGACATCACTGATGACATCTCAAATGACATCACTGATGAGATCACTGATGACATCATCCAGTGACTGTGTGTTTCTGTAAAGTTTAAATATGTTTTACATATTGAAGAATGAGTAGATGTATAAGTGTCTGGACGAAGGATTTAGTAGGTGCATGACTGAATGTATGAGTGAGTGATTAAATGTGTCTCACTGAGTGCATGGGTTAGTGACTAAACTGTCTTAATTTGTGCATCATTATGTCTGTTGTTCTGTAAACTGCTGCATGTGTTGATCAGTAGCTATATGATTAACTATATGGGTTATTGATTGATTGTCCAAGTATTTGTATAGGAGACTGAGTGTGTGTGTGGCTGGCTGGGAGGTGTGTGACTCTGTGCAGATCAATGTGTACTTGTATCAATGATTGTATAAGAAAGTAAGTATGTGTTAGTATATGTTTGAAAATGTAAGGTGCTCTATGTTTAACTGTATAGACAAGAAAATGGAAGTGTGATTGATTCTTTACAGGACTGACTAGGTGTGTGAGTAACTCCATGGATGAGTGGCAGAGTGTAAGTGTCTGTATAGGTGTATGAGTGCATATGATAGTGTTGTAAAGATGAGTGATTGTATGTATGAATGATTGTATGGGTGAATGAGTGAATGTGTGTGTAGACGTAGGAATCAGTGAGTACGTATGTAGTAACTAGTATTGGTGTGTCAATGGTTTCAAAAATTATACTCTGTATTTAACACTGGGTGAAACAGAGGTTATATTAAAACGTGAGGAGATGCATTGTATTGTCACATGAATGATATCATCAGTGATGTGGTCATTGATGTCAAATGAGATGTCATCAGTGATCTCATCAGTGATGTCATTTGAGATGTCATCAGTGATGTCATCAGTGATGTCACTGACCATGTCATGAATGATGTAATATGTGACATGATCAGCAGTGGATTGCGGGTGCGCGATATATAGTTAGTGCAACTAACTATATATGGAATTTCAATGGTTTTGTGTGAGTAAAATAAGGTTTTTTAAATGCTAATTCCTAACTATATATGGTGTATAACCTATGTTTTTTTCAGTGAATATATATATATATATATATATATATATATATATATATATATATTGCCTCACGAACTCCCAACTCAACCGCCACCAGGACGACCAGAAATCAGGACACGGACCACACGGCAGGTAGGAATAAAGTGCGTCTTTTTATTTCTCTATGTAGACATGACGCGTTTTGTCCGGTGCTCCCGGACTTGATCACATGACAAGTCGTGACCCCCAAAGTGCTTAAATACCATTCCATAGCATAATATGCTCCTCCCCCTCTCTCTCATGGGTATGGAAAACAGACTTCGCTAATCACTTTTTACTGCATCATACAAAGATTATGTAAAAACATATATACAATCTTATAATGAATTATACGTGAGATGTTATGCATAAAATCATAGGCCAGTGCCTCTATATCCTATATGCATCAGATTATCACAAATATATGTAAGAACCATAAAACAATGTAAAAAATGTAAGAAATGGAGGGCCAGTGCCCAAATTATCCCTATTATACTCTATTTCTCATGAGCATAATTGGAAAATGTGATTGCCGTATTTTCCCCTTGATTTTAATGCGTGGAACAGATATGATAACATTTTAATGCTAAACCAGAAACCAGTGATAAAAAGACAGGTTAATCTTAAATGATAAAATAACAATCATGAGCATTATTAAGAAATCACATAAGAACCAAAGCGAAAATATATTTTCTTCTTTACACCCCTTTAGGTTCATATTAAATTGTTGATTTAAGGATTTCATGACATTGATTCTATACCTTAAATAGGGAAATGCTCTCAAGTCCCAAGTGCAAGACGCAAGGAAATACATTATGACGTATTTGAAAATTCAATAATTCATCTATCTATGTAGCCGATACTATACATCTATCTTATTGTTACTACACGTGCAAACTACAAAACAGGAAACCTCCCTCTCATAGACACCGAATAAAAACCAGTAAAACTAATAAGTAAAACTAGTTAAAATCCAGTAAAAACAAGTCAAAAGCTCAACCACCGTGACATCAACACGCATAAAAACAACAAGATAAAAATGGATATCAAATAACACAAAAAACCTCACACATAAAAATAAGAAAATTCATAGTGCATATTTATATTATGTTACAGGTGTATGTATATATATATTTATGATTTTTTTAAATATATTTCTTACATTTAATAATGTATTCAAATAATTATTTATTAATTAATTATTATTAAGTAAATATATATATATAAAATTTTATATATATATGTTTAATTTACATTACATTTATTATTTGTTAACATTTTCTAATAATTCTAAATATTTTTTTAAGTTATATGTACTATTTAATTTACTTTACATTACTTTTATACATTAAAAAAAACGATATTTTAACTTCGATATTTTTAACAATATTTGTTTATCTTGATATTTTAGCACTTACCATTATGAAGATAGGATGTTGATATTATTGGCATCAATATTTATGTCACGATATTTTGGGCACACAATATTTTGTCACTCAATATTTTGTCAGTGATTCAGATGATTCACTGCTCCGGGGTGGGCATCAGGTTGGGCAATTTTTCCCTGGCCCTTCTCCGTGATGAAGCCTGATGCTATGCTATTGGAAAGGCATGTTTTACAGTGTGGTTCACCATAGTCATAGCCCGCAAATTGAAACTGACCCTTTCTACCATGATAATTTTGTTAATGGCTCAAGAAGCAAATCAGTTGTCTTGTGCTTCTTTTAGAAGCATTTAATTTTATAGCTGGAGAAATTTGTTGGTCTATAAATCCATTCACAAGAGAGGTTTTTGTATACTGTGCATCCTGAACTGAATTATTTCAAGTTGCTCTAAAATGTGATGATCTTGAAAAGGAGGCACAGTGAAGAAAAGTACTTGCCCAGGATCGCACAGATTGATTCAAACCAGGTTCTCTGAGTTGGGGCCTCATAATTTTTGCCCAAGTCCACAAACGCTTTTGACTGGTCTGGCACTGCCTGGTGATGATGATGCATCCGCTACATGCAGCTGTTGAACGAATGAATGAATGAACGAATGAATGGATGAATGAATGAATCAATGAATCAATGAATGAGATTCAGATTGTACCGCGTTCAGCTACTCCAGGGCGTGTCCCGGCGCTTTGCTCAAGGTCAGTGTGGGGCATGATTGTGTCGTCTATTCCTGCATCCTGCATGAAAAGCCAGGTTTTCAACCTTTTTTTGAACACTGAGATAGCATCCACTGCACATAGCTCCCGGAGCTTGTTCCATGCGATTGGTCCTAGAAGGGAGAATAAATGTCCCCCAGCTCTAAGTCGGTGAATTCTAGTGATAGCCTGAAGGCTATTGGCAGACCGCAGATTTCTTGAAGGAACGTATAAGCTGAGTCTTGTTCTGAGGAACCCCACACCTGTGTGGTTAAAGTGCCTTGTGAATCAACACGCATGCTTTGAACATGATTCTATTCTTTATTGGGATTCATTGGAGGGTGCACAGGTGCAAGGACACATGCGTTCGTGAAGGTAAACTAAGGAGAATGCAAGCTGCCGCGTTCTGGACTACCTGAAGTTTGTTAATCAGGTATTCGAGTAGAAAACTACATACAGTAGCACCATCTATGGCTCTATCAGCTTCTTTTCATCAAACAAAAAGGAACATAACTGGAGCGAAGGAGTCCCAATCTAATTGACAGATGCTCTGTGATCAGAGAACTATAGCATTGCATCATAGACAAGGTATTTATTAGGCCTCTCTAAAATGAAGTATTTATCTCCCCAACCACGGAGTTTCACATTTCAAAAATCCTGTCTTATGGTTCCATCCATTTATCTCCTTATCTCGCCAATTCCATTCATTTTCTGAGATATTGATAGTGTGCATACTCTCTCTAGAACGGCACCATCTGCAAAAGACTTCAGTTTTAAGACGGCCTATGGCTACCTCCAGCCATCGTCATCCAGAATGTAGGGGTCCAATGGACATGGACGTTGAACAAACATTATGTGATAGACACTTAGCAAGAGCTGGGGAGCCACTGAAGATTTTAGTCAAGTGCCTGGCTGTGTCTAAGTTCCAGGTCCTTTTGGAACAGAGCCGACAAGCCTTTTATTCCACTGGGCATTTCCCCAGTGGGCAGGAGCCATATGAGGCAGGATTTGAAAGCCCAAGGCTGCTCCTGGTGCCTCTGTCATCTTCTTATTTGCAGCCACTATAGGGATGCTATGAGAGAGAAAGAGGGAGGGAGGAAGGGGAAAGGTAGAGAGAAAGGTGGAGAGGGAGAAGAGAGGGAGGAGAGAAGTAGAGAGGCAGAATGGATCTATGGAAAGGGATTGTGTGAGGAGAAGAAGGTAGCAGGGTTGGTTTGAGCATTTTTGATAGGGATGCTTTTAGTTCCCCAGTTCGACCTTGTCTTGGTACCACGAGCCAAAGATGAGATGAGTCTTTGTAGGAAAGAAGGATCTGCTTCTTATTGTTACCCCATTTTTGCTGGATGTAATGCTGTTTTTGACTAGTCTGACTGGGATCCTGCTAATCAGGACCCCAGTCTATCTGCTTTCTCCCTAAACTGCATGCACTTAGGTACACCTCAGATTGGATACTGGGGTACCCTTCTCAGTCCCTAGTATATGGTACACATGTACCCAGGGCATAGGTACCCCAGAGCTCTCCCATGGGCTGCAGCATGTATTATGCCACCCATGAGACACCATTCAAAATTGAACAACATGCCTGCCATTGTAGCCTGCGTAATTCGGTGTATGCGCTACTTACTTAAGATATAGGTTTACTATATCTAAGGGTCACTGCACTTAAAACCTATAAGTCACTCCTACAGCAGGCCTTTACAATCCTGAGGGCAGGGTGCTTGGTTCTAAGTGAGAGGGTGCCCCTGCATGAGCAGGACACCCCTGCAGCCTATGGAGTCCCTTCCCCTGGGTTGTCAGTAAAGCAGCCATATACTAATATAAAGAAGCATTACAGGACCGTTTCATGACCATCTCGAAAACGGCTGCAACCAAGCCTATTGTGTTTGGTGTCAAAGATGTTGAATCATACCCCGACACTAGTAACCGGTGTGGGAGGTCTGATTCCACCCACCCGGAAGGCCCTTTGTGGGGCCCTTGGTGTTCATGGAACCAGCCTTCTAGCTCCCTATAGCACAAAATGGTTGCTGCCGACCAGAGACACATTTCTGCCCTCCTGCTGCTGAGCCAAGCTCGAGTAGGGGAAGGCAAAGCATTAGGCATCCTGTCAGAGGGAGGTGTGACCACATCTCAGACAGTATTTAGTATATTAGGGCTGGGAGGGTCCCCTGAATATTTCCAACCCTCTACCGTGGGTACTTAAGGGCTTACCTGGTCGTAGAACCTTAGATTCACTGTGGACAAGATTCAGAACTGAAACCACTGCACTTTGACCATCTGGGCACTCTGGACTTTTGGGCCTGTGCACTGTACAGGATCTGTGTAGGACCTGTGGAGCATCCAAGACACCTGCAGATAATCTACTTTGGAGTCAAGAAGTCACTCCCCTGCATTTACAGGCACTGCTGACAGGTCTGCTGATCCCCAGCTCCTATGGACTCCTAAAGGCTCAGCAACAAAGGAGGCGGGTTTGTACGTCCCTCGAGGTCCGAGCTGCCCTCTCACTGAGAATGAGGACAATATCCCTCATGGCGGCTGCAATACCCAAATCCCTGTGCACTGTGTACTTTTGAAAGTGCATGTGCTTGTTGGCAATCTTGTGAGAAGTGCATTGGGCTTCAAGTAGCCCCAACCTCTGGCAACTTCTCCTACAAAGATCTTCAACCACCTCACAGCGTGTGCTCCGTGGCCTGTTGTTTTGTGAAGCTGCTCAAGGTCCTCTGGCGACTCCTGTGCCTCCGGCCTGTGGGTCCAATTGAGGGTCATCTTTGTTTTCCTTGGGCTCCCCTGATTGCTCTGGGATTGCCCTGACTCCCCTGCTTGTTGTGAGACTCCTGGACCTTGCTGGTCCAAACCTAACACTTCCATGACTTCCTGTGTGGGTTGCTTTTGCCAAGGCTTGTCGGTGCTCCCGCCAGACACCGACCCCTCAGTACTCGACATCCTTTGTTGAACAGCTTACATCTGGCTCCTCGTCATGCTCAAGGTTGCCTGGTCCCCATAGCTGCAGAGTCAAGGTCACCGTCAACTATCATGAAGTACCTGACATCGGTGGGCATTCGTCCACTGAGCCCCTGGTCACTCTCAAGTGACCCAGACTCTATACCCTCTGCTTTAAGATACTTCTCGACAGGAATCCACATTTGGATTCCAATGGAGACTTTCTCCTCTTCCAGTAGTGTCACTTTCCTGAAGTTCTCCATTGGGTTCGACTGTGGTTTTCGACGTCAAACCACACCTATGCACCCTGCTTCCCTGGGATAGGTAACTTGGGTACCATGGTATCGACGGGTTGGGTGGCTCTCCAACATTCTGTCTTCCATGGGGTTTCTTCAGGGTCCACTGGGAAGGGTCCTTAATCTTTAAAATTCAAACTGTGACTTCCACATAGACTTGTATGGAGCACGCGGTAGTGTTCACACACTGCACCTGCACTCCATGGGGTCCCTATATACTCATTTAACAACAAAGAAATCCTTGGGTCTGAAATGTCTGTACCTGCAGGAGGAAACACTAAAGGTAGTTTCTCATGGCTTGTGGTGAGATTCCTTTCAGGACGAAATCCCTCACCCACCATAGATGGAATGCTTCATCATCTGGGATTCTAATCTTGGCGGGAAAGCCTGGTCTGGCCAAGGGCTACAACTCCCTTGCTGAGAGGAAGGAGCTCAGGGATGCTTTTATTCCTACGCCTAATAGGATATACTAAATCCTTCAGATGAGTAGGACCAAAACTAGTGTGATGAGGGCGCAGTACTGCAAAAAGAAGAACTCTAAAGTGTAGATGGTGAAACTAAAACTAACTAACTAGAGCAATGGAGCTGCCTTTATTCATTCTTTCCCGCTGCAGTTATGGATATAGAACTGCATGTGTCAGATAAAAAATATAGGTGTACGTGTTTCAGCCTCGGAGACCCATTGTGGTATTGTGTCTTTTGTCAGGACCTTGAACAATACTACTGCGTAGATAGTACTTGAACATTGTGAAAAGAAAAGGTAAAAGTGAAATACAAAACCAGTAATCTGTCTGTTTTACAGCGTTCGATTTACTGGCCGTACCTATGAAAAAGACACAAACAACAAGAGAAAACCAGTGGGTTAATGACTCACAACACATTATTTAGTACACAGTAAGGAGCTATTGGGATGTCAAAATCTCCACCCTCAATACACTTACGGCTTTAAAAATCAATGAAAAAGTATCTTGCCCTTAATCTCCGGATAAGAGGCCTCACGTCAGACTGGCAACAGCCCTGGGAGGGACACCGCTCTGAAAAGAAAGTAAGCGAAAGTGTCAAACACACTCAACGAGTTAGTCCGACACCACTACCCTAAAAGAAAAGTTGTTGAGAAGAGAAACAACCATAGAGAAGCCTCTCAGGCATATAGTGACAAAGGGCACCTGAAGCCCTCAAAGAAAGGCTGTGGAACTGAGGGCTTATGTGGAAAAATCAATGTATCAGTTGAGCCATGGCTATCTAGATGGAAATACTTCTGAACGCATCTCTGATTGATAGCCAAAAAGAACACTGGGAGCTTGCTGTGGACAGGGTTGGCCAAAGCCTACCCTTTATGTAATACACCTGTGCATAGTATTCGTTATAATGTTAGATGGCTGGTATCAAGAATGCACTGTAGTGCTCTAATATGTGCTGCTTTATCAAATGGGACCCAATATTTGTCGACATAGGTGCACTAGAAAATATCTAAAAAAATTACAGAATCCCCGGCTTGTAACCGGATATTCTTATGTAGTAAGTAATCATCAATGTAAAATGGTGTTTATGCTTACTCTTTGTTAGCCCACAAATGTAGACTATGCAGACATGCAGTAACTTGATGAAAGCATTGTCATTAACTCACTAGAGTGTGGAGACCACCCATAGGAGTCCTCTGTGTGGTTGGCAGGAAAACAGTCAAAACACCTGTAAGCATACTCTTAATCGGAGGGCAATACAGTCTCCAATAAGTGCACTTATAATAAGTTACAGTCAGCACCGGACTGGGAGAAAAGTTCCCTTAGGCGTACTCTGTGGATATCAGAGGAACAGTGAAGCCACCTGCATACGTGCTCCCTGACAAGAACGGGAAAATAGTACAACCACCCATGTGAACGCTTAAACACAAGATGCCCTGAAGTGCTTAGCTCATACAGCGGAATCGGAATTAGCTGGTACTGATGCTTGTCTCCCCACCGTCAACAAAATGGCTATGGCTCATTTAGCGGGACTTGCTACAGCGCTACAGGAACCCAGTTTCAGATTTAACAAAAGACGTGCGACCCGTACCTCTCCGTCGGTACCTCAGTTAGGCGTTGAGCTGCTGCTGGAGGTGACGGGCCGCTCGCAAAGTGTACTTCTTTTAACTCACTTAGCAGTGGGAAACAGAATGGTGACATCACCGCATTCCTTGAGGGGAATGGGGCGATGATATCACCTCATACCTGCGTTGGGGTTTCTGGGAAATGTAGTGTTACAAACAAAACCAGAAAAGGTCCCTTGCAATTGAATACTGAAAGCTACAGGGAGTATTTTTAAACCATCCTGTGTTTGAGATCTGAAATAAATATTAATATCTTGTCATTTCCACTTGCACCGGTTGAAAACTCATGTGGTGGTGGGTGAGTTTTTTATGGATTGAATTCTGGGAAGCAGTGCAACTATAGAAAGCAAACACATCCAGGTGGTACACTGGATATGTCTAAATGGTGTATTATACATACAAAACCTGTGGTAGATGATTATAGTTGACCCTATTGAGTGAGATGTTTCAGCTATTTGAGCTAGACAGTGATGAACTACACGGTTCACAATGGCACACCATGCCATTATTCGACCAGGATGAATTTCCTTAATCTAAAGTGACATACACAGGATATTGTCATTGTGCCCTGCACTATCACTATGTAGGAGGTGAACCCATCTTTGTTCACAGCGGAATAGGTATTTAGCAATGTCTGTTATGTGCAGTGGGATATAGGGTTGTTCCAACACTGCCCAGCTTAGTTCCTCTGGTTTGTGGGTGCTTTCTAGGTAATGAGTCGTGAGCTTGGTGGACTGTTTTCTGCAACGAATGGTACTCTTGTGCTCCATTATCCTGATCTTTATCTTACGAGTGGTCATGCCCACATATTTAAGATCATAAGGGCAGTTGATCAGATAGATCAGCTTCTCGCTGTTACAGTTAGTATGGCGAGATAACACCCATGGTCTATCTGTGCCAATATCGACAATGGTAGTGTGTTTCATGTGTGGACAGGCAGCACAAGATCCACAGGGAAAATGGACTCGAATGACTGGGAGACCCCATAGTGTCTCTCGGCTGGTGTTCTTCTTTAGTTTCGGACGTGTATGAACCAACTGATCTTTTAGGTTCGCCCTTTTTTTGAATGCAAACAATGGTTGGGGTATTGTAGTGTTCCCTATGTTAAGGATCTTCTTATTTTTCTTGATCGATCTCCTATTAAGTTGGAGAAGCTACAGAAGGTGTTGACACACTTAATCGTTGTGGTCTCCTCTTTGGGTGCCGCAACCTTAATCAGTGCCTCCCTGTTATTGTTTGCTGCACGTTTTCTTGATTTCCATTCCAAAACAGCTGGGTAATTCCTGTCTTTGAGTTGTGCTGACAACATCCATTACATGTTCATCGTATTTGTCCTCCGTGGAGCAATTTCTCCTAATCCATAGAAATTGAACGTGGGGCAGGTTATATCGTAGCGATTTAGGATGGTTACTGTTGTTTGACAACAGGGAATTCCTGGCCATGCGTTTCCTATAAAGTTCTGATCCCAGTCCATCTCTTGATGGGAAGATGCGGATGTCAAGAAATGGCAGACTGAAGTTACTAAATTCAAGGGTGAATTTTAGTAACTAATTTTTGGTATTCAGCCATTAGTGGAAATCAATTATTAGTATTTGGATCCTGTATGGGTTGACACCTGTCAATATTTTCTCTTGCTCAAAAAGGTGTACATATAAGTTCCCCAGGCTGGGCGCAAAAAAGCTGCCCATAGAAGTTCCAGATGTTTGGAAATATAGGGTATACTCAAATTTGTGGAAATGTTCTTTCATAGCCAGTCGTGCGCATTCCATTATGAAGTGTACCGTGTGGATGGTATCCAAATCTCTGTTGTCGAGCAAGGATCGTACTGCTGCAAGTGTTTCATCCTGCGGAATGCAGATGTAAAGAGACTCAAAATCAAAAGAGACCAGATAGTCTCAAGTGATATCAAAAGGAGTCTCAGCAAGGAGTCTAAGGATATCTTTGGTGTCTTGAATGTAGGTAGGCATCTCTGATACAATCGGTCAGAGGAAATGATCCACGAAAGTGGAGAGGGGCTCCATGAGCGACCCTATCCCTGAAATTATAGGTCTCCCAGGGTGTGGTCTTTGCTCTTTATGTATTTTCGGCAATACAATAAAATATGGACTAACTGGATGACTTGTGGCCAAGAATTTTGCCTCTTGGGGATTGATCCACCCATTGTCTTTTTCATCTTCAACCAGCCGTTTAATTTCTTGTGTAAGCCTTGACTTGGGATCCATTTTCAATGGACGATAGAACTGTCTGTTCTCTAACTGTCGAAAACATTCCGAGTGGTAGGATGATGTATTCGTGATGATAATAGCACCACCTTTATCCGCTGGCTTAATGGATATTGATTTGTCGCTTATTAGCGTTTTTATTGCTAGCTGTTGTCTTTTCATGAGGTTTTTGAATTGTCTGGCGATCTGCTTACAAACGTACACTACTTCTTCCAAGACAGCTTTCTCAAATGTCAGAACCTGAGAGGGAATCAGGTGAGAAGGGGGATTGAAAGTGGAGCGGGTTTTCAGGCCTGTGTTGCATGCTTCTTCTTCCAAATCTTCAGTGGATTTGTCCTTGCAGAAGAAAAGGCGAATTTACGGAAGAAGGGCTCTAGTTCTTGCTGAATTTGGAATGTATCACCTTTGTATGAGGGGACGAAACCTAGTCCTCTATTAAGTACTGTTAGTTTGTCTTCAGACAGCTGCCGGTCACTCAAATTTACCACGAGGTCGCCTCGTGGCTGCTAGCTGGCTGGGAGGTGGATTTCGTCATGCTCTTTGTGCTTGTGGGAGACGGAGGAGGGATCCAGTGGACTTGTTCTTGTTTCGTTTTCCCCTCGATCTGCCTCAGCCAGACCCTAATAAAGGCTGGATTGGGAAGAATTGTGGCTGTGGATGATATGGTAGCATGGGTAGTTGGAACCACTTTCCAAATTCAGCAAGAACTAGCGCAATTTTTCAGTAAAGTCCGCCTTTTCTTCTTCTTCAAGGACAAATCCACTGTAGATTTGGAAGTAGCGGCATGCAACACAGGCCTGAAAACCCCCTCCACTTTCAATCCCCCTTCTCACCTAATTCCTTCTCAGGTTCTGACTTTTGAGAAAGCTGTCCTGGAAGAAGTAGTGATCGTTTGTAAGCAACCACCCATGGTACCGTATTATCCACAACTGTACTGTTCTTTATGTATTGACAATTTTAATTCTTTTCCATAAATTGAAAATAATGTTTTGATATTTAGGTACAAAAAATGTAATAACTTAAAACTAAAATAAAAAGTGTTTTGATAATAAATAATTCAACATAGTCATGGTCATTATCTTATAACAATGCACAATGTTTTCAAGTATTATTATTTGTATGCTGTCCTGAAATTGTAATTTCTGATTATAGTATACTTTCTACTAGCTTCTTTTTCTCCCTTTAATACACCATTTAGACACATCCAGCGTACCACCTGGACGTGTTCACTTTCTATAGTTGCACTGCTTCCATTCAATTCGTATCAAACTCACCTGCCACCACATGAATCTTCAACCGGTGCAAATGGAAATGACAGGATATTATTATTCATTTTAGATCTCAAACACAGGGTTTTTTTCAAATATTCAGTATTTCGAATCCAAGGGGCCTTTTCCTGTTTTGTTTGAACACTACATTTCCCAGAGACCCGACGCAGGCACACGGTGATATCATCACCCCGTTCCCCTCAAGGAACGCCGTGACATCACCATTCCGTTTCCCGCTGCCTAGTGAGTTCAAAGAAGTACACTTTGCGAGCGGTCCTTCACCTCCGGAATTAGCTCAACACCTGACTGAGGTACCGACAGAGAGGTAAGGGTCTACCGTCTTCTGTCAAATCTGAAATTGGGTTCCTGTAGCTCTGTAGCAAGTCCTGCTAAATGAGCCATAGCCATTTTGTTTTATTTTGTTGACGGTGGGCAGACACGCATACGTATGGAGTAATTCCCATTCCGCTCTATGAGCTATGCACTTCAGTTCATCTTGTGTTTAAGCGCGCTCATGAGTGGTTGTACTATTTTCCGTTCTTGTCAGGGAGCACGTATAAAGGTGATTTCACTGTTCCACTGCTAACCACACAGGGTACGCCTACGGGCACTTTTCTCCAGTCCGGAGCTGACTGTAACTTATTATAAGTGCATATACAGGAGGCTGTATTGCCCTCTGACTAAGAGTATGCTTACAGGTGTTTTGACTGTTTTCCTGCTTATCACAGAGGACGTCTATGGGTGGTTTCCACTCTCTCGTGAGCTAACAACAATGCTTACATCAAGTTACTCTTACACCATGTCTGTGTAGTCTACATCTGTGGTCTAACAAAGACTAAGCGTAAACACCCTTTTACATTGATGATTACTTACTACATAAGAATATCTGGTTACTAGCCGTGGAGTCTGTAATTTTTTTTAGATATTTTCTAGCGCACCTATGTCTACAAATATTGACTCCCATTTGATAAAGCAGCACATATTAGAGCACTAGAGTGCTTTCTTGATACCAGCCATCTAACATTATAAATGAATACTATGCACAGGTGTATTTCATAAAGGGTATGCTTTGGCCAATGCTGTCCACAGCAAACGCCCAGTGTTCTTTTTGGCTATCAATCAGAGATGCGTTCAGAAGTATTTCCATCCAGATAACCATGGCTCAACTGATACATTGATTTTTCCACATAAGCCTCAGTTCCACAGCCTTTCCTTGAGGGCTTCAGGTGCCCATTGTCACTATATGCCTGAGAGGCTTCTCTATGATTGTTTCTCTTCTCAATAACTTTACATTTAGGGTAGTGGTGTCAGACTAACTCATTGAGTGTGTTTGACACTTTCACTTCCTTTCTTTTCAGAGCAGTGCCCCTCCCCCCAAGCTGTTGCTAGGCTTAGGTGAGGCATCTTATCCGTATACTAAGAGTAAGATACTTTTTCATTGATTTTAAAAACTGTATGTGGATTGAGGGTGGAGATATTGACATCCCACTAGCTCCTTACTGTGTACTAAATAACATGGTATGAGTCTCTAACCCACTGGCTTTCTTTTGTTGCTTGTGTCTTTTTAATAGGTACGGCCAGTAAATCAAACACTGGAAAACAGCTAGATTACTGGTTTTGTATTTCACTTTTACTTTTTCTTTTCACCATCTTCACGTACTATGTACGCAGTAGCATTGTCCAAGTTCCTGACGAAAGCCGCAATACCACTATTGGTCTCCAAGGCTGAAAAATGTAGACCTACTAGCGAGACCAAGCTTTCCCGCCAAGAGGAGAATCCCAGATTTTTAAGCATGCCACCTATGGTGGGTGAGGGATTTCATTGTGAAAGGGATATCCCCACAAGCCACTAGAGACTACCTCTAGTGTTTCCTCCTGCCGGTACAGGCATTCCAGACCTAAGGATTTCATTGTTGTGAAATGTATTGATTGGGAGGTAATCCTTGCAGGTCTCTAAAATATCCCTGGGACCTCCCTTCCTTTTCTGTGTTAAGTCCCTAACTACTCACCTACGTTCACTCGACATTGTCCTGACTCCAGTCGTGGTTCCTATACCACTTTCTTAGTATATGTTGTGGTCCCCCCTGGAGCCCGCTGTGTATTAGTGCTATTTACTGTGATTTCTTTGCTAAAGTATAGAGTGCTTTGTGTCTATTTCCTTGTGGGAGATACTGTAACGTACTAGATAGTGTTATATATTAAATACATATTTTTATAACTACTGTGTGGTTCTCTTTTCATTTAATCTATACTATAAGATTGTATTCTGGTAAAACAAGCTGCTTTACACTCCTTCAAGACTAGGCCTGAAGGCTGCTCTCCACAGCTACCACTTGGATAGCTTTCCAAGGTTCTATACACAAAGCGAAGTAGGAGTAATAAGATGTTGCTTTTTAGAAGAGGTTAAGAGACAACACACACAAGTTACAAAAACTGCCATCACCCACAAAAATGTGTGGCATGCTTTATCATAGGGCTGCTAAACACACCTCTGTGCAAGCCAACGACAGATGTGGAGCAACAGAGTGGAGGAGACAATACAAACATAAAGAATACTGGGATCCAGAACAAAGTGCAGAAAAACAATGTTAAAACGAACTCAGGGATCTCCAAGTTCCCCTTTATTAATGGACTCCCTGATTAGGGTTAAAATAGTTTCTATCAACCAGTGGATGGTGGTATGTTCGTCTATAATGGACCGTCTACCCCTCCACTCTGTAAGGCTGTCAACATGTTTCAGCCGGATGCTGCGTCTTTACTGGCTTTCTTCAGTACTAGGTAGATCCCTAAATTTCCCCCCTTATATCCTACCTCAAGGAGTAGATCGGGGTCACAGCCTGTGTCAGTACGCAGGTCGTGCCGCTCTTGTAACCACACTACGTGAAATCACCAAGTTCCACTGGAAATCGTGTTCGAACTGGCGGGGGAGTGAGAACGGCTCCCTGTCGTCACATATTCATCAAGGTGAGTCCGTCTCGGACATTATGTCCCTCCCAACTTTCTTAGGTCCTCTGAGTCATCTTAAATCACGATGAGGGTTGTATGGTCTTGTGCAAGGAGCCCACTTACATTAGTGGACATCATATGCCAGGCCAGCCTTTTACAGTCTTCATGTGGTTTCTGTTTCACCTGGGGGGGAGTGAGAGAGAGAAAAAGAGAGAGAGGGTGGCTTGAATGGCGCAACCAGGGAGCTTGGCATCAATACCGGCTTGCATGCTTAACCAAAATGTGTGATCCTATGCAAATACTATATTACATTATGCCTTTTTTTTCGTTATCATCACATTTAAAAGCTCATTGAAAGCACATTTAAAAGCACATTGAAATTCAGGATATGTGCTGCTTCATATGCAAGTATAACCTAGGCCAATAGTAGGACACACATCACAACTGCCATGCCTCATAGTTAATTAATGCCATTTTTAGGGAGGGGGAGGAAATGACATTTTTTAAGCTCATGTGTAGAAATGATCCCTTTTAAATATTGCCGCTCAATGCAGAGATACAGTTTAATGTTCCAACGTGAAATTCTCACGCAAGTTAAAAAAAATACACTTTTTGGATTGTTAAAGACTTTATCATAATTGTACGTGACGTTTGTTGCACGATTTTCATGCCTAATATGTTGGCTGCTCGGTTGGTGTTATGGGTGTTAGAGCCATGCCAGACCCATGGCTCATTAATGGCGTGGCTCTCTGTTTTTGTTTAAAAGCTCTCCCACCTCTACCTTCAACAATGGAAATCATGTCACATTATAGAGCAAAACACAGCCGTGGAACCCCCAGAGGAATGGAAACATAACTAGTAACTGGTATTATGAAAAAGAGCAGAGAAACATGTGTTAAGTTTCGCCGTCACAAATGGCATCGTTTTGGTATAATTTATCAGTAGAATTACCATTAAGTGCCTTTCATTCTTCAAACAGTGATTTTAATTGGCTCTAGTCATTATTGAGCTCGTTCAGGAAAGATGTTCTTTAATGTGTACACTGTTTTAGTTTCCCATTTTAAGAAACTAATGTTTTTGGAGCTGCTTAGTGCTTTCATCTTTTTTCATAACATCGAATTTTTCATCTACCAATGTGTCTGTTAAAGAATCTCCGCGTGTCACAGGAAAATAATTCAGCGCTTTTATCACGCATCTGTTCTTTAACTCTCTGCAGATATATGTTTCCAAATTCTGCTGAGTGTTGGAACTGCTCATTTTCTCCATTATAGGGAGAATTCGTCTCTTTGCTGGCCAAAACTGAATATGCCCTTTTATAAAATGTGGGGGGAGTGAGCTAGAGCCCAATTATATACCAGGCAAAGCAAGCTCAGTTGTTTCCTGTTGGGTAAACAGCCTTTACCACGCAGTCATTACCACAACATGCATTTACAATAAAGGGGCATATTATCAAGAAAGGGCGTTACATTATCGCCGCTTTTATCGGCAGGAAACTGCCGATAAAGCAGCGATAATGGGCTTGATAATATGCTCTAAGGAATTCCAATCGAAGCTCATGTTAGATGTCTTCACATCTAACATGGGCTTCGATTGGAATTCCTTAGAGCATATTATCAAGCCCATTATCGCTGCTTTATCGGCAGTTTCCTGCCGATAAAAGCGGCGATAATGTAACACCCTTTCTTGGTAATATGCCCCAAAGTCTTTCCCATGCATGGGACATTACCACACATGCCATTACATCGAATATGTCTTTACAAAGAATGGCTTTACCACACATGCCTTTACCCCGCATATATTTGTAAGTAAATAGGTAAGTATTTTGGTAAGTACATTGGAATTGGGGGAATATATAGGAGTTTGGTTGGGGGAAGTGTTTCAATACTCAATTATTATTCCTAATACTCGGGTAATAAAATATTTCCTAATGTTAATATTAAATAATAAAACATGATATTATATTAAATAATAATATAAATATGATACTAAAATATAATAACAACAATATTAAGAATAGTAATTTTAACAATAATAATATGAATAAAAATACCACTTTTATTATTGCATTATTCATTGAGTAATAAAGAGGTATGTGATGCTTGCAATATATGGGTTGGGGGGAAGTGTAATAATACTCTAGCATTAATTTAAACTATATTTTTAAAAGTACATTTTTTATACTTTTTATGTGGTTATAAATCTAAGACAAATGATTTTAGGAATGGGATGTAAGAGTATAGGGGTACAGGGTGGGAATGTTGATTAATACTCGGGTATTCATTTTAATACCAGTGTATTAATTGAACCTATTTTTTTTAAGTGCCCATTTTACTTTTTATGTGAGTATGAATCTGTGACAAATTATTTTAGGAACAGGATGTAACGTATATAGGGGCAGAGTGTGGGGAAGTACATTATTACTCCGGTGTTCATTTTTATACCTGGGTATTAATACAAAGTACATTTTTTTGGTGTAAGAAATTTGATTTAATGTGGTTATAAATCTAGGAGAACTGATTTTAGGGTCGGGTTGTGAGGAACATTGTGGGATAGGGTGGGAAGTGTATTAATACTCTTTCAGCAGTGGATGGAGTATCACAGAGGAGATTGGATGGAAGGTAGAACTGCAGTCAGGTAACACAAACTTTATAAAAATAACATATATATATATATATATATATATATATATGTATTACTGCTCCAAGCTTGGTGTCGTCGTGCGAGATGCACTCAAGGAGAGATGAAGAGCTCCAAGCCTCAGCTCCACTTTAAAAGGTAAAAAGGCTGCAGCCGGCTGTTCCCTTTAACAGTCCTGCTGCCATCGACAGCCATCGACAGCTTGGAGCAGTAATATATATATATACATATATATATATATATATATAGGAATCTACATTTATTGTAAAGATAGAAGGGTGGAAGTATTTAATAGTAGGGTTGTTCAATTATGTAAATTTTTGAATGTTTACCACACAATTCCATTCCCATACCGGTTGCCGTACTATGCCTGCATCGTGATGCTTGTCTTTTCTGACAAAAATGGGGCCTTTACGATGTTGGTCGTGAGGCCTCCAACCTCAGGTCGGAGGCCTTACGACCGACATCATCGGTTTCAATTCCGACCGGCTGATTTTGATTCAGCCAGTCAGAACTGAAACCGGCCGGTCATTCCAGCTGGCTTCTGACGGGCTCCTTGAGCCCGTCTGCCAGTTGGAACCGGCCCATAATCCAAATGGACGGCGGTTTACGCTTTCCGGATTGCGATGCATGGTTTCTGGCAGGGTTTCCATACCGTCCTTTCCGACATCGAAAACCTGTTGGAAAGTGTGTCTGGGGGCCCTTAGAAGGGCCCCCTTTCCTGTGTGGCCTCCGGTTGGTGGACAAGAGGCACCATATTAATACCTGCACCACATGGCAGGCACCTTTAGGTGCTTGCCACAGGGTGCAGACATTAACACCACCTCACATTTCCCTATGAGAGCATGCACTAAGGCTGGTCTACGGTGATAACACATGCTGCCATAGGGAAATATCAGAATGTGACCGCAACATGTGCGGTCGCATCATAATGAGGCGGTCAGAACAGGCGGCCGGAGGTCAGTCGGACCCATTTCCGAGACAGTGTAGGACAAACACAAGTCCGCTCAACATCTCAATAGGCCCCTAAATGTTAAAAACCGATAAGAAAACAGTACTTTTTAAAACATGTTTACCAAGAAAAACAAAGTTTTACATTGCATTTTTAATTTTGAAGAAACATCACGTTCTTGGTAGAACCAGGTCGGAGCAAGTGGAAACGTGATGTTTTGAATTTTTTTGTGAAGTTGGGTTTTCGCATTTGCAGGAAAGGAAACCTGTTTGGATATTTGTTTGCTATGAAACACTTTGGACCCCATTAGGATGGCGGGCGGATCGCCCCCGACGGGCCGGCGGTAGTCACTGCCGGGCCAGGGGGGGCGATCCGCCCGCCATCCTTGCAGAATTGACCCCTGCCATATTATAATGGCTGGGGGGCCTGCAGCCAATGTAAAGACCGCTCGCCGCTTTTCCGCCCGGTCGACAGGTCAACCGGGTGGAAAAGGGTTCAATATGGTGGCGGTGTCTGTAAGACACCGCCAGCCATATTTGAATTTGGCCTTGGAAAGGCATGCGGAGTCTGATTGGGGGACCGTTGCGGGCCTCCAGGGACCGGGGGGTGGGTGGTACCTATGCCTTTCAATGAACAACGTGGCAGGCACCGCACGGTGCCTGTCACGCTGTGCATTGAAATGGACAACCTGCCTCTGTGCCCGCCGCAATGTTGCAGATGCTCTATGCGCCCGCCTGTGTGGTGGGCGCATGCTAATCGGGAGTGCGGGACCACTGCACCCTTAGCGGGCGGTGCCGGTTCCTGAGGGTATGGCAGGCGGGCAAAGTCTGCCCGCCATTCTAATGGGGCCCTTTGATCGGTAACCGTGGAATATTAATTACGAAAGGGTTTATTACATTTTTACACAGATTGCTACATGTGGATATATAAATCCATATTTGTAAAGCGTGAACTACTCACCCTTACGGGTCTCAAGGCGCTGGGGGCGGTCTTGGAAATTTAGTGAGCTTTTGCCCAGAGTCACATGGTGCTGATCTGAGCTGTCGCCGGGGATCGCACCGTGAACTTTGTACTCAGAAGTCAGCTGCCCTAGCTGCTGCACCACACCTTTTGCCTTGGAAAGACTTTGATAATGGAATCTTGGATGACCCTTTCTGGAGAAAGTGAATGATTTTCTTTGTCACGTAATGGACTTTATTTAAAATAAAAATAAAATTGCAGTAAAGGTTTTGCATTTGGATGTTGGAGTCACATTTGCATATTTGGGACATGAAAAGTCTTGGTGTGAAGAGGACTTAAAACAATACCAAGATTTTAAGAAAGAAGACATCAACATGTAGGAAGAATTTTTTATTACAATCTCTGAAGAAAAGAATGTTTGAAAAAATGCCAATTGAAAATGGAGATTTGTCAAAACAGGCAAGTAATGAGAAAGAGTGTTAGAAGATTTTAGTAGTACAGATAATGCAAATATTTTCTAGGTAGTCTGAAGCACCCATTAAGGAAAAGTCTTTGATTTTTGCCAATGGTCTTTCTTACATTTCGTTACTCCTTTTAGATACTCAGGGATTCAGACTACCTGTAAAAGATTGTGCAATTCGCATTTCCTGGAAAAGTTGCTCTTTCAAAATTTCCAGACAATGATAGAAGTTTGAATGATGTTTGCCAATATATTTGTTGAAGACGTTGTGCCATCCCTCAATGGAATTGTTAGTCTTCACACCATCCTCTAAGCAGGTCATGTAGCAGTTCCACCTGTCAATTGTGAGCTTTTAGTAGGGTGCCAATTTGTTGTCATTTTGTGTAAAAAAATCTGAATCAGTAATTGATGTGCAGAACTTTTCTACACATTCAGGTGGTACAAAGCAGAAGGCAGGAAGTTTACGTAATTCGAATTGCAATTTACTGTCAGATATATAATCCTCAACCAGAATGTTGTTTGGATGTTTTTCCAAAATGACAGAGAAAAGTGGAAAAACATACTTGAATTTGGGTGGTGGGATACTTTTTAGTAATGGTATTATTCACTGATATTTCAAAGTCAATAAGCACTTTTCTAGGTCTTTTATTTCAGCTTTTCGATTTTATCACTGACAATCATTCAGAATATGGTGTGGGTTTTTTGGGAGTAAACTGTATACCAAAGGTACAGTTGTGTTATTAATTTTGGCATGAAAAGTAAATATTTGGGCGAATGGATGGGGTGTGTGTTTGAAAGTACCAGTCATCATCCAAATATCACTATTTTAAAGAGTTAGCTAGTTATGCGTTGTTGAAATATTAATATTCTTTTTTTTAGGGTTTTTGTTATCATACAGTAGGAAAACTTCATTAGTGAAAGTAATTGTAAACTCTTGGGCAATGTTTATATCAGATTAGGTTTGTTGGGGGTAACTTGTTGGAGATTACGCGCCTGTTTTGCCTCTGGATCAACCTTCTAAGGTTGCGTATTGCAGGCATACTACTAGCAACATGGATGGGAATGGTTTGTGACCCCTCCCTCAAGACTGCATTACAGGGTTCATTGGAGGTAGATGCAAGATCTTTTATTTGTTGGACATTCTCTCTAACTTCTATCTCCATTGCAGAGACAGAGTGGCTATGCTCAATGTGCTTGCAACACAGCCACCTAGAGTAACCGTTCTGCCTGTGCAATGCGAGAAAAAATATTACACACACCTCCAATAACTCCTGGGCTCAGTCAATCTATCCTTACAAAACAGTAGCGACTATATTTTAGCAGTTGATTGCCCCTTCTGGATTTCACATACAAAGCTTGTCTAGCTGTGTTTTTTTAGATGCTGTTGACAAAAAAGAAAGCGAAAAAAATATAAGATATTGTGATATTATAATGTTTATATTTTTTGCTAATTCTTTTATGGCTATATAGAAAAAAGACAAATTGTTTGGTTAATTTTGGCTAGCAGTAGAGTAAAGGAACAGGGTAGAAAGCAGGTTTGGAATTTTAAAATTGCATTTGAGAAGGTTAAATGAAAACGTAAGATTAGTTTATCTGAAGTATAGTTTGTGAAGTCCAAAATTAGGTTTGCGCTTTCATTTTTTTCACCTTTAAATGTTGTTGGTGTTCTAGTTCTGTAGGCAAAAAGAAAGGCAAAAAAGGTCAAGCGACTGTGTCTAATATATTGTTTATAATTTTTTGCACACTGTTTCTTTGCCTGTTTGCAAAAAAAGACAAAATGTTTGGTTAATTATCCCTAGCAGGAGAGAAAAAGAACAGGTTACAAACCCTGTTAAAAATGTGAAATTGCTTCGAAAATGTATCCATTGCAACCTAGAAAAAAATGTTGTTTGTTACTGTTGGAGAATTGGGAAGGTGAGATTTGTGTACCTTAAGTGTAGTGTGTCTTGGTACTTTTCTAGGAAGTCTGTACCGTCGAAAATTCGGTTGGGGCTCACTGTTTTTCACCTTTCAATGTTGTTGGTTTTCTACACGGTGAGACAAAAAGAAAGAGAAAAAAGAATGAGCTACTGTGTTTTTTTTTACATCATTTTAAATTATTTACACACTGTTTTTATGCCTGTTTGGGAAAAATGTCAAAATGTTTGGTCAATTTTGCCTACTAATAGAGAAAAATAACAGTTTACTAACCCTGTCGAAAATGTGAAATTTTATTGACAATTTATGCATAGAAATAACATTTTCTTTGTTAGTATTGGAGAAGTGAAAAGGTGAGATTTGTTTACATGAAGTATGATGTATATCTTCTTACTTTTCTAGAAAATCTGTGAGTCCCTAAATCTGGTTTGGGTTGACTGTTTTTTGCTGTACGTTGTTCTTTGCTTTTCTAGTAGTGGGAACAAAAAAATAGAACACATTATTAGCTTTGCATCCTTTACTGTTGGTCTGTTTTGGTTTGCTGATGATTCCGTTTTAAAGGTTGTTTTACTTCAATTTGTAGAATGCCTCCTTTTGTTTAGGGGTTGATAGCTAAATCTTTACAGAGTCTCCGCAGTACTGGTATGTATTTGACACTGTAAGAAAAAAAAATAGAGAACATGTTTTCCAAAGTTAATTTTGCCCCCCAGTCAATGTAAAGCACCTGCCCCGAGGGACACCCCCAGTGGACTTAGAATAGTAATTTTGGCCCCAATCACTGTCCAGCACCTGCCCTGAGGGACACCCCTAGTGGAGTTAGAATAGTAATTTTTCCCCAGTACCTGCCCTGACGGACGCCCCAGCTGAGCTAGAAAAGCAATTTTGCCTCCAGTCACTATCCAGCACAGGCTATTGGTAGCAGTCCCACGATTACGATGCTTAGGTAGGGGGACCCTCGACTGTCGGGCGATGGACCGCTGACTCCGACAGGATTCCTGATTACGACGAGGCAGCAGCAGGAATTGTGATCCTGAATGTAGGCGGTGCCTGTTCAGGCACTGCCGTAAGGCTCGAGATGTCCCATTCTGACCGCCTGTTCACGGTTATGTTATGTTATGTTATGTTATTTATTTTCTTCTATAGCGCACGGCTACTCCAAGGAGCATCCCGGCGCTTTGGCGAAGAGAACTAAGTACAGAGTGACAGTGGTCACACTGCCATGAAAAGGTAGACGGAAAGGGACTTTGGGGTCCCCAAGCATGGACCCCATCCCCCGTTGGCCACTCTAAAGTGGCCCTGGGTACCTATGTAGTGCCCCGATGCACATTCATGCACCATGTGACATGCACCATTTGGTGCCTGACACATGGTTAATGAATGTGCACACAATAAACAATAATACTGTGGCTTGTACTCTGACCCTTTTCCATGACCCCAGCACATGCCGCAGTGTTATTGAGCACTTTTTGCCTGGCGGGCATTTTGTAATTGAGCGGGGGAATGACCACCACTGTAATGTGCCCCTTAATTTCCAAATTATCCACATTTGGTTAATTAAAAATGTAATTAATGACTACTCACATTATGGGAATTGATTACTGTTGTGGATAAAAACATTTTTTGAGGGATGTCAAAATCTAAGAAAAAAAAGGAAAAAAGTATTATTAATTATTTGGAATACTTTATTTATTATCTGTATGTTATTTGCCAAAACACTGTACTTACTTTGCCTGGTAGATGGCAGTGTCTCCACAGAAAACTGTCAACAGTCTGAGAGAACCGAAAAGAAGTGCGGTCATGAGCAGTTTCAGTGTACCACTGTTCACAAAATGGTGGACAGCTCGTGTTTTGCTTCTTTTGCTATGACAACCACATTGCGAACAAAAATGTGCATTGGAATGTACATTTTTACGTGTTTAACATTCTGACTGGAAGTGTGTTATTTGAAATGTTTGCGGAAAACGTTTTCTAAAGTAGTCACCCACAACAACAGCCATTTTAGTTTTGCTTAGGGGATTTTACAAGCAGGAAAACAAAGGAAGGAGTACAGGTGTATAGGGATCGCTTGCAACACATTGCTGTAAGGTATATATATCTTGTGTTTATTTTGTTTGGAAAAATATTATCTTCTTTCCTGTCATTTTTACTCCACTTTAGAAAATGTGTAGAATTATCTCTCTCTTAAAAATATATTTAGCAGTGTAGAAACCCTTTTTAAATATGTCTAATAAATTTGTATTGTAATGATATGTGTGATAAAGATAGTTTTCATTAATTTCTATGTGCATGCGTGGTAGTGGTACGCATGGTAAAGATGTGCTTGGTTCAGACTTATTGATGGTTTAGTTTGCGTTTTAAAGGCATGAGTGGTAATTGCATGTGTGGTTCCGTCATACATGTAAATGTAAATTGATACTTGTATAGCACACTACTTACACGCAAGGGTCTCAAGGCGCTTGTACGAATATCGCTGTGGAACCCATCCTGGCTTTCCCTGTGAGGTGTCCACTCCTGGGCACCCCCAAGGAGTGGACACCTTGGATGGTTCTCCACTCACTCATAATGGGTACTAGTGGGTCCAATGCTGGCTCATTGCCCAGACACCCTGTGGTAAAGGGTGTCTTACATAAATGGTAAGTAAGTCCCTGTGACGTCTTCCCTTGTTGACCCTATTAGGCCCAGTCAAGTCTTTGGTCCAGAACCCTACTACTGCAAGCACACAACACACCTCTCCTTGAAATAAACCTAGCCACCATTTTGAAGACCTACAGGAGACAATCCACATCTGTCTGCCGGAGAGGATTCAGTAATTCACAACAACCTTTTGAACAACTTCACAACTGTCGTACATTTGTTTACATGTGTTTCTTTTTTCTGTCTCTGCATATATTTAGCCTTTCCCCTCTCTCCATCTCTTTCTCTCGCTCTACCCTTCCTTCTCACGCCCTTTCCATCTCATTCTCACTGTCGCACCCTATCTCCCTCCACCTTCTAACCCACCACCCACCCAAAATATATGAAATCCTTTCTCTAGTGTAGTCTGGGACTTCCTCTTCCTCTACCAATCCTTTCTTGCCCCTCCACCTGCTTCTCCACTACCTCTGTCTGTTTAACTCTCTTACAAGGACGTCTTGCACAAGAGACCTGAAAGAGGATGGAAGGTTACCAGCATCTTCCTCTGTCATCATTCCTGTTTGGGATGACCTAGGAACAAAATGACTACCTCTTCCTCTTTCATGTCTCTCCCTGAACTCTAGCCTCTTTTAACCCATGCTAGCACCGTACATCAATTCATTGGTGGTTTAACAGTGCATCTAATGGGTTCCGCTTCTATTACTACAGTGTATATCCAATATAATGCTCTTTTTCAGTTTAATAGGAAGGCTCCCCTTTGACTCCATTATCACTCCTGAGTCACACAATATAATATTCACTGATCGTTTAACAGAGCCTCAAAAGTGTTCCTCTGTTGCTCAGTGCTTAATTTGTAAAAAATGAAGTCCAGGTGCTCAAATATGTGTCGGAGGCCAAACCCACTTTCCTCTGGCTCCACCCACTTCCTCCAGTGGGTCCCCACACAATTAATCCTACGTATGTAAATCACCGTATATGAAATTTACATAAGCCAGGCCAAAAGACTACAAGTTGTTGGAGTGACATATCGTCCTTACAGGTAGACAGTATAGTTTAAGACTGCTTGAGCTGGAGAAGTGCAACCTCTGAATTGAAAATGGAACACCATAACTGGGGGTTCTCTTTAATAACAAGAATTGATTTTTACCCAAATAAACCCTTTTTGCAACATTAATCTATGCTCTAACGACTTATACTTTGAACTGTGCATGCAGTTCTTTGACGACAGTTAATAATTAACTGTTCTAAATGTGGATTTTTAACTTAGAACCTGTAACAAAATGATGTCTCTTAGAAAAGCAGTAACCCACAGACCTATTTACATTATGTGCACTTTTCAACTACATGGTACAAATTCTTTACAGCAGGCACATTACCCCTCAATCTAATGAGGAGTCAAAACCTCTACGAGATGCAATTCCCATCGCTTTCCTGGAAGAACATTAATCACGGAGTTCTCTTTAAATCATTACTGTTGCCTGGAAATTTGCTGGAGACAAGGAACCCCGCAGCAGAAGATTTTAAAATTAAAATAAACTTGCAAACACTGCGCTCCTTGAAATCAGCTCCCGGTTTGGTGGCACCGGCCATGAGACCAATTACACACTAATGTCACAGTGTTACCTCACCGCGGCCCAGAGAAGGGGCAACACTGCCAGCACATCCCAATTCACCTCTACAGCAGGCACTGCGTGTGTGGACTGCGACTTGGGGACAGAACAGAAATAAAATGAAAAACATGCCCACGGCAGCAGATGGCAAGTGAACAGGGTTTTGCTGAAACCAGTGGCATTCACAGGGACTTGCTACAAAGATGGGATTGGCTGCTGGCACAGCAGTTACTTTGGCCTGCATCATGCATAAAAAAAGAAAATACAGAGTGAATACTGGTGTTTGTGCGTTTTGTCTCACTTACCACAGACACAGGTGGCCATGTGCTAACTAAAATGTAAAGCATGTGCATCGCTCCACTACCGGCGGGTGTTATGCAACATTTAATTAAATGCTGTATAGGTCGCTTGGGTTGGGGAAGTATCACTCCCATGAATGTCAGGTGTCCACCAGCTTCGTCAATCCCGCTGGCCCTTTGCTAAATTCTCAATGTTTCCAAACAAATTGCACATGCTGCCGTGTTTTGACCTTGCATTGTGTTAAACCAGAACAACTACACAGTCCTAAAGCGCACACGTTTACGAGAGTTCCGCACCGCTTTGTACCACCCCCCCCATGTGCTGCCTCCCCTTTGTTTCCAGCCGCTAGATAGGGCAGCTCCAGCCACCCACCAATGCCACATCCTCTCAAATCCGCCGGGCATTGTGGTCATTATAAACCAAGGCCTATGGGGGAGGTGGCAGCGCCGCACGTGAGCGCTTCTTTTTTGTGTCCCCTTTTGGGGGCAGTGTTTGGATAAGCACCCTGTGGGATGTGGCAGGATCGCACACCCAAAGGTTATTTTATGGTAGCAGGCACGCGCCTGTGTTAGGCGAGTGCTCGCCCATGCTCCGTGAAGTGCGAGAGGAACTTGTTTCCAGGATCGGCACAGAAACTACAAAAACAGACCAGCTATGCACGGGTGACGAAAGCACACCACTGCACAAACAACTTGAACCATGAGCACGAGGCTCGATGACGTAGGAAATAAACCACCACATTGCACACCGTGGAGAACAGGCCCTCTCCTTCTACCATCCTCCAGGCCCAGAGCATTACATGATGCAGGCGGCATGATTGCTCAGACTCGAAGGCTGTTTAACTTTACTAAACGCGGTGACTATCACAATGCGCTCAATAAAAAGCAGTGTTAATTTGGGAACTTACGTGGTTACTGGTGGCACTTTCTTTATAAGGCTTGCTTCCAATACACTCTGTGGTAGCGCTCTAGTGTTCCGCTGCCGGAACAGGAAGAAGGGGACAGGAAGCGGAAGGCGGCCATTTTGTTATCGGCGCCGACCGCGAGAGAGATAGGAGCAATTCTCCCGGCGCTCCGGAGAATAAAAGTAGATACCTCGAATTACCGAGTCTGCGTGATAATTTCCTTACATTACAATGGCGACGAGGGTCAGGATCTAGACCCCACGCGCAGCACACGACGGGAGCGACCACGGGGGTCCAGAAAACGGAACACAGTACATATTGAAAAAAAAAAAAAAAACTTTCATCCGGAGCGTGGCAGAGGAGCAAGGGGGCCTCAGTAAGCATATAACGGCCGTGTGTACCATCCAGAGCGGCGATATATAAGCTGAAGGGTGTCTGCATGCGGAGGAGAGGATTGGGGATCCACCCACAGAGCTGAATTGCACCCGAGGCGCTTAGACACCACAGTTCCACGCTGAGGTGTATACCCTTCATGACCAGGGCGACAGAGGGTCCGGCAACCTGGCGGAGTAGCGGTTAGGCGGAGAGGTTCCAAGCTCGTCAACCCCTACCGGAAGGGAAAGCCTGCAGAGTACAGCAAACCCCTCTGTGGGAGACAAGGGAAGTGACAGCGACAGCAATCACAGAGCAGGTGACAATACTGTACAGCACACGCCGGGGAGTCCGCCTGGCCGACCGATCCCAGACCCAGCGGCCCGGAGAGGCGCAGCCAAGATGGCGGTCTACTCGTCTTCTCTCACCCAATTGGTGCCATTCCTGACAAAATGCGGAGAACCGGATATGAAGTGGGAGGACTGGAAAAGGTACTTCTTAAACTATCTTGAAGCTCTGGAAGAAGAGGGAGACACGCCATTCTCGAGCAAGAGACGGAAAAAAATACTGTTGCACAACTTGGGCCCGGAAGGGATCAGGGTTTACGATACCATAGTTAAAGCCGAGAGAGGTGCTATGGACACGGATGTCTTCAGTCACGCCATCGCAGACCTCGACGCACACTACAGGCCGGTCGTATGCGTCGCGATAGACAGATTCAACTTTTTTCAAAGAAAGCAAAAGAATGGGGAGACGGTGGATGAGTATGTCGTCGCATTACAGAAATTGGCCCTCACATGTAAGTTTGGCACGCTGCATGACAACCTAATTAGGGACCAAATCATTATGCACACATCCAGTTCCCACATCCAGGAGAAACTATGGGTGAATGGAGACGCTCCCCTCAAAGAAATATGGGCGATGGTCAAGAAGGCAGAATTGTCGAGACGTTGTGCGCAAGCGGCCAAGAAAGAAGCAGGCGGGACACAAACAGTATGCAAGATTATGACGCCGTCAAGGGATGAGCGGCCAAGACAGAGAGACCAGCAAAGGAACCAAGACAGAAGAAGACCTAATGACAACTACTCCCAAATGGACAACAGGACGAATAAAGGTGGCAAACCGAGCTGTTACAGATGTGGCAGTACTTCGCATCTAGGAAATGACAAGGTGTGCCCTGCATTCAGAGCAAAATGTTCATACTGCAGTGTGTTCGGTCACTACGAGAAGGTATGTCGCCGAAAAAATAAAGGAGCAATGGTTAGGTATGTAGACCAAGAACAAGGTGAGGAGGCAGAGGACCAAGAAGACGCGGATGACCAAGTGGAGTTCCTGTATATTGACGTCCAAGTGTTAGAAATGGAAGGAGAGGGAATGGACAAACCCAGACTGAATATGCATATTGGCGGGATACCATTGGAAATGATAGCAGACAGTGGGGCGCCCATCTCCATCATACAACGACAAGTATGGGAAGAAAAGTTTGCATCCAAGATCAAGGAAACATTGCAGCCTATGGATTTAAGGCCGGTAACATACACAGGACAGAGAATTCCCATGTTGGGATATTGCCCCCTCCTATTCGAGTTCAGAGGACGCCACGCCAACTGCAAGTTGTACATAGCTGAGAAAGGCCCCTCAGTTTTGAGCTGGAAAGACCAAGGAGCACTAGGGATACAACTCAACCCAGGGGGCATTGAAAAGATATTGCTTATGGATATGGAAGCGAAGGACGAAGTGGAGTCATGGCGAAGAGCGTACCCCAAGGTATTTAATGGTCAAATAGGGGAATTGGCGAAATACAAACACCTCATTAAGCTGAAAGAAGGAGCTAAACCAGTGGTACATAAGGTAAGGAACATCCCGTTCCGCAGCAGAGAAGCAGTACAAACAGAGTTGGACCGGTTGGAAAGAGAAGGAGTGATCCGAGCCATAGAAAGTGCTGAATGGCTTTCACCTCTGGTAGTAGCTCAGAAGCCAAATGGTAAAGTGAGGCTGTGTGTAGACTTAAGGGAACTGAACAAAAACATTGTAATCAACAAATTTCCCTTGCCCCGAATCAATGAGATGCTAGCCAAGACTAAGGACATCAAATGGTTCTCCACCGTGGATCTGTCGTCTGCCTACCACCAGGTACGACTACATTCTTCGTGCTGCCATCTCACGTCTTTCATCACGCCCTTCGGCTGTTACGAGTTCGTGAGAATGCCATTCGGACTAGCGTCTGCAGCGGCGGTTTTCCAGAAGCTAATGCAAAAGTTGCTGAAGAATGTGGAGGACGTGCAGTTTTTCCAAGACGACATCCTGGTGATGGGGAGAACCAAACAGGACCACAACGAGAAGCTCCACAAGGTGTTGAAGACTCTCCAGGAAAACGGTCTGACGGCAGAATGGACAAAATGCAAGCTCGGGGTGCAATCTGTCATGTACCTGGGCCATGAAGTAAGCGAAAACGGGATCAAGCCAAAAAGAGCGAATATGAAGGCCTTTCAAGATGCCCCCACGCCCAGCAAGAAGGAAGACGTTCGGTCATTTCTGGGGATGGCCGAGTACTACAGTAAATTTGTTCCCCACTTTGCTACGAAAACGCATCTACTACGTCAACTCCTGAAAGAGAAGAACAAGTTTGTGTGGAGCCAGGAAGAACAGACGGAGTTTGAGGCCCTAAAGCAAGAACTGAGTACCGCCATTCCCCTGAAAGGATTCGACCCGGAAGCGTAGTCCATCCTCACTACAGATGCCAGTGACCGGGGCCTAGGAGCAGTCCTAATGCAGAAGGCGGACAATGGAGAAATTACGACGGTCAGCTTCGCCTCGAGGTCCCTCGCGTCCAACGAGGAGAAGTACAGCGTCATAGAGAAGGAGATGCTGGCAGTGGTATGGGCGATGGAGAGATTCAGGCAGTACTTGTGGGGAGCGAAGTTCTTGGTGAGGACGGACCACAAGCCCCTGGTCCGAGTCCTGACGTCAAGCGGCCATGCTCACGCAACCCCTAGAATAGCCAAAATGACCCTTAGACTGCTGGATTTTGTGTACGAGGTGGAACACAATCCGGGTCCGCAGAACAAAGTGGCGGACTTTCTGAGCAGAGCAGCAGCGATGGAAGACACGGATAGCAGTGAGACACAAGGGTGGGACGGATACGTGGTAGCCACCATCCAGGACACAGAAGAGGTGATCAGTGCCCAAGAGTGGGAAGAGGCATACAAGGAAGACGCCGACCTAGAAGCCATCAAAGGATACGTGGTCCACGGGTGGCCAGAAAAACGACACCTTAAGGAGGAATTGAGAAAATATTGGGAAGTAAGGGATGAACTATCGCTTGCGGAAAACCCCACATTCCTGCTCACAGGCGACAAAGTGATTCCTCCGCAAAGCATAATGGAGCACCTAATGAACTTACTGCATGAAGGACACCAGGGCATCACCAAGAACAAAGCCCATGCCAGACAAGCGTACTGGTGGCCAGCCATTGACGCGCAGGTAGAACGACATGTGCGGCGATGTAAGTCATGCGCCAAGGCTGATAAATCTCAGAGCATGTTAAGGCCACCATTAGGAAAGTTTCCGGTGCCGGATGGACCTTGGGAAATGGTTTCTGTGGACATTATGGGCCCCGTCCTCAACAAAGAAGGGACGCAGAAGAATATAGTGGTTCTCATTGATAAATATTCCAAATGGCCAGAGGTAGAGATTATGGAGAATGTGGACACTGATGCGGTGGTGCGATTCTTACATACCACATTTGTCAGGGAAGGCATTCCGAGAATTATCACGTGTGATAATGGACCGCAGTTCACATCAGCGAAGTGGATAGCCTTCACGACAAGGAACGGCATAGAGGTTAAACATACGCCCATCTACCATCCTGCTGGTAACGGTCAAGTGGAACGGTTCAACCGGGTGATCATGGGCACCATTCAAGCGGCCATCAACGATGGAATGGACTGGGAGAAGGAAGTGGAAAAAATGATCTGGGCTTATCGCATCACACCAGGAAGCACGGGATACAGCCCATTTAAGGTGTTGAGAGGTAGAGAAGCTTTCACGAAGGACAACACGGCATGGAGGAAATTAGTTGTGCAAAGCAAATTGTCTCCGGCCGTGGTCAGAAGGAATCTGGAGAAAGCACAAGAAGTATATACGAAGCACTTCAACAAGAAACACAACGTTCAAGGAGTTGAATTAGAAAAGGGAGACTGGGTAAGAGTGAAATTGGCCATCCTAAAGAAGAAAGGGGAAAGTAAATTTTCACCACCCTTGCAAGTGCTGGAACCATATGCCCGGTCCGCCCTGCTCAGCGACGGAAAGGTGTGGTCACAGGACCGCATGGCCAAATGCAGCAAGATATTGAGATGGGGAAATGAGGAGGAAGAAAGTACAGAGCAAGTAGGAGAAGAAGGAGAGAGAGAAAGTAGCGGACGGAGAAATGAGAAGGTAGGAGAAGGAGTGCAGCAAGTGGAAGACAGAGAAGTAGAAGGTGAGACGAGAGCAAGAACAAGGAGTGGGGACAAGAAAGAAGGCAGTGAGGAGGTGATGGACAAAACAAAAGATGAAGTAGGACAAAGTTCAGGCAGAGAAGAACCGGAGGAAGAAGGTAATGGTGAAGTGGTGAGAACCAGAGTCGGAAGGATGGTGAAAGTACCTGAAAGATTCAAGGACTATGAAATGAACTGGAAGTAAGGACTATGTTTTGTACTAATTGTTGATTGCATAAAGGGGGGCGATATGTGGTAGCGCTCTAGTGTTCCGCTGCCGGAACAGGAAGAAGGGGACAGGAAGCGGAAGGCGGACATTTTGTTATCGGCGCCAACCGCGAGAGAGATAGGAGCAATTCTCCCGGCGCTCCGGAGAATAAAAGTAGATACCTCGAATTACCGAGTCTGCGTGACAATTTCCTTACATTACACACTCCAACTCTTGAAATTCTAAAGTACATCATGCTAAACTGGCGGTGACTCATGCAGTGCGTGTGTGCATGTGTTGGAATAAAAAAAAAAGGTTACGCACACGCACGCTGCTGCCGCCCCTACCCCACATAACCAAATCCAGCCCGCCCACAGCAACACTGAACGGAAGCCAAATTCTCACGGAACCACCGAGATTGAGTTATTATCGGCACAGCAGCACTCTTCACCGGGGGCTCAGAGGACTGTGATAGTGTGAATTACACTGTGGTGAGTCAATTATTTATACTGTGACATAACACATGCAGTTCAGTCATTGATGTGAGTTGGCAGTGGCCCTCATGTGTAGACCCGGCCCTGAAAAATAAGTGCCGGTGCTAAGCACCGGAAAGCACCGGCACAAATTAAGCACTGCTGTTGCTCTTGTGTGCCTCGATATAATACCCCCTGGTGATTTAACAGAGACTTTATCAGGTTGCCCCTGAATTGCCACCACTTACTTTCAATATAATTATCCTCCAATATCTCAAATGGATTGTTTCTTTGTAGCTCCTGGGTAGATTCCATATAAAACTCTCTAATTTTGAAATAAATGATTTATTCAATTTAAGGATTATTTTTGATAATTCGTGATCTGATTTTTCAAATACTCAAACTGATATTATTCACGAAACATCACCTCAGGCTGCCTAAGACCAATGCACCTCATCTGACTACTTTACACTTTTTAGGGGCGTTATCGTAAGACTGTACACATATTAGAACCACTGATAAAACAAGGTTTTCCAAATGGTGAGTTTCATCATACTTTTTGTCAAAAGGTAAAAGCATGTTGGTACAAAACGCATTTACCGTCTAGTTATTATATCTTATATTATGTACACACCACATTTATGGAACAGTCCACAACTATACTCTGAAGCTGCTTCACTGGATCAGGATGCCCTTTATAAGAGCAATTTAACAGAAAGTAGCATTATATACTTTAGTATCACAGGGCATGGCATAATGTAATGTACCAGTGCAATGCATCATAATGTTACATTGCATACCATCCCATCCTACAGCAGAACACAACCCAACATAAAACAGCATTGCATAACACTACACAGTAAAATGCAACACCACAACATAGCCACAACATAGCCCACTGCTAGCACATAATGCCTGTACTAATACCTGTTGAAGGACAGTTAGGTGATTATTTAATTTATTTTGGGACAGGAGACCTTAGTGAAATACTTCCTCTCTCTCTTCAAATGTTAAAAAGCATTTCTAAGGAAAGGTTAGAGAAATCCTAGGGTAAGGCCGACCAGACCAAGGCTTACACTTGAAGTTTATATTAACTTTCCTCCATACTCAAAACATGCGTTTGACCATTTCCACTGCACATGTTTACTTGTTCTTGAATCTTAGATTAATCCATATCTTTTCAGTGAGGGATTGAGAGAGCGAGAGAGGTAGCGCATTTATTTGTGCAGCATGTCATCCAGAGGAGTTTATGGTCCTAACCCCCTGTATGCCATCTCTCAACCTTACTGCTTTTCACAGCTATGACTAGGAGTCAAATCCCTCTCCTCCTCTTATTGCAAATTATCCTGAAGCATATTTCATCCCTCCTGGAAATATGCCAACGACACACTGGGGGTCTGCTGAGTATTGCCAGTCCAGTCCAGAATTTCAGTAGATATTCTGCAACACATCAGTCACAGCCTAAAGACAGAGACACATCTTAGTCTTAAAGATGATGCATCTCCATTTTCAGCCTTTGCATGCTCAGCTCGCTTCATTTAAAGTTGAGGTATGTATTAAAATAAGAACTGTCAGTCTTAACCAAAGCATTTTGGACGTCCCAGCAGATGTGTATATCTGCCTTCTGCCTGGTCTCTATATTACATTGAACATACACAGCTGGCATAGCTTTAAGCTTCAGTCCCCTTCCCTGGACTATAGAGCTTAGATATTTCTCTAATTTTCACAGATCTTTTTGGTTTAGTGTAGCCAGAGTCTCCATGTTCTCCTCTATAATCCACAGGGTTCGATTAAGGAAAGATCTTGTGCAGGGCAAAGTTTCTTTATTATAACCTCAATTATCCTTGAGTTTTCACAATCAATATTGGTGTCAATTGTGTGTTTTTTTCTATAATAATATCGAAAACCAGATTCCAATTCTGAAATGATATCTTTTTTGAGAGATTTCAGTTTTCAATACACTGTTCCGTCCAAAGAGACATTCAACCAATGAAAAGAGCTGAAAAGTTGATAACTAAAGAGTCAGTTCTGCTCGTTTGTCCTCAAAGCACCATCTATGCCGAACACTAGACTGTACTAAGATATTGCACAAACTAATTTTGCTAATTTTTTCCTTGTATGTAAGCAGGAGCCTAACAGAAAGTGACCAGGGTCAGATTAGAGTTTCAGCTTGTTCCATGCCCTTAAGTCTGAGAGTGGGAAAACGGAACTTCTGCTATTGTGCAAGCGTACTGACTCCATGAAGCCCAGACCATTTGGGCATGACCAAGCTACAAAGCAATATTTGAATAGTAGCTGGGCTTTTGCCATGGACCTGGTGCTATCAGCCATGGCACCCTACCTTATGTCACATTGGCTTGTCCGTTGTTATGTTATTGTACTGATTCCATTGTTGTCTGGCTGGAAATGACCTCTCAGTCAATGAAGCCAATGACTGGTCAGTTTTATCTTTGTCTCGGTCTCAGGAGACCTGGAAACATGATCGGCTTTTCCTTTGACACTTTTGGCACAAGCCTCTTTGAGTCACTGGGTGAGCAGACAAACTGGCCTTAGGGGGATGGAGTTTGTGAAGGAGTAGATGTAAAGAGTGCACACTGTACATTCTGTGTGCTCTGAGGTTATGACTTCTCTACATTCAGTGGATCTCAAGACTCTGAATCTGTACAAAAGATAACAAGAGACTTGCAGAGGCTCACAATCGCCCATGAGATTTTCAGACCCATTGTTGGCGCAAAGAGATTTGCTAGCCGGCTGCATGTTACAGTGAGATTTTGCAGTTGCCAACATGTCATTTAGGGGGCGCCAGCGACTTCTGCTGGCTGTTTTCTACTGTATGCAATTTCGAACGCACAGGATCTACTGCGGCTGCAATCTGGAAAAGACTCTCTCCTGGAGAAGCATCAAAAACTTCCTCGAATGAACACTTGGCATTGGTTTTGTTGTGCGTGGAGCGCTTTTTTTGCTTCTACTTCTTATCAAATTGGAAGGAAGTATCCCAGAGTTTCCATCTTCCTGTTCCTTTCCTTTTCATTTGGATATGGAGCTGGAAGGATCACTCCTTCTGTCTGTTGCATATACCATTGGATTTAAGGACTTTGTATTTGAGATTTCACAAGTAAGTTGGAAAACTGGTGCTGTTTGTTTGATTGGGGCCATGATCCTGAATTTATTTGTGTTTTAATCTCTTTTTAAGATTTATTGTGGTGGGTAGACTATATTTTCAGTAGGGGCCTAGTTATTTCTTTGGAAGTCTTCTTATATAAAGGAAAAATGTTGCACGAATCACTACACTTTCTCCATGTATTTTATTTAATACATTTGCAATATCAATTTAATTTTCTATGTGGCTTAGTCTGCCAATGGGCCTTCCAGCCAGGAGGCTCAGTGCTAGTCATGGGTGCATGAAACAACTATTTCTGTGATGTCTGTTGAATTTGAAACATCATTTAGGCCATGGATGAATTTGGGTTGAAATACAAAATGTGTTTTTTGTGGTATTCTATGTTTTTTCTTCCTGCAAACAGTGTTTAGGTGGGGTAATGCCTTTGGAGGATGTGTGTTGTTGTAAACATTTTTGGCCCTGTTAATTTTCATTTTTTGCATTGCTGAATTAATGCTGTGTTGCCAATGCCTTCTTTGTCTGGCCGGTGTGTTTGTTTCCCATAGGACACTATTTGGCTTTGTTCCCCATGTGGCCAGGGGCCATTTGGAATAGTCAGTGTACACATGCCTGCATTAGTTCTTTGTTTTTCAGGCCTCCTGATTGTTGTTGTGACCATGTGGCTGGCGAGCATTTTGTGTAGCCATCTAGTGGGCTTTTGCCATAGGCGTGCATGTGTTCTTTGTTTCCCAGGCCTCCAGCTTGTTGTTGCTTGTGACCATATGGATGGAGGGCATTTGTGTAGCCAGCCAGCCAGTGTGCTTTTGCCCTAGACGAGCATGTCTTTGTCGTGGCCATGCCTTCCTTCTGCTTGGTGTTCTGGCCATGTGGCTGGCGGCCATTTTGTGTAGACAGTCAGTGTGTTTTTGCCATAGGCCTGTATATGTTCTTTGTTTCTGGCCATGCCTTCTTGCTGGTTGTTGCTGTTTTTTTGCAAGTGATTTTTCTTCTTTTGCACAGTTTAGTAACTTTTCTCCATGTTTTATAATAAATTTGCTGTATTCTTTTAATGCACTATGTGGCCTAGTCTGCCAATGGAATGGGCCTTCTAGCCAGTACGCCCAGTGCTAGCAATGGGTGCATGAAAAATAACCGTTTCTGTTGTGTCTGTTAAATTGAAACATCATCTAGGTCATGGATGGCATTGGATTAAAATATAAAAAGTGTTTTGTTTGCGGTATTTCTCATTTTTGCTTTTTGCAAACTGCGTATAGGTGGGCTATTGCCTTTGAAGGATGTGTGTTGTAAACATTTTTAGCCTGTTCATTTTCGTGTTTTGGTATTGTTGAATTTTTCAATGCTGTGTTCTCTCTTTCTAACTATGCCCCCCTGTGTGTGTTTGCCATAGTTCATTATTTGCCTTTGTTCCCCATGCCATATTGGCAGGGGTCATTTTGTATAGTCAATGTTTGTCCATAGGCCTGTATGTGTTCATTGTTTTCCAGGCCTCTGGCTTCTTGTTGCCATGTGACTGGCGGCCATTTTGCATAGGCAGTCAGTGCGCTTTTGTCATGGGCCTCCATATGTTCTTCGTTTGTGTCCATGCCTTCTTTTATATAGCATGAACTAGACTCAAGACATCGGGTATCAGAGCGCTGTACATGAGCACCAGTTTTGTTAAAGAAGGACACATTCATTTTTCTTAGGCACGTGGAGATTAAGTGATTTGCCCAGAATCACAGGTTGTTGAGTTTCTTGCTTGCTGGTTGCTGTTGTTGCTGTGTGACCTACGCCCATGTTGCCAATCTCTGTAGCCAGCCAGTGTGCTCTTGCGATAGGCCTGCATGTCTTCTCTTTGCTCTTAAGGCCTTCTTGCTCAGAGTTGTTGTTGTTTTTGCTGACCATGTGGCAATGGCAGGCAGCCATTTTGTGCATCCAACCAGTGTGCCCCTTTGATTTGTCGTATGCTTGCATGGATGGTTGATCAATGAGCTCATTCACACAAAACGAGAGTCCGAAGTCTATAACCAAGAGTGTTCCTCAATATATGAGCACTCAGAATCTGAAGTAGTCAAAAAAAGAATGTAAGCATATCAGATAAACCACAAGTTTAAATAGAAAGTAGATACGAAATACAAAAGAAAAGGTCAGAAACTAGATGACCTCAAGGAGAATAACAGAGAGAAATAGAGAAAGACTCCGTCAGGGATCATTGGTGTCCCATCATTAAACAATGCGTGTCCAGTGTCATCATCTGGGAAGCCAACCAACTATACTTCACCTTACCTCCAACCAGGAGGAGGATAGAAGAAAATAGTTGTATCCTCTCTGTAGAGTTCCATATAAGAGAAAAGTGTACGAGGACAGGGCTCCCTTGAATTGATAGTGCAGTGCAAAAAAGAACAAAATGTGAAGTTAAAAAAGGATAAACATCGGAGATCAAGAGTATCAGTAATTCTCGCAAGTATAGCCCCCTAGATGCCCTCCTATCTAAAAACAGTGAAAAAAGGGGAGAGATCAAGAGCAGTTGATATGTAGCGCTGCTCTTCTGGTCGACATGTTTCAGCTTGTGGGGCAAAAACTCCCTAGCTTTCTTCAGGACCTTTCTTCAGGACCTTAATGCTATAGAATAGCTTTGTCACTGTCACCAAGTCATACTAAGTACATACTGTTTGATAAGTTGAATAATCCATTTTCACATCCTCCGTGTGGACATGATGTATCTGACATCTGCAAGAGATTGAGGAGAGAAAATAGAAACTGCATCTCGTATCTCACAAACTAAAAAACAGAAACATTACATAGTACTAGCAATGGTAAACTTACCAATGCACCACGAGGACTAGGCCTCACCTCTCTTGGCACCGGCGTATGTCAAAAGAGACCCCGCTCTGTGGAAGAACTAGTCCAAAAATGCAGGATAATGCATATAATTATTGCAAAGAAGACACCATTATTTCTGGCAGTAATGCCTGAAACTCCTATTTGTCTAATATCAGGGATTACTTTAGAACCTATGTTCTACCTCCTCCCTTTTTCTTTTGTGGAAGTGGTGTTTTTTATTTGTGGCAGCTAACTGCAGTTAATGGAAGGTGTCTAGCTGGTCCTCTTTCGCAAGAGTTGGTGTTCCAGCACTACATCATGATGTGCTGGAATTGCTTGGACAAGCTTTGCAGAAGAGTGCTGTTAACTATCCACCTGACGTAGGCATGTGAACCAGTTACCAAGACACTCATTAAATGTACATCACTGCACACTGGATCTCTTTTGCAGGGACTAGAGAAAAGATATCTGCAGTTGTTGACACTGTTGAGATTTTTAATGCTGCTCTGAAGTATACAACAGTAGCCATGTTCGCCATGGGAAATCCCATACTGCTGCAAAGGTTTTGGGGGCTTATCATTGGATTTGTTGCCACGGGCAATGGCAGTAATATAGTTAAGGCAATGGCTGATGGTGGCTTTTTCAGGGTCCTGTGCATGCCACTGCATCAGCAACATTGTAAATGACTTTCTCAAAAAAGAAGACCAAGTAAGCAACTTACTATCCACCTGCAGAAGAATCTGCACTCATTTCAGCCATTAATTTGAAGCCCGGAAACAGCTGAGGGTCATTTGGCATGGTAATAGAATTCCAGCTAATCACTCATACAGAGAGTGCCAGCATGTTGGAACTTGACTTATTACATGCTTGAACACCTGTTTGAGCAGTAAAGACCAATCAATGAATATGTCATGCAAAGAAGGGATGCAACTGTTAAAGGCATGATCATTGAGATGGATCAATGGGGCCTAATCAAATGCCTCACAGAGATGCTGCTTCTTTTAGAGGTGTTCACACGGGAAGTTTGTAAGGAGGATAGTACCATGGGCCAAGCTATCCTGTTGTTGCACGTGCTGCAGGAACAGCTAAAGGAGGTGTCTGCAATGTACAAAGGTGTGGAGGAAAAGAAAGATGCATATAACTTGGTGAAGAGCTTAATCCTTCGCTTATCTGTTAATACAAGAGTGCAAAAAAACATTGTGTCATCCAAATATTACATATGTGCCACAATTATTTATCCACGGTACAAACCAATACTGTCCACTTTCATTCCTTTTTTGGATGGGGATGTTGCAAAATACAAAACATGGGTAGCAGAGCTAGGCCCACTGCTCCAGGGCACAAGTTCTGCAGGGAAGTCTTCAAGTTCAGAGCCTGAGGGTAGTGCGGTTTGCTCACAGCATCCAAACCCACCAATAACAGGAACACCATCAACAACAAGAATAGGAGCATTAGGCCCAAAATCTGCAAAGAATGGTTTCTACTGGCAGGGTCTAAGTCCAGTGCAGAGGCGAAGGCAAAAGAGGTAGAGTGAGGCGGAACACCAGTGACCATTGGGCGAACGGTCCAGGCTTATCTGGATGACCCAACAGACGTCTACTTTGATCAAAACCTATTGGTGTATTGGTTTGGGAAGATGCGCCAAAGGCTAGTGCCCAGACGGCTAGCAATAAACTATATGGCTTGCCTGGTAGCCAAATTTTCCGCTGAGAGTGTTTTCAGTGCTGCTGGTGCTGTGTCACAGTGAGGACCAGTTGCTTGCTCCAAAACGTGGAAAGATGAACCATGATTAAAATGAATCAGCACTTTATACCACCGGATTACTCCATGCCTGAAGTACGACAGGAGGAAGATGAGGGAGACTCAGGTCAAGGAAGTAGTGTGTTAGATGACCTACTTCTGGCTGAACCACCTGATTCTGAGGACAAGCTCTACTAGGCCTGAGCCAACAACCATAGAACTTTCTCCTTCGCAGTCTCTATCGCTGATCTGCTTTCTTTTGTTGATGCCATAAAAAATAACTAGGGGAACATTATTTACTTTTATTTGTTTGTGTCTGGTTGACTAATTCATCCCTACTGTCTTACTCTTAGACACATTTTATTGCCGGATTAGAGTTGCAACAGTGTGCTGTGAAGAAGTCTGCCACCCCATACCCATTTCCCTCAAGGAGATCGGATGGCGAGATTCAAACAGATGTGTGCCTGCCTCCAATCCTGGGTTGTGACTAGTATTTATCCTTTCCTAATTTATTTTTAATATTACCCTAGCTGGACTGCCCTACATTATTTGATTTAGACTGGCCAATGTCTGCCTCATGAACAATGGATCTGTAATGTACCACGCTCACGGTGACCATGCCTGAATTTGAAGAACAGGTAATTGGTATGTGTTGCACGCTGAGTGATTGTTGTTTGTGAGTGTGTTGAGATGATTCATTTGTTGGCTGCTAGTGACACTGGGTGTTTGTTTATCTGTGACTATTAGAGTTAAATGTGTCTGTGAGGATTTACAATGTTAGTGGCCTAACGACGGCTGTTATTTTTGCCCATGAACATGATTTATTTTTCCCTTTCCTTTGAGAGAGAAATCGAGATTTCTTCACCAGGTCCAATTCGCACTGCTTTAATTGTTTTTTTACCTTATACTTCTCTTTGAGTCAGATCTGATCAGTCCCTTCAGAATAGAAAACACAAACACCAATCTAGTCTACAGAAAAAAATACTCAATGATTCTCTACAGGTTGAGCTATTCCATTTGAGCCTGGACACAGTCGGTACTGAGTTGGACACCTTACTTCGAGTCGGGAGGATCAGGGATGATGGAATGACGCAGGGCATGGGCGTGACAACTTAGAGAAGTACCACCAGAAGAAGGAAGGTTTCAACTTCACTGAAACAAACTGATTTGATGATGACTTTAAAGTGGCCTACTCAACTCTGTGGAGTGTTGGTGAGAGTGGTGCATTGATTTTACTTGATTTGTGAAAAAGCAACATTGCTCGGTCGGTGTGCTTAGTGTTGTCTGCCTGAAATTTGAAGCTAAGTGGTGGTTGGATGAGGGGCCTGTTGGTGTAGGTAACTGGACATGTAGTTATGAATGATCATTACATTATGCTCGTGATGTTAGGCTACATATTATTCTCATGATTTTTGATGATGATGAATTGATGGTCATGACAGTTGTGAGTTTGATCAGCCTGATACAGATAGTTACATGCCACTTTTGATTGATAGGTGGTTGTAAATTGCTCACAACGACATGTGCGGCGATGTAAGTCATGCGCCAAGGCTGATAAATCTCAGAGCATGTTAAGGCCACCATTAGGAAAGTTTCCGGTGCCGGATGGACCTTGGGAAATGGTTTCTGTGGACATTATGGGCCCCGTCCTCAACAAAGAAGGGACGCAGAAGAATATAGTGGTTCTCATTGATAAATATTCCAAATGGCCAGAGGTAGAGATTATGGAGAATGTGGACACTGATGCGGTGGTGCGATTCTTACATACCACATTTGTCAGGGAAGGCATTCCGAGAATTATCACGTGTGATAATGGACCGCAGTTCACATCAGCGAAGTGGATAGCCTTCACGACAAGGAACGGCATAGAGGTTAAACATACGCCCATCTACCATCCTGCTGGTAACGGTCAAGTGGAACGGTTCAACCGGGTGATCATGGGCACCATTCAAGCGGCCATCAACGATGGAATGGACTGGGAGAAGGAAGTGGAAAAAATTATCTGGGCTTATCGCATCACACCAGGAAGCACGGGATACAGCCCATTTAAGGTGTTGAGAGGTAGAGAAGCTTTCACGAAGGACAACACGGCATGGAGGAAATTAGTTGTGCAAAGCAAATTGTCTCCGGCCGTGGTCAGAAGGAATCTGGAGAAAGCACAAGAAGTATATACGAAGCACTTCAACAAGAAACACAACGTTCAAGGAGTTGAATTAGAAAAGGGAGACTGGGTAAGAGTGAAATTGGCCATCCTAAAGAAGAAAGGGGAAAGTAAATTTTCACCACCCTTGCAAGTGCTGGAACCATATGCCCGGTCCGCCCTGCTCAGCGACGGAAAGGTGTGGTCACAGGACCGCATGGCCAAATGCAGCAAGATATTGAGATGGGGAAATGAGGAGGAAGAAAGTACAGAGCAAGTAGGAGAAGAAGGAGAGAGAGAAAGTAGCGGACGGAGAAATGAGAAGGTAGGAGAAGGAGTGCAGCAAGTGGAAGACAGAGAAGTAGAAGGTGAGACGAGAGCAAGAACAAGGAGTGGGGACAAGAAAGAAGGCAGTGAGGAGGTGATGGACAAAACAAGAGATGAAGTAGGACAAAGTTCAGGCAGAGAAGAACCGGAGGAAGAAGGTAATGGTGAAGTGGTGAGAACCAGAGTCGGAAGGATGGTGAAAGTACCTGAAAGATTCAAGGACTATGAAATGAACTGGAAGTAAGGACTATGTTTTGTACTAATTGTTGATTGCATAAAGGGGGGCGATATGTGGTAGCGCTCTAGTGTTCCGCTGCCGGAACAGGAAGAAGGGGACAGGAAGCGGAAGGCGGACATTTTGTTATCGGCGCCAACCGCGAGAGAGATAGGAGCAATTCTCCCGGCGCTCCGGAGAATAAAAGTAGATACCTCGAATTACCGAGTCTGCGTGACAATTTCCTTACATTACACACTCCAACTCTTGAAATTCTAAAGTACGTCATGCTAAACTGGCGGTGACTCATGCAGTGCGTGTGTGCATGTGTTGGAATAAAAAAAAAGGTTACGCACACGCACGCTGCTGCCGCCCCTACCCCACATAACCAAATCCAGCCCGCCCACAGCAACACTGAACGGAAGCCAAATTCTCACGGAACCACGGAGATTGAGTTATTATCGGCACAGCAGCACTCTTCACCGGGGGCTCAGAGGACTGTGATAGTGTGAATTACACTGTGGTGAGTCAATTATTTATACTGTGACATAACACATGCAGTTCAGTCATTGATGTGAGTTGGCAGTGGCCCTCATGTGTAGACCCGGCCCTGAAAAATAAGTGCCGGTGCTAAGTACCGGAAAGCACCGGCACAAATTAAGCACTGCTGTTGCTCTTGTGTGCCTCGATATAATACCCCCTGGTGATTTAACAGAGACTTTATCAGGTTGCCCCTGAATTGCCACCACTTACTTTCAATATAATTATCCTCCAATATCTCAAATGGATTGTTTCTTTGTAGCTCCTGGGTAGATTCCATATAAAACTCTCTAATTTTGAAATAAATGATTTATTCAATTTAAGGATTATTTTTGATAATTCGTGATCTGATTTTTCAAATACTCAAACTGATATTATTCACGAAACATCACCTCAGGCTGCCTAAGACCAATGCACCTCATCTGACTACTTTACACTTTTTAGGGGCGTTATCGTAAGACTGTACACATATTAGAACCACTGATAAAACAAGGTTTTCCAAATGGTGAGTTTCATCATACTTTTTGTCAAAAGGTAAAAGCATGTTGGTACAAAACGCATTTACCGTCTAGTTATTATATCTTATATTATGTACACACCACATTTATGGAACAGTCCACAACTATACTCTGAAGCTGCTTCACTGGATCAGGATGCCCTTTATAAGAGCAATTTAACAGAAAGTAGCATTATATACTTTAGTATCACAGGGCATGGCATAATGTAATGTATCAGTGCAATGCATCATAATGTTACATTGCATACCATCCCATCCTACAGCAGAACACAACCCAACATAAAACAGCATTGCATAACACTACACAGTAAAATGCAACACCACAACATAGCCACAACATAGCCCACTGCTAGCACATAATGCCTGTACTAATACCTGTTGAAGGACAGTTAGGTGATTATTTAATTTATTTTGGGACAGGAGACCTTAGTGAAATACTTCCTCTCTCTCTTCAAATGTTAAAAAGCATTTCTAAGGAAAGGTTAGAGAAATCCTAGGGTAAGGCCGACCAGACCAAGGCTTACACTTGAAGTTTATATTAACTTTCCTCCATACTCAAAACATGCGTTTGACCATTTCCACTGCACATGTTTACTTGTTCTTGAATCTTAGATTAATCCATATCTTTTCAGTGAGGGAATGAGAGAGCGAGAGAGGTAGCGCATTTATTTGTGCAGCATGTCATCCAGAGGAGTTTATGGTCCTAACCCCCTGTATGCCATCTCTCAACCTTACTGCTTTTCACAGCTATGACTAGGAGTCAAATCCCTCTCCTCCTCTTATTGCAAATTATCCTGAAGCATATTTCATCCCTCCTGGAAATATGCCAACGACACACTGGGGGTCTGCTGAGTATTGCCAGTCCAGTCCAGAATTTCAGTAGATATTCTGCAACACATCAGTCACAGCCTAAAGACAGAGACACATCTTAGTCTTAAAGATGATGCATCTCCATTTTCAGCCTTTGCATGCTCAGCTCGCTTCATTTAAAGTTGAGGTATGTATTAAAATAAGAACTGTCAGTCTTAACCAAAGCATTTTGGACGTCCCAGCAGATGTGTATATCTGCCTTCTGCCTGGTCTCTATATTACATTGAACATACACAGCTGGCATAGCTTTAAGCTTCAGTCCCCTTCCCTGGACTATAGAGCTTAGATATTTCTCTAATTTTCACAGATCTTTTTGGTTTAGTGTAGCCAGAGTCTCCATGTTCTCCTCTATAATCCACAGGGTTCGATTAAGGAAAGATCTTGTGCAGGGCAAAGTTTCTTTATTATAACCTCAATTATCCTTGAGTTTTCACAATCAATATTGGTGTCAATTGTGTGTTTTTTTCTATAATAATATCGAAAACCAGATTCCAATTCTGAAATGATATCTTTTTTGAGAGATTTCAGTTTTCAATACACTGTTCCGTCCAAAGAGACATTCAACCAATGAAAAGAGCTGAAAAGTTGATAACTAAAGAGTCAGTTCTGCTCGTTTGTCCTCAAAGCACCATCTATGCCGAACACTAGACTGTACTAAGATATTGCACAAACTAATTTTGCTAATTTTTTCCTTGTATGTAAGCAGGAGCCTAACAGAAAGTGACCAGGGTCAGATTAGAGTTTCAGCTTGTTCCATGCCCTTAAGTCTGAGAGTGGGAAAACGGAACTTCTGCTATTGTGCAAGCGTACTGACTCCATGAAGCCCAGACCATTTGGGCATGACCAAGCTACAAAGCAATATTTGAATAGTAGCTGGGCTTTTGCCATGGACCTGGTGCTATCAGCCATGGCACCCTACCTTATGTCACATTGGCTTGTCCGTTGTTATGTTATTGTACTGATTCCATTGTTGTCTGGCTGGAAATGACCTCTCAGTCAATGAAGCCAATGACTGGTCAGTTTTATCTTTGTCTCGGTCTCAGGAGACCTGGAAACATGATCGGCTTTTCCTTTGACACTTTTGGCACAAGCCTCTTTGAGTCACTGGGTGAGCAGACAAACTGGCCTTAGGGGGATGGAGTTTGTGAAGGAGTAGATGTAAAGAGTGCACACTGTACATTCTGTGTGCTCTGAGGTTATGACTTCTCTACATTCAGTGGATCTCAAGACTCTGAATCTGTACAAAAGATAACAAGAGACTTGCAGAGGCTCACAATCGCCCATGAGATTTTCAGACCCATTGTTGGCGCAAAGAGATTTGCTAGCCGGCTGCATGTTACAGTGAGATTTTGCAGTTGCCAACATGTCATTTAGGGGGCGCCAGCGACTTCTGCTGGCTGTTTTCTACTGTATGCAATTTCGAACGCACAGGATCTACTGCGGCTGCAATCTGGAAAAGACTCTCTCCTGGAGAAGCATCAAAAACTTCCTCGAATGAACACTTGGCATTGGTTTTGTTGTGCGTGGAGCGCTTTTTTTGCTTCTACTTCTTATCAAATTGGAAGGAAGTATCCCAGAGTTTCCATCTTCCTGTTCCTTTCCTTTTCATTTGGATATGGAGCTGGAAGGATCACTCCTTCTGTCTGTTGCATATACCATTGGATTTAAGGACTTTGTATTTGAGATTTCACAAGTAAGTTGGAAAACTGGTGCTGTTTGTTTGATTGGGGCCATGATCCTGAATTTATTTGTGTTTTAATCTCTTTTTAAGATTTATTGTGGTGGGTAGACTATATTTTCAGTAGGGGCCTAGTTATTTCTTTGGAAGTCTTCTTATATAAAGGAAAAATGTTGCACGAATCACTACACTTTCTCCATGTATTTTATTTAATACATTTGCAATATCAATTTAATTTTCTATGTGGCTTAGTCTGCCAATGGGCCTTCCAGCCAGGAGGCTCAGTGCTAGTCATGGGTGCATGAAACAACTATTTCTGTGATGTCTGTTGAATTTGAAACATCATTTAGGCCATGGATGAATTTGGGTTGAAATACAAAATGTGTTTTTTGTGGTATTCTATGTTTTTTCTTCCTGCAAACAGTGTTTAGGTGGGGTAATGCCTTTGGAGGATGTGTGTTGTTGTAAACATTTTTGGCCCTGTTAATTTTCATTTTTTGCATTGCTGAATTAATGCTGTGTTGCCAATGCCTTCTTTGTCTGGCCGGTGTGTTTGTTTCCCATAGGACACTATTTGGCTTTGTTCCCCATGTGGCCAGGGGCCATTTGGAATAGTCAGTGTACACATGCCTGCATGAGTTCTTTGTTTTTCAGGCCTCCTGATTGTTGTTGTGACCATGTGGCTGGCGAGCATTTTGTGTAGCCATCTAGTGGGCTTTTGCCATAGGCGTGCATGTGTTCTTTGTTTCCCAGGCCTCCAGCTTGTTGTTGCTTGTGACCATATGGATGGAGGGCATTTGTGTAGCCAGCCAGCCAGTGTGCTTTTGCCCTAGACGAGCATGTCTTTGTCGTGGCCATGCCTTCCTTCTGCTTGGTGTTCTGGCCATGTGGCTGGCGGCCATTTTGTGTAGACAGTCAGTGTGTTTTTGCCATAGGCCTGTATATGTTCTTTGTTTCTGGCCATGCCTTCTTGCTGGTTGTTGCTGTTTTTTTGCAAGTGATTTTTCTTCTTTTGCACAGTTTAGTAACTTTTCTCCATGTTTTATAATAAATTTGCTGTATTCTTTTAATGCACTATGTGGCCTAGTCTGCCAATGGAATGGGCCTTCTAGCCAGTACGCCCAGTGCTAGCAATGGGTGCATGAAAAATAACCGTTTCTGTTGTGTCTGTTAAATTGAAACATCATCTAGGTCATGGATGGCATTGGATTAAAATATAAAAAGTGTTTTGTTTGCGGTATTTCTCATTTTTGCTTTTTGCAAACTGCGTATAGGTGGGCTATTGCCTTTGAAGGATGTGTGTTGTAAACATTTTTAGCCTGTTCATTTTCGTGTTTTGGTATTGTTGAATTTTTCAATGCTGTGTTCTCTCTTTCTAACTATGCCCCCCTGTGTGTGTTTGCCATAGTTCATTATTTGCCTTTGTTCCCCATGCCATATTGGCAGGGGTCATTTTGTATAGTCAATGTTTGTCCATAGGCCTGTATGTGTTCATTGTTTTCCAGGCCTCTGGCTTCTTGTTGCCATGTGACTGGCGGCCATTTTGCATAGGCAGTCAGTGCGCTTTTGTCATGGGCCTCCATATGTTCTTCGTTTGTGTCCATGCCTTCTTTTATATAGCATGAACTAGACTCAAGACATCGGGTATCAGAGCGCTGTACATGAGCACCAGTTTTGTTAAAGAAGGACACATTCATTTTTCTTAGGCACGTGGAGATTAAGTGATTTGCCCAGAATCACAGGTTGTTGAGTTTCTTGCTTGCTGGTTGCTGTTGTTGCTGTGTGACCTACGCCCATGTTGCCAATCTCTGTAGCCAGCCAGTGTGCTCTTGCGATAGGCCTGCATGTCTTCTCTTTGCTCTTAAGGCCTTCTTGCTCAGAGTTGTTGTTGTTTTTGCTGACCATGTGGCAATGGCAGGCAGCCATTTTGTGCATCCAACCAGTGTGCCCCTTTGATTTGTCGTATGCTTGCATGGATGGTTGATCAATGAGCTCATTCACACAAAACGAGAGTCCGAAGTCTATAACCAAGAGTGTTCCTCAATATATGAGCACTCAGAATCTGAAGTAGTCAAAAAAAGAATGTAAGCATATCAGATAAACCACAAGTTTAAATAGAAAGTAGATACGAAATACAAAAGAAAAGGTCAGAAACTAGATGACCTCAAGGAGAATAACAGAGAGAAATAGAGAAAGACTCCGTCAGGGATCATTGGTGTCCCATCATTAAACAATGCGTGTCCAGTGTCATCATCTGGGAAGCCAACCAACTATACTTCACCTTACCTCCAACCAGGAGGAGGATAGAAGAAAATAGTTGTATCCTCTCTGTAGAGTTCCATATAAGAGAAAAGTGTACGAGGACAGGGCTCCCTTGAATTGATAGTGCAGTGCAAAAAAGAACAAAATGTGAAGTTAAAAAAGGATAAACATCGGAGATCAAGAGTATCAGTAATTCTCGCAAGTATAGCCCCCTAGATGCCCTCCTATCTAAAAACAGTGAAAAAAGGGGAGAGATCAAGAGCAGTTGATATGTAGCGCTGCTCTTCTGGTCGACATGTTTCAGCTTGTGGGGCAAAAACTCCCTAGCTTTCTTCAGGACCTTTCTTCAGGACCTTAATGCTATAGAATAGCTTTGTCACTGTCACCAAGTCATACTAAGTACATACTGTTTGATAAGTTGAATAATCCATTTTCACATCCTCCGTGTGGACATGATGTATCTGACATCTGCAAGAGATTGAGGAGAGAAAATAGAAACTGCATCTCGTATCTCACAAACTAAAAAACAGAAACATTACATAGTACTAGCAATGGTAAACTTACCAATGCACCACGAGGACTAGGCCTCACCTCTCTTGGCACCGGCGTATGTCAAAAGAGACCCCGCTCTGCGGAAGAACTAGTCCAAAAATGCAGGATAATGCATATAATTATTGCAAAGAAGACACCATTATTTCTGGCAGTAATGCCTGAAACTCCTATTTGTCTAATATCAGGGATTACTTTAGAACCTATGTTCTACCTCCTCCCTTTTTCTTTTGTGGAAGTGGTGTTTTTTATTTGTGGCAGCTAACTGCAGTTAATGGAAGGTGTCTAGCTGGTCCTCTTTCGCAAGAGTTGGTGTTCCAGCACTACATCATGATGTGCTGGAATTGCTTGGACAAGCTTTGCAGAAGAGTGCTGTTAACTATCCACCTGACGTAGGCATGTGAACCAGTTACCAAGACACTCATTAAATGTACATCACTGCACACTGGATCTCTTTTGCAGGGACTAGAGAAAAGATATCTGCAGTTGTTGACACTGTTGAGATTTTTAATGCTGCTCTGAAGTATACAACAGTAGCCATGTTCGCCATGGGAAATCCCATACTGCTGCAAAGGTTTTGGGGGCTTATCATTGGATTTGTTGCCACGGGCAATGGCAGTAATATAGTTAAGGCAATGGCTGATGGTGGCTTTTTCAGGGTCCTGTGCATGCCACTGCATCAGCAACATTGTAAATGACTTTCTCAAAAAAGAAGACCAAGTAAGCAACTTACTATCCACCTGCAGAAGAATCTGCACTCATTTCAGCCATTAATTTGAAGCCCGGAAACAGCTGAGGGTCATTTGGCATGGTAATAGAATTCCAGCTAATCACTCATACAGAGAGTGCCAGCATGTTGGAACTTGACTTATTACATGCTTGAACACCTGTTTGAGCAGTAAAGACCAATCAATGAATATGTCATGCAAAGAAGGGATGCAACTGTGAAAGGCATGATCATTGAGATGGATCAATGGGGCCTAATCAAATGCCTCACAGAGATGCTGCTTCTTTTAGAGGTGTTCACACGGGAAGTTTGTAAGGAGGATAGTACCATGGGCCAAGCTATCCTGTTGTTGCACGTGCTGCAGGAACAGCTAAAGGAGGTGTCTGCAATGTACAAAGGTGTGGAGGAAAAGAAAGATGCATATAACTTGGTGAAGAGCTTAATCCTTCGCTTATCTGTTAATACAAGAGTGCAAAAAAACATTGTGTCATCCAAATATTACATATGTGCCACAATTATTTATCCACGGTACAAACCAATACTGTCCACTTTCATTCCTTTTTTGGATGGGGATGTTGCAAAATACAAAACATGGGTAGCAGAGCTAGGCCCACTGCTCCAGGGCACAAGTTCTGCAGGGAAGTCTTCAAGTTCAGAGCCTGAGGGTAGTGCGGTTTGCTCACAGCATCCAAACCCACCAATAACAGGAACACCATCAACAACAAGAATAGGAGCATTAGGCCCAAAATCTGCAAAGAATGGTTTCTACTGGCAGGGTCTAAGTCCAGTGCAGAGGCGAAGGCAAAAGAGGTAGAGTGAGGCGGAACACCAGTGACCATTGGGCGAACGGTCCAGGCTTATCTGGATGACCCAACAGACGTCTACTTTGATCAAAACCTATTGGTGTATTGGTTTGGGAAGATGCGCCAAAGGCTAGTGCCCAGACGGCTAGCAATAAACTATATGGCTTGCCTGGTAGCCAAATTTTCCGCTGAGAGTGTTTTCAGTGCTGCTGGTGCTGTGTCACAGTGAGGACCAGTTGCTTGCTCCAAAACGTGGAAAGATGAACCATGATTAAAATGAATCAGCACTTTATACCACCGGATTACTCCATGCCTGAAGTACGACAGGAGGAAGATGAGGGAGACTCAGGTCAAGGAAGTAGTGTGTTAGATGACCTACTTCTGGCTGAACCACCTGATTCTGAGGACAAGCTCTACTAGGCCTGAGCCAACAACCATAGAACTTTCTCCTTCGCAGTCTCTATCGCTGATCTGCTTTCTTTTGTTGATGCCATAAAAAATAACTAGGGGAACATTATTTACTTTTATTTGTTTGTGTCTGGTTGACTAATTCATCCCTACTGTCTTACTCTTAGACACATTTTATTGCCGGATTAGAGTTGCAACAGTGTGCTGTGAAGAAGTCTGCCACCCCATACCCATTTCCCTCAAGGAGATCGGATGGCGAGATTCAAACAGATGTGTGCCTGCCTCCAATCCTGGGTTGTGACTAGTATTTATCCTTTCCTAATTTATTTTTAATATTACCCTAGCTGGACTGCCCTACATTATTTGATTTAGACTGGCCAATGTCTGCCTCATGAACAATGGATCTGTAATGTACCACGCTCACGGTGACCATGCCTGAATTTGAAGAACAGGTAATTGGTATGTGTTGCACGCTGAGTGATTGTTGTTTGTGAGTGTGTTGAGATGATTCATTTGTTGGCTGCTAGTGACACTGGGTGTTTGTTTATCTGTGACTATTAGAGTTAAATGTGTCTGTGAGGATTTACAATGTTAGTGGCCTAACGACGGCTGTTATTTTTGCCCATGAACATGATTTATATTTCCCTTTCCTTTGAGAGAGAAATCGAGATTTCTTCACCAGGTCCAATTCGCACTGCTTTAATTGTTTTTTTACCTTATACTCCTCTTTGAGTCAGATCTGATCAGTCCCTTCAGAATAGAAAACACAAACACCAATCTAGTCTACAGAAAAAAATACTCAATGATTCTCTACAGGTTGAGCTATTCCATTTGAGCCTGGACACAGTCGGTACTGAGTTGGACACCTTACTTCGAGTCGGGAGGATCAGGGATGATGGAATGACGCAGGGCATGGGCGTGACAACTTAGAGAAGTACCACCAGAAGAAGGAAGGTTTCAACTTCACTGAAACAAACTGATTTGATGATGACTTTAAAGTGGCCTACTCAACTCTGTGGAGTGTTGGTGAGAGTGGTGCATTGATTTTACTTGATTTGTGAAAAAGCAACATTGCTCGGTCGGTGTGCTTAGTGTTGTCTGCCTGAAATTTGAAGCTAAGTGGTGGTTGGATGAGGGGCCTGTTGGTGTAGGTAACTGGACATGTAGTTATGAATGATCATTACATTATGCTCGTGATGTTAGGCTACATATTATTCTCATGATTTTTGATGATGATGAATTGATGGTCATGACAGTTGTGAGTTTGATCAGCCTGATACAGATAGTTACATGCCACTTTTGATTGATAGGTGGTTGTAAATTGCTCACAACGACATGTGCGGCGATGTAAGTCATGCGCCAAGGCTGATAAATCTCAGAGCATGTTAAGGCCACCATTAGGAAAGTTTCCGGTGCCGGATGGACCTTGGGAAATGGTTTCTGTGGACATTATGGGCCCCGTCCTCAACAAAGAAGGGACGCAGAAGAATATAGTGGTTCTCATTGATAAATATTCCAAATGGCCAGAGGTAGAGATTATGGAGAATGTGGACACTGATGCGGTGGTGCGATTCTTACATACCACATTTGTCAGGGAAGGCATTCCGAGAATTATCACGTGTGATAATGGACCGCAGTTCACATCAGCGAAGTGGATAGCCTTCACGACAAGGAACGGCATAGAGGTTAAACATACGCCCATCTACCATCCTGCTGGTAACGGTCAAGTGGAACGGTTCAACCGGGTGATCATGGGCACCATTCAAGCGGCCATCAACGATGGAATGGACTGGGAGAAGGAAGTGGAAAAAATTATCTGGGCTTATCGCATCACACCAGGAAGCACGGGATACAGCCCATTTAAGGTGTTGAGAGGTAGAGAAGCTTTCACGAAGGACAACACGGCATGGAGGAAATTAGTTGTGCAAAGCAAATTGTCTCCGGCCGTGGTCAGAAGGAATCTGGAGAAAGCACAAGAAGTATATACGAAGCACTTCAACAAGAAACACAACGTTCAAGGAGTTGAATTAGAAAAGGGAGACTGGGTAAGAGTGAAATTGGCCATCCTAAAGAAGAAAGGGGAAAGTACATTTTCACCACCCTTGCAAGTGCTGGAACCATATGCCCGGTCCGCCCTGCTCAGCGACGGAAAGGTGTGGTCACAGGACCGCATGGCCAAATGCAGCAAGATATTGAGATGGGGAAATGAGGAGGAAGAAAGTACAGAGCAAGTAGGAGAAGAAGGAGAGAGAGAAAGTAGCGGACGGAGAAATGAGAAGGTAGGAGAAGGAGTGCAGCAAGTGGAAGACAGAGAAGTAGAAGGTGAGACGAGAGCAAGAACAAGGAGTGGGGACAAGAAAGAAGGCAGTGAGGAGGTGATGGACAAAACAAGAGATGAAGTAGGACAAAGTTCAGGCAGAGAAGAACCGGAGGAAGAAGGTAATGGTGAAGTGGTGAGAACCAGAGTCGGAAGGATGGTGAAAGTACCTGAAAGATTCAAGGACTATGAAATGAACTGGAAGTAAGGACTATGTTTTGTACTAATTGTTGATTGCATAAAGGGGGGCGATATGTGGTAGCGCTCTAGTGTTCCGCTGCCGGAACAGGAAGAAGGGGACAGGAAGCGGAAGGCGGACATTTTGTTATCGGCGCCAACCGCGAGAGAGATAGGAGCAATTCTCCCGGCGCTCCGGAGAATAAAAGTAGATACCTCGAATTACCGAGTCTGCGTGACAATTTCCTTACATTACACACTCCAACTCTTGAAATTCTAAAGTACGTCATGCTAAACTGGCGGTGACTCATGCAGTGCGTGTGTGCATGTGTTGGAATAAAAAAAAAAGGTTACGCACACGCACGCTGCTGCCGCCCCTACCCCACATAACCAAATCCAGCCCGCCCACAGCAACACTGAACGGAAGCCAAATTCTCACGGAACCACGGAGATTGAGTTATTATCGGCACAGCAGCACTCTTCACCGGGGGCTCAGAGGACTGTGATAGTGTGAATTACACTGTGGTGAGTCAATTATTTATACTGTGACATAACACATGCAGTTCAGTCATTGATGTGAGTTGGCAGTGGCCCTCATGTGTAGACCCGGCCCTGAAAAATAAGTGCCGGTGCTAAGCACCGGAAAGCACCGGCACAAATTAAGCACTGCTGTTGCTCTTGTGTGCCTCGATATAATACCCCCTGGTGATTTAACAGAGACTTTATCAGGTTGCCCCTGAATTGCCACCACTTACTTTCAATATAATTATCCTCCAATATCTCAAATGGATTGTTTCTTTGTAGCTCCTGGGTAGATTCCATATAAAACTCTCTAATTTTGAAATAAATGATTTATTCAATTTAAGGATTATTTTTGATAATTCGTGATCTGATTTTTCAAATACTCAAACTGATATTATTCACGAAACATCACCTCAGGCTGCCTAAGACCAATGCACCTCATCTGACTACTTTACACTTTTTAGGGGCGTTATCGTAAGACTGTACACATATTAGAACCACTGATAAAACAAGGTTTTCCAAATGGTGAGTTTCATCATACTTTTTGTCAAAAGGTAAAAGCATGTTGGTACAAAACGCATTTACCGTCTAGTTATTATATCTTATATTATGTACACACCACATTTATGGAACAGTCCACAACTATACTCTGAAGCTGCTTCACTGGATCAGGATGCCCTTTATAAGAGCAATTTAACAGAAAGTAGCATTATATACTTTAGTATCACAGGGCATGGCATAATGTAATGTATCAGTGCAATGCATCATAATGTTACATTGCATACCATCCCATCCTACAGCAGAACACAACCCAACATAAAACAGCATTGCATAACACTACACAGTAAAATGCAACACCACAACATAGCCACAACATAGCCCACTGCTAGCACATAATGCCTGTACTAATACCTGTTGAAGGACAGTTAGGTGATTATTTAATTTATTTTGGGACAGGAGACCTTAGTGAAATACTTCCTCTCTCTCTTCAAATGTTAAAAAGCATTTCTAAGGAAAGGTTAGAGAAATCCTAGGGTAAGGCCGACCAGACCAAGGCTTACACTTGAAGTTTATATTAACTTTCCTCCATACTCAAAACATGCGTTTGACCATTTCCACTGCACATGTTTACTTGTTCTTGAATCTTAGATTAATCCATATCTTTTCAGTGAGGGATTGAGAGAGCGAGAGAGGTAGCGCATTTATTTGTGCAGCATGTCATCCAGAGGAGTTTATGGTCCTAACCCCCTGTATGCCATCTCTCAACCTTACTGCTTTTCACAGCTATGACTAGGAGTCAAATCCCTCTCCTCCTCTTATTGCAAATTATCCTGAAGCATATTTCATCCCTCCTGGAAATATGCCAACGACACACTGGGGGTCTGCTGAGTATTGCCAGTCCAGTCCAGAATTTCAGTAGATATTCTGCAACACATCAGTCACAGCCTAAAGACAGAGACACATCTTAGTCTTAAAGATGATGCATCTCCATTTTCAGCCTTTGCATGCTCAGCTCGCTTCATTTAAAGTTGAGGTATGTATTAAAATAAGAACTGTCAGTCTTAACCAAAGCATTTTGGACGTCCCAGCAGATGTGTATATCTGCCTTCTGCCTGGTCTCTATATTACATTGAACATACACAGCTGGCATAGCTTTAAGCTTCAGTCCCCTTCCCTGGACTATAGAGCTTAGATATTTCTCTAATTTTCACAGATCTTTTTGGTTTAGTGTAGCCAGAGTCTCCATGTTCTCCTCTATAATCCACAGGGTTCGATTAAGGAAAGATCTTGTGCAGGGCAAAGTTTCTTTATTATAACCTCAATTATCCTTGAGTTTTCACAATCAATATTGGTGTCAATTGTGTGTTTTTTTCTATAATAATATCGAAAACCAGATTCCAATTCTGAAATGATATCTTTTTTGAGAGATTTCAGTTTTCAATACACTGTTCCGTCCAAAGAGACATTCAACCAATGAAAAGAGCTGAAAAGTTGATAACTAAAGAGTCAGTTCTGCTCGTTTGTCCTCAAAGCACCATCTATGCCGAACACTAGACTGTACTAAGATATTGCACAAACTAATTTTGCTAATTTTTTCCTTGTATGTAAGCAGGAGCCTAACAGAAAGTGACCAGGGTCAGATTAGAGTTTCAGCTTGTTCCATGCCCTTAAGTCTGAGAGTGGGAAAACGGAACTTCTGCTATTGTGCAAGCGTACTGACTCCATGAAGCCCAGACCATTTGGGCATGACCAAGCTACAAAGCAATATTTGAATAGTAGCTGGGCTTTTGCCATGGACCTGGTGCTATCAGCCATGGCACCCTACCTTATGTCACATTGGCTTGTCCGTTGTTATGTTATTGTACTGATTCCATTGTTGTCTGGCTGGAAATGACCTCTCAGTCAATGAAGCCAATGACTGGTCAGTTTTATCTTTGTCTCGGTCTCAGGAGACCTGGAAACATGATCGGCTTTTCCTTTGACACTTTTGGCACAAGCCTCTTTGAGTCACTGGGTGAGCAGACAAACTGGCCTTAGGGGGATGGAGTTTGTGAAGGAGTAGATGTAAAGAGTGCACACTGTACATTCTGTGTGCTCTGAGGTTATGACTTCTCTACATTCAGTGGATCTCAAGACTCTGAATCTGTACAAAAGATAACAAGAGACTTGCAGAGGCTCACAATCGCCCATGAGATTTTCAGACCCATTGTTGGCGCAAAGAGATTTGCTAGCCGGCTGCATGTTACAGTGAGATTTTGCAGTTGCCAACATGTCATTTAGGGGGCGCCAGCGACTTCTGCTGGCTGTTTTCTACTGTATGCAATTTCGAACGCACAGGATCTACTGCGGCTGCAATCTGGAAAAGACTCTCTCCTGGAGAAGCATCAAAAACTTCCTCGAATGAACACTTGGCATTGGTTTTGTTGTGCGTGGAGCGCTTTTTTTGCTTCTACTTCTTATCAAATTGGAAGGAAGTATCCCAGAGTTTCCATCTTCCTGTTCCTTTCCTTTTCATTTGGATATGGAGCTGGAAGGATCACTCCTTCTGTCTGTTGCATATACCATTGGATTTAAGGACTTTGTATTTGAGATTTCACAAGTAAGTTGGAAAACTGGTGCTGTTTGTTTGATTGGGGCCATGATCCTGAATTTATTTGTGTTTTAATCTCTTTTTAAGATTTATTGTGGTGGGTAGACTATATTTTCAGTAGGGGCCTAGTTATTTCTTTGGAAGTCTTCTTATATAAAGGAAAAATGTTGCACGAATCACTACACTTTCTCCATGTATTTTATTTAATACATTTGCAATATCAATTTAATTTTCTATGTGGCTTAGTCTGCCAATGGGCCTTCCAGCCAGGAGGCTCAGTGCTAGTCATGGGTGCATGAAACAACTATTTCTGTGATGTCTGTTGAATTTGAAACATCATTTAGGCCATGGATGAATTTGGGTTGAAATACAAAATGTGTTTTTTGTGGTATTCTATGTTTTTTCTTCCTGCAAACAGTGTTTAGGTGGGGTAATGCCTTTGGAGGATGTGTGTTGTTGTAAACATTTTTGGCCCTGTTAATTTTCATTTTTTGCATTGCTGAATTAATGCTGTGTTGCCAATGCCTTCTTTGTCTGGCCGGTGTGTTTGTTTCCCATAGGACACTATTTGGCTTTGTTCCCCATGTGGCCAGGGGCCATTTGGAATAGTCAGTGTACACATGCCTGCATGAGTTCTTTGTTTTTCAGGCCTCCTGATTGTTGTTGTGACCATGTGGCTGGCGAGCATTTTGTGTAGCCATCTAGTGGGCTTTTGCCATAGGCGTGCATGTGTTCTTTGTTTCCCAGGCCTCCAGCTTGTTGTTGCTTGTGACCATATGGATGGAGGGCATTTGTGTAGCCAGCCAGCCAGTGTGCTTTTGCCCTAGACGAGCATGTCTTTGTCGTGGCCATGCCTTCCTTCTGCTTGGTGTTCTGGCCATGTGGCTGGCGGCCATTTTGTGTAGACAGTCAGTGTGTTTTTGCCATAGGCCTGTATATGTTCTTTGTTTCTGGCCATGCCTTCTTGCTGGTTGTTGCTGTTTTTTTGCAAGTGATTTTTCTTCTTTTGCACAGTTTAGTAACTTTTCTCCATGTTTTATAATAAATTTGCTGTATTCTTTTAATGCACTATGTGGCCTAGTCTGCCAATGGAATGGGCCTTCTAGCCAGTACGCCCAGTGCTAGCAATGGGTGCATGAAAAATAACCGTTTCTGTTGTGTCTGTTAAATTGAAACATCATCTAGGTCATGGATGGCATTGGATTAAAATATAAAAAGTGTTTTGTTTGCGGTATTTCTCATTTTTGCTTTTTGCAAACTGCGTATAGGTGGGCTATTGCCTTTGAAGGATGTGTGTTGTAAACATTTTTAGCCTGTTCATTTTCGTGTTTTGGTATTGTTGAATTTTTCAATGCTGTGTTCTCTCTTTCTAACTATGCCCCCCTGTGTGTGTTTGCCATAGTTCATTATTTGCCTTTGTTCCCCATGCCATATTGGCAGGGGTCATTTTGTATAGTCAATGTTTGTCCATAGGCCTGTATGTGTTCATTGTTTTCCAGGCCTCTGGCTTCTTGTTGCCATGTGACTGGCGGCCATTTTGCATAGGCAGTCAGTGCGCTTTTGTCATGGGCCTCCATATGTTCTTCGTTTGTGTCCATGCCTTCTTTTATATAGCATGAACTAGACTCAAGACATCGGGTATCAGAGCGCTGTACATGAGCACCAGTTTTGTTAAAGAAGGACACATTCATTTTTCTTAGGCACGTGGAGATTAAGTGATTTGCCCAGAATCACAGGTTGTTGAGTTTCTTGCTTGCTGGTTGCTGTTGTTGCTGTGTGACCTACGCCCATGTTGCCAATCTCTGTAGCCAGCCAGTGTGCTCTTGCGATAGGCCTGCATGTCTTCTCTTTGCTCTTAAGGCCTTCTTGCTCAGAGTTGTTGTTGTTTTTGCTGACCATGTGGCAATGGCAGGCAGCCATTTTGTGCATCCAACCAGTGTGCCCCTTTGATTTGTCGTATGCTTGCATGGATGGTTGATCAATGAGCTCATTCACACAAAACGAGAGTCCGAAGTCTATAACCAAGAGTGTTCCTCAATATATGAGCACTCAGAATCTGAAGTAGTCAAAAAAAGAATGTAAGCATATCAGATAAACCACAAGTTTAAATAGAAAGTAGATACGAAATACAAAAGAAAAGGTCAGAAACTAGATGACCTCAAGGAGAATAACAGAGAGAAATAGAGAAAGACTCCGTCAGGGATCATTGGTGTCCCATCATTAAACAATGCGTGTCCAGTGTCATCATCTGGGAAGCCAACCAACTATACTTCACCTTACCTCCAACCAGGAGGAGGATAGAAGAAAATAGTTGTATCCTCTCTGTAGAGTTCCATATAAGAGAAAAGTGTACGAGGACAGGGCTCCCTTGAATTGATAGTGCAGTGCAAAAAAGAACAAAATGTGAAGTTAAAAAAGGATAAACATCGGAGATCAAGAGTATCAGTAATTCTCGCAAGTATAGCCCCCTAGATGCCCTCCTATCTAAAAACAGTGAAAAAAGGGGAGAGATCAAGAGCAGTTGATATGTAGCGCTGCTCTTCTGGTCGACATGTTTCAGCTTGTGGGGCAAAAACTCCCTAGCTTTCTTCAGGACCTTTCTTCAGGACCTTAATGCTATAGAATAGCTTTGTCACTGTCACCAAGTCATACTAAGTACATACTGTTTGATAAGTTGAATAATCCATTTTCACATCCTCCGTGTGGACATGATGTATCTGACATCTGCAAGAGATTGAGGAGAGAAAATAGAAACTGCATCTCGTATCTCACAAACTAAAAAACAGAAACATTACATAGTACTAGCAATGGTAAACTTACCAATGCACCACGAGGACTAGGCCTCACCTCTCTTGGCACCGGCGTATGTCAAAAGAGACCCCGCTCTGCGGAAGAACTAGTCCAAAAATGCAGGATAATGCATATAATTATTGCAAAGAAGACACCATTATTTCTGGCAGTAATGCCTGAAACTCCTATTTGTCTAATATCAGGGATTACTTTAGAACCTATGTTCTACCTCCTCCCTTTTTCTTTTGTGGAAGTGGTGTTTTTTATTTGTGGCAGCTAACTGCAGTTAATGGAAGGTGTCTAGCTGGTCCTCTTTCGCAAGAGTTGGTGTTCCAGCACTACATCATGATGTGCTGGAATTGCTTGGACAAGCTTTGCAGAAGAGTGCTGTTAACTATCCACCTGACGTAGGCATGTGAACCAGTTACCAAGACACTCATTAAATGTACATCACTGCACACTGGATCTCTTTTGCAGGGACTAGAGAAAAGATATCTGCAGTTGTTGACACTGTTGAGATTTTTAATGCTGCTCTGAAGTATACAACAGTAGCCATGTTCGCCATGGGAAATCCCATACTGCTGCAAAGGTTTTGGGGGCTTATCATTGGATTTGTTGCCACGGGCAATGGCAGTAATATAGTTAAGGCAATGGCTGATGGTGGCTTTTTCAGGGTCCTGTGCATGCCACTGCATCAGCAACATTGTAAATGACTTTCTCAAAAAAGAAGACCAAGTAAGCAACTTACTATCCACCTGCAGAAGAATCTGCACTCATTTCAGCCATTAATTTGAAGCCCGGAAACAGCTGAGGGTCATTTGGCATGGTAATAGAATTCCAGCTAATCACTCATACAGAGAGTGCCAGCATGTTGGAACTTGACTTATTACATGCTTGAACACCTGTTTGAGCAGTAAAGACCAATCAATGAATATGTCATGCAAAGAAGGGATGCAACTGTGAAAGGCATGATCATTGAGATGGATCAATGGGGCCTAATCAAATGCCTCACAGAGATGCTGCTTCTTTTAGAGGTGTTCACACGGGAAGTTTGTAAGGAGGATAGTACCATGGGCCAAGCTATCCTGTTGTTGCACGTGCTGCAGGAACAGCTAAAGGAGGTGTCTGCAATGTACAAAGGTGTGGAGGAAAAGAAAGATGCATATAACTTGGTGAAGAGCTTAATCCTTCGCTTATCTGTTAATACAAGAGTGCAAAAAAACATTGTGTCATCCAAATATTACATATGTGCCACAATTATTTATCCACGGTACAAACCAATACTGTCCACTTTCATTCCTTTTTTGGATGGGGATGTTGCAAAATACAAAACATGGGTAGCAGAGCTAGGCCCACTGCTCCAGGGCACAAGTTCTGCAGGGAAGTCTTCAAGTTCAGAGCCTGAGGGTAGTGCGGTTTGCTCACAGCATCCAAACCCACCAATAACAGGAACACCATCAACAACAAGAATAGGAGCATTAGGCCCAAAATCTGCAAAGAATGGTTTCTACTGGCAGGGTCTAAGTCCAGTGCAGAGGCGAAGGCAAAAGAGGTAGAGTGAGGCGGAACACCAGTGACCATTGGGCGAACGGTCCAGGCTTATCTGGATGACCCAACAGACGTCTACTTTGATCAAAACCTATTGGTGTATTGGTTTGGGAAGATGCGCCAAAGGCTAGTGCCCAGACGGCTAGCAATAAACTATATGGCTTGCCTGGTAGCCAAATTTTCCGCTGAGAGTGTTTTCAGTGCTGCTGGTGCTGTGTCACAGTGAGGACCAGTTGCTTGCTCCAAAACGTGGAAAGATGAACCATGATTAAAATGAATCAGCACTTTATACCACCGGATTACTCCATGCCTGAAGTACGACAGGAGGAAGATGAGGGAGACTCAGGTCAAGGAAGTAGTGTGTTAGATGACCTACTTCTGGCTGAACCACCTGATTCTGAGGACAAGCTCTACTAGGCCTGAGCCAACAACCATAGAACTTTCTCCTTCGCAGTCTCTATCGCTGATCTGCTTTCTTTTGTTGATGCCATAAAAAATAACTAGGGGAACATTATTTACTTTTATTTGTTTGTGTCTGGTTGACTAATTCATCCCTACTGTCTTACTCTTAGACACATTTTATTGCCGGATTAGAGTTGCAACAGTGTGCTGTGAAGAAGTCTGCCACCCCATACCCATTTCCCTCAAGGAGATCGGATGGCGAGATTCAAACAGATGTGTGCCTGCCTCCAATCCTGGGTTGTGACTAGTATTTATCCTTTCCTAATTTATTTTTAATATTACCCTAGCTGGACTGCCCTACATTATTTGATTTAGACTGGCCAATGTCTGCCTCATGAACAATGGATCTGTAATGTACCACGCTCACGGTGACCATGCCTGAATTTGAAGAACAGGTAATTGGTATGTGTTGCACGCTGAGTGATTGTTGTTTGTGAGTGTGTTGAGATGATTCATTTGTTGGCTGCTAGTGACACTGGGTGTTTGTTTATCTGTGACTATTAGAGTTAAATGTGTCTGTGAGGATTTACAATGTTAGTGGCCTAACGACGGCTGTTATTTTTGCCCATGAACATGATTTATTTTTCCCTTTCCTTTGAGAGAGAAATCGAGATTTCTTCACCAGGTCCAATTCGCACTGCTTTAATTGTTTTTTTTACCTTATACTCCTCTTTGAGTCAGATCTGATCAGTCCCTTCAGAATAGAAAACACAAACACCAATCTAGTCTACAGAAAAAAATACTCAATGATTCTCTACAGGTTGAGCTATTCCATTTGAGCCTGGACACAGTCGGTACTGAGTTGGACACCTTACTTCGAGTCGGGAGGATCAGGGATGATGGAATGACGCAGGGCATGGGCGTGACAACTTAGAGAAGTACCACCAGAAGAAGGAAGGTTTCAACTTCACTGAAACAAACTGATTTGATGATGACTTTAAAGTGGCCTACTCAACTCTGTGGAGTGTTGGTGAGAGTGGTGCATTGATTTTACTTGATTTGTGAAAAAGCAACATTGCTCGGTCGGTGTGCTTAGTGTTGTCTGCCTGAAATTTGAAGCTAAGTGGTGGTTGGATGAGGGGCCTGTTGGTGTAGGTAACTGGACATGTAGTTATGAATGATCATTACATTATGCTCGTGATGTTAGGCTACATATTATTCTCATGATTTTTGATGATGATGAATTGATGGTCATGACAGTTGTGAGTTTGATCAGCCTGATACAGATAGTTACATGCCACTTTTGATTGATAGGTGGTTGTAAATTGCTCTCACCTAATTGTTCACACATCAGTCATAAAATGAATGAGTGCAAAAAGGACTAGTATATTCTTCTCTTCTCTCTTGCGCTGCCTGAGTCTTCTTGGTGAACTTCTCATGAGGTTTACCTTCTGAGCTTCTGCTTGATTCTACAATAAAATTTTTGTTTTACAATCCACAGGTCTTCTCTTATCCTGTGCCAAACTGGAAAAGCACCATTACACTCATGCTAAATCTTACCGGACTGCATCAGCCAGGCACACAAGATTAAAGGACAGTCCAAGAAGAAACCAGATGCAAATCCCAATTTGGCAATACAGTGTATTTTTTTCTTTTAATGTTCGTTAGAACTTTGTGTGTTGACTCCTACATAAATTGTAATATAGTTGCTATCTTTTAAAGCTAGGAAACAGAACATTTAGATATCATGTAACTTGGGTCTCTCTGGGGACAGACGGACTGTTTGATTTGCATTGCATTTAAGTTACCTATAGTCATTCCTTTGCTTCCTTTTCCTCCGGTAACAAATTTATGATGGTTGGCTCCTCACTGCAGAGATGAATGTTGTCCTTGTGTAGTGTTTGTCTATGTCAAACCTTTCCCCAAATCCCCCTTTCCATCCATTCATCAAACCCCTCACCCTCTTCCCCCGGACTGTGAGATTTATTGAGGTATGACTTAATTTACACCATTAATTGATCACACACTTGGTGGGGCAGATGTGGTGAAAGCAACACCAGCTCAGTGTAGGGTGAGGATCTTCAGCTCTAAATATAGCCCACACTGGCCACCCAAGCATTAAAACAGTGTACGATTCATTTTGTAACCCATTGTTCTGATCAATTTAATTTAGCATTGCTTATCATATTTTCTATATTGTCTCTCTTTCTGTGTAGTAGTCTAGTCTGTTGACGGTCTAAATTTTTTTAAAGCTTGCATATGCTACGTCAATAACTTATTTTTTATTTCAATATAGTTAGTTCCCTGTGATGAGTAGTCCTTATCCTGCAGTTTGATCGCCTAGAAGGGAGGGGGACCTTGCTTCTGTTGCCTTCACTGTTAGTGCGCTAGTGTGCTACTACTACTACCACTTTTTCTTGGGAAACTATGAAGCCCTCGCTTCATATAATCAGGCAAGAGAACTGTGGTTGATTGATTGTTGAACTGCAATCTATATACAATGAAAATTCACCCCCCTCCGAGTCCTTAGGGGTTAATATTTGCAGACAAGGAGAGCATTTTAGGGCAAGCGAGGGTACCGCATACTATTTTGTTGTTACCCTATCAACAGATTTTTTTAAATGGGTGTGGTAAAGGCAGAAGTGAGAAGTGAAACACCCTAAAAATGATCCAAATCATAATGTAAAACTAGAAAAAAGTATCCCCTTAACAATATAAACTAAACCTACAACTGGCCCACCTCTCTCCCTGTTCACAAAACAATGTCACAGATAGGTAGTCTCCAACAAAATAAAGTCCAAAAATGAAATTGCCCATTGTCCATCAGCAAAATCCAAAAAATACCCCAACTCCCACATTCTCACCCTCTCCCCAAAACAAGTCCATCCACTAAAAAAAGGACTAAAAAAGGGGAGAAGAGAGCACTAAGTTCTTACGGCGGGCTAGGACATTCTTACTATTGTAAAAAAACAGAAGGAAAAAGAGAAATTGACCGGCGCTATGTCTCAGTTCCATAATTTCCTTTCAGGGAATGTTCCATACATTAAATCATGAACTGAGAAAAACAGAAATTGCTAATTTGAATGTCCATATAAATCCTTTTTTATTGCACGTCCTTTTCATGGACACTTGAATCAGTTTGTTTTCAGTTGGTATGAACATAGATATTAGAACCCAACTGATACATGGGTATACATCTTCATATACATGTAATCATTCAAAACAGCCAACACATGTTTTGCGAAAATCTAGTTTCTTCAAGGGCTTAGCAGAATAGATTCCAATCAAACTTTATTTAAAACTCATGATATCTGGTTCCCACCGTTCTTCGAAGATCCAATGCTTCGTTCAATAACATGCTTACGCTGTAGCCTCCCAGCAGTGTAGATACCATCAAGTTACCAACTGAAGACAAACTGGTTCAAGTGTCCAAGAGAAGTATGTGCAATAAAAAAGCTTCTTAATATTGTTCATTTGCCTCTCCATTGTCTCTATCTGTTCCTCCTGCCTGGCTTCCATGTGCACCAGCCTCTGCATAATGCAGTGCTGAAATGCACGGAATTTGGGGGGAGCAGCAGTGGTGGAATGGCTAGGCGGCTGCCATAGGACCATGGCCACAGTGTACTGGAGGTACTGGGGCCTGGCTGGGCCCCGGGCATCTGCAGGTGCTGCTGACACCTCCTTCTCCAGGACCGCCAGCCACTGATATTCAGCCCTGATGGCAGTTTCCTCTGCCGGGTCCGGGTCTGCTATCTCCTGCCTGTTAGGATAAGTTGGATCAGCAGGAGTAGTTGTATTAAGAAAAAAAAGACAAATTGTAAACAATGCTCGTAGCAAAACACATAAAATTATATAGTGGCTCAGAAGGAACTTAGGTAAGGTTAGTTTGCACTAGTTAGTGACTGAGTTGGCACTGGGAGTAAAGAGAAGAAGCACAACTATTTTTCCCATTGCCATGAAATTCGTAAATGGGCCTACACATTAACTGAAGCAGCCTCACATGGCACAGCCAATAATGCAGTGCAGCTGTTGTAACCATGCATCTGGTAGGTCACCATGGGAGTCACTTGCGAAATGCCATGGGTAAAGAGGAAGAGAGGTGATGTATGATGGGTGGGTAGGTAGGAATATACATAATACATGTTGTGCTTGAAAACTAGTGTAGGACAAGGGAGTAGTCTGAAATACCACCTCAATCCTTTGAATCAAAATCTTGATACAACCATTACAAGCAAGTAAAGGTGAGAGGAATGCCAATCCAGAGGAGCACCCTAGTCCTTTGTTTCTTCTTCATTCCAAAGATTTTCCATTCATCATTGCATTGTTCTTCTGGTATTATTATTCTTCACCCTTGGCTTTTTTACTCACTGCTTAAGTTTTACATTCTCTTAATCCAGTCTACTGTTCACCATTGAAAACCATCCATCCATATATACAACCATCCAAACTTGGCTCTCAGTCTCAACAAACCTTTCACCAACTTACATTTACCCACCCATGCATCCTTTCACCCGTCAAACCCACCAGAGGATTCCTTTGAACCCACTGAGGCAGGCATCCTTTCACCCATACACTTCTACTCACACAGGCAGGCATCCTTTCACCCGTATCTCCTTTCATCCATCCTTCACCCACCCATGCATCAGCCACCTATATGCATCCTTTCACTCACGCATCCTTCTCTTCCAATCATATTACATTTCACCCATGCTTTCTCCTTCCATCCTTCTATCCCTTTTCCATCAACCCATCATGTTTAAAAGTCTTTATGAAACTTTATCTGCTGATTTGCAGATAAAAGAGACCACCATTACTCAACTCCCACTGTATGTGCTAAAGAGGGGTGTGTTGAACTGGTCACAAGTCAACAATACACCCTTGCAAGGAGTATATATTTAATTGTCAAAAAGCACGCAATATGACTTACCACCCCCCGCCACTGCCACTCGCTAACACCCTACCACTGCCCCCTATCATTGCTGGTACCGGCACAGGTTGTTGATGCAGCTGGAAAAACATTACACATTTTTTAGATGCAAGATACACCTACACTATTAATTTTTTATAGCAAAATACAGCCACACACTTCACTACAATTTAGTTACAGTAACATCTATCAACAACTTTGAGGTGTCCAATGTGACCATGGCCACTCTCTCGTTTTACTGATTGAGCATGAGCAAGTAAAATAAAGCCTTCTCATCTCAACAAACGTGCAGAATACCTTACTTGGGCATACAATCTTCACAGCATTGTAGTAGTATGTGACCATTGGGTTCTCTGAGTCTTACAGTACCACAACTAGGCAGTTCACAAAATATTTAAAGGGAGAGGGAAAGCTGAGTGACAAAGCAGAAGAAAGGAAGCTACAGACAGACTGGTACAGAGACAGTTTGAAGTACAGTACAGAAATTTGAAATATAAAAAAGAAGTAAATATGAAAATGCAGGTATAACAATAATTTAGAGACAGATAGATCAAAGAGGATGCAGAAAAAACTAGGAAAGGGGTAGAAATAATAATTCAAAATAAGGAGCTGTAAAAGTTAGGGAATTAATATTAAGGTTAACAACAGGAGGACTTATTGTGGCTAGCAGAGCCATCGGCCGAGGAACTATGGGACTGGGAGGCACCTCCAGCTCCCTCACCTGCCTCAGCCGTCTTCTTGCCCCTGGATGCTGATGTAAGACATAAAGATAAAAAAAAGAAGGGTGCTAAATAAATAATCTCTCCAAAAATATTTTTGGGAAGAAAAAGGCAGTCGCAATAGCATTGAACTTTTCTAAATCAGATTGACTAGTATTATGAACTGTCCTATCCTATTCCAAATTTCCTAAACCTACCTAGGCCTGTTCCAAATTTAATAAGCTAGATTTTGGAATTACTAATAAATTGCAACAAATGAGGTTTGCTTCTTATCATCTCAGTCAACCCCCTGTGACGGACCAATTCATCAAGTCTGCATTTGACTTTAAATACATAGACGGACGCATGCATATACAACAAATTGGTTGCTTGCCACTTTACAAAAAAGGCTCTAAGAACTGAAATGAGAGGATGTGTGCCGCTAAAGTACTAATACTAACTACCACTCTCTTAGTGACAGGACAAAGGAGTCTCTGTATTACTTCTTACATATTCAGCCAAAGCGATCGCCAACAAGCATGACCAGGTAGCGCCGAGCACCTGTCTAGAATAACGATCACATAATATTTGCAAACTCAACTTACCTGCGTGTGAGTAGCATGCTTTGTATTTGGGGAAAAATACTAGCAATAGCATAGAACACAAGTAATAATAATATTAATAATTACTCACTGAGCCCTGTAACATCCACTCCTAGCAGGTCCAGCAGATCCTGGTCTGGTTCATTGACAGAATATCAACACCTAAAATATCCCCATACCACAATATTGAGTTATAAATATCGATGTCAAAAATATCGACATTGTATATTTATAATGGTAAGTACAAAAATATTGAAAAAAATATCGATTTCATAAATATAGTTGTACAAAATATTGTTTTATATATATATATATATATATATATATATTCGGGTTTTTTTTGTTTGTTTTTTTCAAGGGAAGGAGATTACTCCTTTTTTCGACGAATTTCAGGTCATCAAAGAAACGAGACAAAGGCCACAGCAACGAGATCACCCCCCACAACCAAATCAAAGAGGAAGACGAGGAGGGGCAAGAGGGGGAAATGCTGTAGCCGCTTCTCCAATAGTTACGGGAAGTGTGTCGAAACAGAGGAAATGGTAAATAAAAACATAAACCTCTCTAATCGTACATTGACTAAATATGAAACCAATATCCTCAAAAAAGGACTATCCTTCTGCCCATCAGCCGATTTGGATCTGGTAAATACCAGAATTGATATGTTCAAATACATACGTAAGTTGAAGTTTCAAAAGATCTTTGCTATGCATTCCAGAAATCAAATTACGAATGAAAACAACCCTACGGAAATGAATCTGGAAATAACGGATGAATTTCTCAACACACCTCCTGACTCTAATATGTTGGCACAGGGAGACTTAGTGGAGCAACAGCTTGGGTCCCAATCTGAAAATAACACACAAACACAAATACGTGACCCAAGTCACATGAAAAATAAATCAAGAAAGTTACCCACCGCTCCTAATGATGCGATTGATGTCTTCAATGAAGCCATTCAGATTGACCTAGAACAATTAGCAAAAGAAAAAATGGACATGAGGAGTTCCAATATTTCTGGAAAAGAATGGGAAGCAATCAAATCCCTAAAGAATGATCCCTCAATAGAAGTCAAACCCTCTGTTAAAGTGGGAAATATTGTCATCTTTTCAAGGGAACATTATGAGCAAGAAGCCCTCAGACAACTGAGAGATCCAGACTGCTACACTATCATAAAAAGACAAGAATATGTACAGAGTACTATTGATTTCCCAAAAATGCTGGAAAAGTGGAAAGCAGACGGTATGCTCAACTCAGAAGAATTCCAATATCTACAATGTGAGGCACCGGTGATACCCACATTTTACCATCTGCCAAAAGTCCACAAGAATCGCAAAAGACCACCAGGGTGCCCCATCGTATCATCAATTGGGAGCTTGCTAGAGAATACCTCAAGGTTTATAGACACCTTTTTAGCACCAATAGTGAAGGCTCTCCCCTCCTATGTAAGGGATACACAGGATTTCCTTAGACAAATCGACAACATCAGCTGGGAACCAAACATGCTCCTAATCACTCTTGATGTTGTAAACTTATACACTTGTATTGCCCATGAAAACGGCCTCACTGCATTGAAATGGTTTTTAGACAAAAAACCGGACAAATTCAAACAACATAGTTTGATGCTACTGTCCATGACCAGATTCTGCTTATATCATAACATCTTCCTCTTCTCTGGAAACATCTACAAACAAATCAGAGGGACTTCAATGGGCTCGTGTTTCTCCCCCAGTTATGCGAATTTATTCGTAGGTTGGTGGGAGAAACACGAGGCATGGGGAGAGGCTAACGAATCTTGGACTGATCAAATTCTACTGTGGACAAGGTACATTGATGACCTTTTTGTCATCTGGTGTGGAGATAGGTCCTCGGCTGAGGAGTACATCGCCACACTTAATGATAACAGATGGAATCTCAGATTCACCAGCACCATCAGCAGCCAAAGTGTTTGTTACCTGGACTTGGAAATCTATATAGATAATGGAAAGATCCAAACCAAACTATATAGGAAGCCCACAGCAGGGAATGCTGTGTTATATGCAGCAAGCCACCATCCAAGGAGCTTAATTCACAATGTCCCCTATGGTGAATTTTTACGTTTGAAACGTAACTGTACAGCAACAGCGGAATTCACAACAGCTAAGGAGGGGGCGATCCAGAGATTCCAAGCCAGGGGATACAGTAAGCAGACACTTATACAAGCTGAGGAAAAGGCCTCTAAAATCAACAGAAGAGATCTTTTGGAGAAAAAACCAAATCAGGACACAGAGGAACTGATCAGAATGATAACAAATTTCAGTACAAAAGCGGGAGAAATTGTGCAAATATTCAAAAAGAACTGGCACATTTTAAAAACTGACCATGTACTTAAGAAACTTATCCCTGAAAAACCATTGATCACCTATCGACGCAGTCAATCTCTGGCTGATCATCTGGTCCGTAGTCATTTTGCACCAGCAACACAGCCAGTCAAATTATCCAAATCAAAAGGTTTTTATCCATGTCTACGGTGTAAGGCTTGCAAAGGAAGTACAAAAGTAACTAACTACCCAGGAAGAACAAATGAAGCTGCACCGAACAGAGAGATAAAGAAATTGTTAAATTGTAACTCAGAGTATACCATTTACTGCTTGGTCTGTCCCTGTGGGAAACTATACATAGGGAGCACGATCAACCCCACAAAACTAAGGATTTTGGAGCACATGCGTGCAATAACAAAAAATGATAGGTCATACCCTGTGGCACGCCATTTGGCACAAAATCACCAAAGCAACAGAGACTTGCGTAAATTCTATTGTATCGACCAAGTGGAAAGATCTGAACGAGGTGGGGACAGAATGAAAAGGTTACGCACTCTTGAGTCAAAATATATTATCGATCTTAAGACAATGACCCCATATGGGCTCAACAACGATGAAGAAATGTGGGTCCATTTATAAAGATCAGAACAGCACAGGATGGATAAAAACGGTAACTGGCAACCAAAAATGACATTGATGATGGAATGCCACTGTGAGAAGAAGATACCAGTAAAATTGTAGACTAAGCTACGCGAAAGCAAAGACATATATGGTTAGGCACTCTGAATTTTCTGCCCATTCAGGGCAATACAGACACTGCTTAACACCGAAACTGCCCATTCAGGGCATGAAATTCAACGAAGAAATGATATAATTAAGGTTGACTTTTTTCGTTATGTTCAAAGCTATCATTAATTGTGGTATATTATCAATTTGCTGTCACATTGTTTTTAAATTGGGTTTTGCACGAGAGCACTTTATATTGAAACGCCAGATATAAAGACATTAACCATGGAAATGATGAAACACACTATAAGATGGCGACCATTTTGGTAACATGACGAAAGTATACAGTTTTCTATGTTGTTTAATCGCATTGTGTGTGGGTCTTTAAAATGGCGTTAGTACTTACAAGCAAATTGACACTGACGAAGCTTGTTCCAAGCGAAACGCGTCTGTTAAGGGTGAGGGGGTCGCAATAAATATCTACAAACCGGAGACTTGTGTGCTAGCCTGTTTTTCAGCGCTACCGGAGTGAAACTGTGTTCGAGTGTATAGCGGTTCACCCCCGCTGGCTGAAGCACCCGGGAGGAGGAGGAGCGACGGCGGTGGAACGACACGGTGCAGCAAGTTAATATGGCCGTCAGCCCCGAACCAGAATGAACCACGGAGAATAAAGACGGAGAACTGACATCTAACTCCGAAAGATAAAAGACGATTCCACAGACACCGCCCCGTCGCTGAGATCTGAACGGCAACACTGGTAGCGTCGGCTGGCGCCTCCAGAGCAGACCCAAAGTGATCCCGGTGAGTGAAGCGGCAAAGTGGATTATAAGATTAACTGGTTCAGCTTCTGTCCCGTAATTGGTCCCGTAACAGTATTGCGCACCCCGCAAGTGTGATAACACACCACCCCACGTACAAGAAATAGACCACTGTATAGCTTTGAACTGACGAATTTGCAATAATGTCGAGCGAAGCGGAGCTTAGAGAAGAACGGGAAACGGCAGCAAACTTAATGTTTAAGTCGGACACGGAAAATCAGACCGGCGTAATTGATGCAACAACAGCAACCGTACCGACCAGTAATTTGAAAATACTATACCAGAAATTGGAAAAACTGCTGGAAAGGGAAGTGAGGGAGTGGTGGGAAGCCACCTCCCTCCAACGATATGTAGACTGTAATCGTGTCCCGAGAGGACTCCGCATCTTCACGGTCCCCAATTATGAAAAACTGAATCCAGCCTTACTCAAAGAATGGGCAGAATATACGGCTGAGTCGGCAAAAGTCATGGTGCGCATGCTAATCAAGTATGCCTGGATAGACCGTGATGAGTGCCTTAAAGACATAAGGGACCTGGAAGAACTAATACAAAAAGAGACAGATTCTAAAACAAGTGACGATCTGAGGAAAATAATGACAAAAAGAGTGAGGGAATATGAACTTGGAATCAGGAAGAGAAAACAAACCAAATTTCAACGCGATGAACAGAATTACAAAATGGGGAGGATCCTAACATTTGCTCACAAGTTTGATGCAACAAGGAAACGCCTTGCACAAGGAACCACTACACCAACTAGTGCAGTAACTTCAGAATCAGAAATATCTGACGAGGAAACAACAGGAGCACGAGCAAACAAGGGTCAAGGGAAGGAGATTACTCCTTTTTTCGACGAATTTCAGGTCATCAAAGAAACGAGACAAAGGCCACAGCAACGAGATCACCCCCCACAACCAAATCAAAGAGGAAGACGAGGAGGGGCAAGAGGGGGAAATGCTGTAGCCGCTTCTCCAATAGTTACGAGAAGTGTGTCGAAACAGAGGAAATGGTAAATAAAAATGAGGAGAATAACATCATAAACCTCTCTAATCGTACATTGACTAAATATGAAACCAATATCCTCAAAAAAGGACTATCCTTCTGCCCATCAGCCGATTTGGATCTGGTAAATACCAGAATTGATATGTTCAAATACATACGTAAGTTGAAGTTTCAAAAGATCTTTGCTATGCATTCCAGAAATCAAATTACGAATGAAAACAACCCTACGGAAATGAATCTGGAAATAACGGATGAATTTCTCAACACACCTCCTGACTCTAATATGTTGGCACAGGGAGACTTAGTGGAGCAACAGCTTGGGTCCCAATCTGAAAATAACACACAAACACAAATACGTGACCCAAGTCACATGAAAAATAAATCAAGAAAGTTACCCACCGCTCCTAATGATGCGATTGATGTCTTCAATGAAGCCATTCAGATTGACCTAGAAAAATTAGCAAACGAAAAAATGGACATGAGGAGTTCCAATATTTCTGGAAAAGAATGGGAAGCAATCAAATCCCTAAAGAATGATCCCTCAATAGAAATCAAACCCTCTGATAAAGGGGGAAATATTGTCATCTTTTCAAGGGAACATTATGAGCAAGAAGCCCTCAGACAACTGAGAGATCCAGACTGCTACACTATCATAAAAAGACAAGAATATGTACAGAGTACTATTGATTTCCCAAAAATGCTGGAAAAGTGGAAGGCAGACGGTATGCTCAACTCAGAAGAATTCCAATATCTACAATATGAGGCACCGGTGATACCCACATTTTACCATCTGCCAAAAGTCCACAAGAATCCCAAAAGACCACCAGGGCGCCCCATCGTATCATCAATTGGGAGCTTGCTAGAGAATACCTCAAGGTTTATAGACACCCTTTTAGCAGCAATAGTGAAGGCTCTCCCCTCCTATGTAAGGGATACACAGGATTTCCTTAGACAAATCGACAACATCAGCTGGGAACCAAACATGCTCCTAATCACTCTTGATGTTGTAAACTTATACACTTGTATTGCCCATGAAAACGGCCTCACTGCATTGAAATGGTTTTTAGACAAAAAAACGGACAAATTCAAACAACATAGTTCGATGGTACTGTCCATGACCAGATTCTGCTTATATCATAACATCTTCCTCTTCTCTGGAAACATCTACAAACAAATCAGAGGGACTTCAATGGGCTTGTGTTTCTCCCCCAGCTATGCAAATTTATTCGTAGGTTGGTGGGAGAAACATGAGGCATGGGGAGAGGCTAACGAGTCTTGGACTGATCAAATTCTACTGTGGACAAGGTACATTGATGACCTTTTTGTCATCTGGTGTGGAGATAGGTCCTCGGCTGAGGAGTACATCGCCACACTTAATGATAACAGATGGAATCTCAGATTCACCAGCACCATCAGCAGCCAAAGTGTTTGTTACCTGGACTTGGAAATCTATATAGATAATGGAAAGATCCAAACCAAACTATATAGGAAGCCCACAGCAGGGAATGCTGTGTTACATGCAGCAAGCCACCATCCGAGGAGCTTAATTCACAATGTCCCCTATGGTGAATTTTTACGTTTGAAACGTAACTGTACAGCAACAGCGGAATTCACAACAGCTAAGGAGGGGGCGATCCAGAGATTCCAAGCCAGGGGATACAGTAAGCAGACACTTATACAAGCTGAGGAAAAGGCCTCTAAAATCAACAGAAGAGATCTTTTGGTGAAAAAACCAAATCAGGACACAGAGGAACCGATCAGAATGATAACAAATTTCAGTACAAAAGCGGGAGAAATTGTGCAAATATTCAAAAAGAACTGGCACATTTTAAAAACTGCACATGTACTTAAGAAACTTATCCCTGAAAAACCATTGATCACCTATCGACGCAGTCAATCTCTGGCTGATCATCTTGTCCATAGTCATTTTACACCAGCAACACAGCCAGTCAAATTATCCAAATCAAAAGGTTTTTATCCATGTCTACGGTGTAAGGCTTGCAAAGGAAGTACAAAAGTAACTAACTACCCAGGAAGAACAAATGAAGCTGCACCGAACAGAGAGATAAAGAAATTGTTAAATTGTAACTCAGAGTATACCATTTACTGCTTGGTCTGTCCCTGTGGGAAACTATACATAGGGAGCACGATCAACCCCACAAAACTAAGGATTTTGGAGCACATGCGTGCAATAACAAAAAATGATAGGTCATACCCTGTGGCACGCCATTTTGCACAAAATCACCAAAGCAACAGAGACTTGCTTAAATTCTATTGTATCGACCAAGTGGAAAGATCTGAACGAGGTGGGGACAGAATGAAAAGGTTACGCACTCTTGAGTCAAAATATATTATCGATCTTAAGACAATGACCCCATATGGGCTCAACAACGATGAAGAAATGTGGGTCCATTTATAAAGATCAGAACAGCACAGGATGGATAAAAACGGTAACTGGCAACCAAAAATGACATTGATGATGGAATGCCACTGTGAGGAGAAGATACCAGTAAAATTTTAGATTAAGCTACGCGAAAGCAAAGACATATATGGTTAGGCAATCTGAATTTTCTGCCCATTCAGGGCAATACAGACACTGCTTAACACCAAAACTGCCCATTCAGGGCATGAAATTCAACGAAGAAATGATATAATTAAGGTTGACTTTTTTCGTTATGTTCAAAGCTATCATTAATTGTGGTATATTATCAATTTGCTGTCACATTGTTTTTAAATTGGGTTTTGCACGAGAGCACTTTATTTTGAAACGCCAGATATAAAGACATTAACCATGGAAATGATGAAACACACTATAAGATGGCGACCATTTTGGTAACATGACGAAAGTATACCGTTTTCTATGTTGTTTAATCGCATTGTGTGTGGGTCTTTAAAATGGCGTTAGTACTTACAAGCAAATTGACACTGACGAAGCTTGTTCCAAGCGAAACGCGTCTGTTAAGGGTGAGGGGGTCGCAATAAATATCTACAAACCCGAGACCTGTGTGCTAGCCTGTTTTTCAGCCCTACCGGAGTGAAACTGTGTTCGAATATATATATATATATATATATATATATATATATATATATATATATATATATATATATATATATATATATACATATATATCCAACTCCAGACATCCTACAGATCATAAACCGGTAACAGATAGCAGCACTCGTGGGGGTGGTTTCCAAAAGATGTTTATTCGAAAACCCTCAGCAAATCAACAAGACGCGTTTCAGCGTTTAGCCTTCGTCAATTGTTTCACAGTTGGCGTGGCGGCCATTGGTGATATTTAACCATTACATGTTTCCTATCATGGACAGCAAAAGAGGACCAACAATCAATGCCGAAACGCGTCTTGTTGATGTGCTGAGGGTTTTCGAATAAACAACTTTTGGAAACCACCCCCCGAGTGCTGCTTTCTGTTTCAGGTTTATGATCTGTAGGATGTCTGGAGTTGGATATTATTGACGGGTACACCCCCATTACGCAGGCACCGCTCGGGAGTGCGGCAGGCTGGTGTTCTGGGAGCTGACATATATATATATATATATATATATATATATATATATATATATTCTCACACAAAGTTCCACAAATTGATGGCACTCCACTCGGGGAAATCTTTTAGAGTTTAATTTCATCAACTGAGATCGCCTGCGCGTTTCGAACATAGCGTTCTAGATCACGGCATAGATTTTGGACAATTAGTCCCTCTTCCCTTTTCACATTAAATACACATGTGACACACAATGCATGTTGGAATTTGTAATAAACTCGATCCATTTCACTGCATTAATTCATGTTTTACACTTAATGATCAATTTCAATCATTAATCATGTTTTTTCTATCACATTTTCTCTTCATGTGCAGTGTTATCGCGCTGTGTTTATCATGTATTTGTGGAGCGCTAGTATATATTGGTTAGTATGATTTTTATGTGTTGGGCTGAGTGCCCTTTTAGTGCCAGCTGTGTGTGTATGTTAATGTTCGCATGTGTGTCAGTTGGCTCTGAGAATGACTACCCATTGCTATGTGGTATTGCGGTGATAGACTTCCTACGCAGTGGTGTTTTTATTTATTTTTTTGTTTTTAATAGGAACACCCTAAGTGGGTGTGGCTTCATAGTTACTTCCAGGAATGCTGGTACATATAGTTCATGTTGCACACAGTAAATTAAATCCTTAAGTAGGCTCTGTCCCTCAGTGTTCATTAGCGCTTGTTCAATCCTTGAGTAGGAAAAGAGTTCTGCAGCCTCGCAGTTATCCCCCTTTGAGTCAGCGTTCTAGTGGGAAGAGAAGGTTCTTCTCCCAAGCCGTTCCTCGTTCGACTTGCAGTCATGAGAGGGACTGGTGCACCTCCCCACGGCCAGGGCAGCCGTGCGTTAATGTTTTATAGCAAAAGCCCTTGAGCTTGAGAGGGCACACGACGCTGACTCATACCTTCCGGCGCTGCTGGCCTCGCAGTTGCTTGGTTGCTGAAATCTTTGTTAAATGATTACCATCCGACGCGTTTCGAGGCTTGGAACGCCCCGTATTCATGGAGAAGCTTGACTGAGGGAAAGACGACTCTGTGCATGTATTCGTTTTTATTTTGACGAATAGGAACACCCTAAGTGGGTGTGGTTTCATAGTTACTTCCAGGAATGCTGGTACATATAGTTCATGTTGCACACAGTAAATTAAATCCTTAAGTAGGCTCTGTCCCTCAGTGTTCATTAGCGCCTGTTCAATCCTTGAGTAGGAAAAGAGTTCTGCAGCCTTGGAGTTATCCCCCTTTGAGTCAGCGTGCTAGTGGGAAGAGAAGGTTCTTCTCCCAAGCCGTTCCTTGTTCGACTTGCAGTCATGAGAGGGACTGGTGCACCTCCCCACGGCCAGGGCAGCTGTGCGGTAATGTTTTATAGCAAAAGCCCTTGAGCTTGAGAGGGCACACGACGCTGACTCATACCTTCCGGCGCTGCTGGCCTCGCAGTTGCTTGGTTGCTGAAATCTTTGTTAAATGATTACCATCCGACGCGTTTCGAGGCTTGGAACGCCCCGTATTCTTGGAGAAGCTTGACTGAGGGAAAGACGACTCTGTGCATGTATTCGTTTTTATTTTGACGAATAGGAACACCCTAAGTGGGTGTGGCTTCATACTTACTTCCAGGAATGCTGGTACATATAGTTCATGTTGCATACAGTAAATTAAATCCTTAAGTAGGCTCTGTCACTCAGTGTTCATTAGCGCTTGTTCAATCCTTGAGTAGGAAAAGAGTTCTGCAGCCTCGCAGTTATCCCCCTTTGAGTCAGCGTGCTAGTGGGAAGAGAAGGTTCTTCTCCCAAGCCGTTCCTCGTTCGACTTGCAGTCATGAGAGGGACTGGTGCACCTCCCCACGGCCAGGGCAGCCGTGCGGTAATGTTTTATAGCAAAAGCCCTTGAGCTTGAGAGGGCACACGACGCTGACTCATACCTTCCGGCGCTGCTGGCCTCGCAGTTGCTTGGTTGCTGAAATCTTTGTTAAATGATTACCATCCGACGCGTTTCGAGGCTTGGAACGCCCCGTATTCATGGAGAAGCTTGACTGAGGGAAAGTCGACTCTGTGCATGTATTCGTTTTTATTTTGACGAATAGGAACACCCTAAGTGGGTGTGGCTTCATAGTTACTTCCAGGAATGCTGGTACATATAGTTCATGTTGCACACAGTAAATTAAATCCTTAAGTAGGCTCTGTCCCTCAGTGTTCATTAGCGCTTGTTCAATCCTTGAGTAGGAAAAGAGTTCTGCAGCCTCGCAGTTATCCCCCTTTGAGTCAGCGTGCTAGTGGGAAGAGAAAGTTCTTCTCCCAAGCCGTTCCTCGTTCGACTTGCAGTCATGAGAGGGACTGGTGCACCTCCCCACGGCCAGGGCAGCCGTGCGTTAATGTTTTATAGCAAAAGCCCTTGAGCTTGAGAGGGCACACGACGCTGACTCATACCTTCCGGCGCTGCTGGCCTCGCAGTTGCTTGGTTGCTGAAATCTTTGTTATATGATTACCATCCGACGCGTTTCGAGGCTTGGAACGCCCCGTATTCATGGAGAAGCTTGACTGAGGGAAAGACGACTCTGTGCATGTATTCGTTTTTATTTTGACGAATAGGAACACCCTAAGTGGGTGTGGTTTCATAGTTACTTCCAGGAATGCTGGTACATATAGTTCATGTTGCACACAGTAAATTAAATCCTTAAGTAGGCTCTGTCCCTCAGTGTTCATTAGCGCCTGTTCAATCCTTGAGTAGGAAAAGAGTTCTGCAGCCTCGCAGTTATCCCCCTTTGAGTCAGCGTGCTAGTGGGAAGAGAAGGTTCTTCTCCCAAGCCGTTCCGTCTTCGACTTGCAGTCATGAGACGAATCCCCCCAAACTTTCAGGGAAGGACCGGAGCGCCGCGAGGCAAAGTTAAGGAAAATTTCTGGAAGATTCCTCAACCGGCGCCAAAGTTATTCCCAATAGAATGTTGCGATTTCCCTATGGAAAACAATCCTAACTATATATACCTACTGGCTATCGCCAGTAGGTAATGTATAAAATAAAATAATACAAATTAAATATAATAAATAATGGAATTAATTGTAAAAAAATGATTTAATATACATTTTAATAAATATACTAAATAAACGTAATTAAAAAAGTTAAACACATATATTTAATAATGAATATATATATTTACTTTAAAACAATTAATAAACTATTAATCTTAATTTATTTTATAATTTTAAAATGGTAGAAAATTTAACAAACATATATATATATAGATATATATATATATATATATATATATATCTATATATATATATATATATATATATATATATATATATATATAGATATATATATATGTGAGGAAATGCTTCAACTAGGAAAGAAGAAGCAGTCGGAAGCCCAGAGGAGAACAGGAAAGGCAGCCTTTATTCACCCGGTTACAGAACTGATGGCGGCGAATGCATTTCGGCGTGTGCCTTCGTCAGCGCCCAGCATCAGCATGACACAAAGTTCTTCCCTGTTGCCGTTTTCACGGTGTGCACAAGTTCGCCACTCCCCCTAAATGATGCCTCTCAGCTGGTGCAGTCTGTTTTCCATGCTCCGGACTGCAACTCCCAGGATGCCTTGTAATGCAGGTAACCCGGAATGGTGAGATGAATCTGTGGGGGGTTATGTTGGTACAGCCGAATGCACTGAATAAGCAGGGTAATGTCATGTTACAGTGTCCCAAGTGCACTCGGACTCCCCTCGGGTCTCCTCAAACTGCCACAGCCTCCTGCGCCAAAGTCAATAGTACAGGGGCTAAACTGCGAGTGCAGAATGCCCACGAGAGAGTAAAATAACCTCCACTGCTCCTCTCCTTTAGCGCGGGTGGCGGGAAAGGACTGATCCATACCTGGAAGCGCAATATGCCGTGAAGCACACCAGTAGAAGTCCAAACCCAGAACGTGGCAGGGGCTGTCCGAAGATATATATATATATATATATATATATATATATATATATATATAGTTAGTTGTTAGCGCCCATCCGCATATGTGCAGTACATTTGTCTGTAACTGTTCACCCCAAAATGTACCCGTACAACAGGCAAACAGGCACACTGTCCCAGTTAGCTACATATCCTCGTTTCAAACTACTGCTAAACTCATAATACTTGCCAATAGTAGTTTTGTGCCAACTTCTGAATGAATGAGCCAACTTTAGCATTCCGCACAGGGTGCTAATTAAAGTTATTTCACTGTTGAGTAAATTTAGGACACATAGAGCACTTCATTCTCTAACCAATCTGGCTCACTACAGGGGTATCAAGGCAACAATCAATAAGGTACATTTTGTGACGAGTGTGCTACAGGAGAACTATAGCTACATTTAAAACGTTACTACTTGATTACGCATAGTCAAACCACCACTTGTAATACCTATCAGAATGTAAATCATTAGTACGTTGTGTCAATATATTCATTAAAACAAAAGTAAAATTTTAATCTTTCTTGTCTACTTTTTCTTGTCCACTTATTGGTCTCCCTTTTTTACCACGCTTGCCAATATCAATTTTCCATCAGACTTTTTAGAACTTCCATCTCAGTCCTTCCACTGTGAGGTCCATACATATTGAGATACTAGCCTAATGTTTTACTCATTTTATTGCAAGTTCAGGTTTCTTCCTGTGAGGTGATCCTCTCAAGATCTATAGTCAATACAGAAAAAGTGTCTTCTTCTAGATCTATATTCCTATTCTATAGGATTATCCCCATTTACCTTTTTTTAAGCCTGGCCTCTTGACTTCCCTTTTTAGGTTGAACCTGGACAGCGCATGCACCGCTCTTCGAGTCATGCTTTATTGGAGCATTGTTCTTGAACTCCCACCCACTCTCCACCCATATTTTTCATTGATTTGTGTCATTTTCCTTCGTAAATGCTTGCTTCTGATTCCTTAATAGGCTTGTTAATCTCTCCTTAGGACGCCTTGTCTTCATTTATAACCTCCCATGGTGACTGGCCCTTTTACTTCTGTTGTGACATGGTATGTCTTAGTCTGTAAGAACTATTTTCTTTAATGAGTTTCTCCTGCTGCACGCATGAAGTGCTTTCCTTACATTCAGTGCGCCATGCACACTTTCACTTTCAAGCAGCCCTGTACAATGGCAGCCGCTCTTTTGAAGTGAAATAGAACTCGCATTTACAAGAGTTTGAGATATTGCCATTGTAAATGACAATAGCTTAAACTCTCGTAAATGCGAGACCTATTGCATTGCACATGCTTTTTGACTGCTGCCCCCTGTCTAGTCTTTGTGATCCAAGCATACTTGTTATTCTCACAGTGGCTTTCATAGTCTCAGCCCTGACTTTCTTACACCTTAGTTTAGAAATTTACAAAAATGAAATGACAAAAAAGTTGTTAACTCTTCTAAATTGCTCTGCAGTATTTACATTATTTGGGTGCTAAAGCACATCATTAGATAGGAAGCAAGCTGCACCATAAGGGAGTGCATGTGTTTCATTTGTTGTTATGATACGTGGGAAGTGTTTTGATGTTGTGCATGAGTGACCAGAAAGATGCTCTTATATTGATATGGGATACAGCACCCAGTAGTGTGATGAAGGGGCAGGTGTGAGATAGGCCCGCACACTTATATTTTAATTTGCTGGTGTTTATCATTTACTCTGCAGGCCTCATGTATTTTTGTATGGTTTCTGTTATGCTTTCTGTTCATTTCAATACTGACTGCAGCAGTAGGGCCCACTATTGTATATGTGATGTGAGAGTGGGTGGACACACGGAGGGAGAAGGAAAGGGGAAAAAGGCAGGGGAAAGAGACAGCGATCCTTTCAGATGGTCTTTCCTATAGTTAGTCTGGTGAGAGCGGGGCCTAAAAATTATAGGCAGCTACATTGCTCCAACCTAGCCACTGGGGCGCACAGTGCTGTGTGTGTGACAACAAAAAAGGGGGGTTCATCAGAGAAGACCCAGTAATTCATATGGCAAGAAGGACATGAAGTGATACAAATGAGTAAAGGATGACAAAAGGGACAGCAGGAAGTTTGTAACAGAAGCAGTAGCCATGCAGCTTTTTTAACACCAGGGGATTCTGACTCCTGCTGTACAACTAGAAGGGTGAGGAGAGAAATGTAAGAGCAATCAAGGTTGTTATCCTGAGCGCAAACTACACAATCTTTAAAGGCTCATATTTCACAGACTTATACTAGACAGCCGTGGCCCGTGCAGGTAAGAGTGGGGGTGGGGGTGGAGGGGCGTTCAGTCGTTCAACAAATGATGACAAGGGGAAATTAATTATTTATTTAATTTTCCCCCGTGGTCATCTGTCCGATCCCCCTCCCCCAATCTGGCCCCATTGCTCTTACCTGCATGGGTCGTGGCTGTCTAGTAGCACTTGCTACTAGACCAAACGTTTTGAGCTGGAGGGCACAGCACAAACCCCTATTATACTTTCAAAGTCCTTCAAAGGCGGACAGGACACTGTAGGATGAGTCTTAGCCAGGAATTGGCTCAAACTCTAGCTAGACTGGCACCCTGCACATGTGCAGGAGAGAGACTAACTCCTGTTAGGGAGCTGCACTGACAGAACAAACATGAATTAGTCAGTTATGTTATGATCTTGACAGAGAGTTGAGCAAGGAATTCCAAATGCTTCTTGTCACCAGGCAACTTAGCTAACATTGAAGGAGAGAGGTCGAGGTTTAGGGGTGTGGCAGGAGCAGAGATGGCCTCGATTACAGTGGTCACTCCCATGGGCAGCCAGGATTGATGTGGGGACCTAGTCAGCTTCAATCATTTGTAGAATACAATTACAATAAAGAGAAAGCAAACGTGCACAAAAAAAAATACAGACATGCAGGGCACAAAAATCTATCAAAGGAAACCAAAGCTGGTCAAAGAATTCTTATAGAATTTGATAAAGTAGGATTTAAGTTTCTCCCGTCTACAACTTAATGAATTTGAGCTTTAATAAGCAGCTTGACTATCAGAAAAATACATTAAAAAAAGATGAAATAGTATTTCTGATAAATGATTTCAGAAATATTTTGATCCCCCATTCAGACCATAGTCTTTTCACCCTGTAAAGTTGTGTATGATTATAGTTTACATAACATAATTAGATAAGTAAAGCTTTCGAACCCTCTGCCCTAGCAGACAAAGTAATCATTTGGTAACTAATCACAGGAAAAGAAGAAAGCAGGAGCAGGATGGATTATCATGTCACAGAGGTAATGTATCAAAGCCGGATATTTCATGCTATTCCATTTAAAGCGTTTTGTAGAATATACATATTCATGGTCGTCCCTGTTATGAATATTCATGAATACTTTGTGACGCATCTCAGCATAATGAATTATTCATATGGACCACAGCAGTGTTTCAGTGATTCAGGCTGAAATCTCTGCGTGTTCTGGACCTGATACAGTGTGAGTTCCCTTCCTGGGATGGAATCAGACCTGCCAATCAAAAAGTACCACTGAAATCATATCATATCCTAGCATATCCTTTCGTATAATATCGTATCTTAACTTACATTATCTTGTCTTGTCTCATCTTGACTCATCTCGACTCATCTGGGGATTTAATGCAAAATTTCTCTAAAAACATTGGTTAACACCTTTGTGGCCTAAATATGCACACTAATGCCTCCAGTCACCAGCAGGGTGTTACGGAGCTTAGGGCCAGATGCATCAAGGCAAAAACCGGTCACAAACGGGAAGATTCTTAGAATCTGCCCCTTTGCGACCGGTATTTTTGCATTTGGGATGCATCATCCCAAATGTCAAAATAGCGATTGCAATTAAGGAATCGCGAATTGTGATTCCTTAAATGCAATGCAAGATGCCATTAAAATAGCGATTTCGCTATTAGGAACCACTATTTACCAAAAAAGAATGCCCGGTGGTAAATAGCGACAACTTTGAAAAATGTACTAAAGTGCACCTTTAAAAGTTGCATGTTACACACACATGCTATTGGGGCATGTGTGTGCACAACATGTATGCACATATCAAATTCAGTGGTGCAACAGGGTGTCCTTTTGGCACCCTTTGCTCCCTTGAAATTACATGCGCAATTTGAGAGTACCTATTGTGTTTTGCGCATGCAATTTCCATTCATTCCTATGGGCCTCGAGGCCCATAGGAGAGGAATGGGAATCCATTCCTTAATTGAGACTCGCAATTTGTGAGTCGCAATTAAGGAATGTTTGGGAATCGCTATTTTTTCAGCGATTCCTACATGCATAGGCCTTTGCGAGTTCCTAATTGCGATTCCTTAATAATCACAATTAAGGAATCGCAAAAACCTACATTGATTCATGTGCCCCTTAGTCCACAAAACTCTATGGGTAGGTATTGTCACCACGAATGCCATGGTGATACAGTGCGCTGTGGCATACGCATATCGCTCATGGGTCTGACACGCATAAGGTGTTATTGTTGCAAAGCCAGTGAAACTGAATTGTGAACTTCAATACAGAATTTGTAGTGCAAGAAGTTCATTAAGATTTGTATTGTAGACTACAAATCGCACAGCAATCATTGAGAACCCATGTGAATCACAAGGGAATGGTGGGAGCCAAGAAGTATTCCCCCTGCTGTGAGACTCATCATAGAACAAACACTGTGATGTCACACTCACAATGTGCTATTGATTCTGGTATTTTGACCCCCGTCCTTTAGGTGTATAGGGATTGCAAGGCAGGCACATTGTGCATGCTGGGAGAAAAGTCTGCTGTCTAATACAGGCATCTAGTTATTATTTTTCACAAGGAGCAGCAGTTCATTTCCAACCTGATGAATATTCATGAGGTTGGCAGATTGCAACTTTTTGCAAAAAATGCTTTGCTCTGTATTGTGCGTGAGATGCACAACAAAGAGAGAGACTGGCCACAGCACAGTGAAAAAAGTGTGCTGTGCCCGTGCTCTACATGTTTCATAGTGGCTAAAAGCACGGCAGCCTCTTTTCAAGCTGCACTGAAATTACTTTCAAACTGTGGCTAGATAAAGGCCACATTTTGCCATCATGCACAAATCACAATTCAGCAAATCCTCTTCTTGATGCAAAATGCATTAGTTTCCGTGACCCGGAAGCAATTCCCAATGATGAACCAGCAGGCCCAACCGATGTGGCTTCATAATTATTAGAAGACAATTAAGTGTAGCCATCATGGCAGGTGCTAACCCTGGCTTTCCCTTTGGTCATTTTGCGGTGGAAAGCCTCATTCGAAGACCACCTAGATAACATCGCACACAACAGCAAAGAGCTCTTCAACATCGTGAAGGAACTCTCCAACCCCAGCTCCAACACAAACGACATCCCGCCTTCACAAGATCTATGCAACTAACTGGCCACCTTCTTCCACCGCAAGATCGCTGACATCCACGACAGCTCCAACTCCACAACTGCCCCAACACCCACCGCCCCCGCTACCACCACCTGCACCAACTGCCTGCTTTCCTGGGCCAACACCAACGACGAGGACACCAGCGAGATCATGAACACCATCCACTCCGAACCACTATTAGACCCATGCCCTCACCACATCTACAACAAAGCCAGCACAACTATCGCACCCCATCCTCGGAAAGTAATTAACATCTCCTTCGAGACAGCTACCTTCCCAGAAAGCTGGAAGCATGCAGAGATCAACGCCTTACTCCAGAAACCCAAGGCGGACCCCAAGGACCTCAAAAACTTCGAACCGATCTCCCTGCTCCCGTTTCCGGCGAAGGTCACCCAGAAAATCATTAACAAACAACTGACCCGCTACCTCGAGGAGAACAACATCCTGGACCCATCCCAGTCCGGGTTTCGCAGCAACCACAGCACTGAAACCGCCCTCATTGCCACCACCGACGACATTAGGTCCCTACTAGACAACAGAGAAAAAGCGACCCTCATCCTCCTAGACCTATCAGCCATCTTTGACGCGGTCTGCCACCGTACGCTACGAACACACCTACACAACGCCAGAATCCAAGAGAAGGCTCAGGATTGGACCACATCCTTCCTCTCTGGCAGAACTAAGAGTGTCCGCCTCCCACCCTTCCGTTCCAATGCCACCGAGATCATCTGCGGCGTATCCTAGGGCTCATCCCTCAGCGCAACACTGTTCAACATCTACATGACACCCCTCGCACACGTCGCCCGACAGAACGACCTCAGCATCATCTGCTACGCCGACGACACCCAGCTGATCCTCTCCCTCACCAAGGATCCCCACACCGCAAAAACCAACCTCCACGAAGGAATGAAGGCCGTCGCCGAATGGCTGAGGAACAACCAGCTAAAACTAAACTCAGACAAGACGGAGGTCCTCATCCTCGGCTCCACCCCCTCAGCCTGGGACGACCCCTGGTGGCCGACTACACTGGGAACAGCCCCGACACTCACCGACCACGCACGCAACCTAGGGTTCATCCTCGACTCCACCCTCTCAATGACTAAACAGGTCAACGCCGTCTCATCCTCCTGTTTCAACACCCTCCGAATGCTCCGCAAGATCTTCAAGTGGATTCCCAACGAAACAAGAAGAACTGTCACACAGGCCCTCGTCACCAGCAGGCTGGACTACGGAAACTCCCTCTACGCAGGAACTCCGGCCAAGCTCCTGGGTCGGCTGCAACGCATCCAGAACGTCTCTGCACGTCCGATCCTCGACATCCCCCGCGAAGCCACATCACGCCCCACCTGAGAGACCTGCACTGGCTCCCCGTCAACAAGAGGATAACCTTCAAGCTCCTCATCCACGCACACTAAGCTCTCCACAATACCGGACCAGCATACCTCAACAGACAACTCTGCTTCTACACCCAAACCTGCCATCTCCGCTCCCCTGACCTTGGCCTCGCCACATCCGAAGAACGGCCGCCGGTGGCAGATCCTTCTCCCACCTCGCCGCCAAGACCTGGAACACCCTTCCCACCAACCTACGGCAGACCCAAGACCTACTGGCCTTCAGAAGCCTCCTCAAGAGCTGGCTCTTCAATCAGTAGCAGCACCCCCCCCCCAGCACCTTGAGACCCTCACGTGTGTGTAGCGCACGGTATGCAGTCTAAATATCGAGTTTTTATTATCGAATGGACATAATATCGACTCCAGAATATCGAGATGGCAGTAATATCGAGGTAAGTAATATCGATGTATTTAATATCGATTTCTATGTTTGTTAAAAAATATCGATAGTAAAAATATCGAGTAAGTAATATCGATAGTAAAAAATATCGTTTCTTCTTGTTATAAAAAAATTTCGAAAGTCAAAATATAGATTGTTGGAATATCGAAACTAATTTTATCGACTGTCATAATATCGATAATCATAATATCGATATTAATAATATTGTAAATTTAAATGTACACTGTATTTAATGTTTTATTAGTAATTTTGTTGTTTGAATAAATATGTATTTTAGTTCTTTATTTATAAAATTATTAAATATTTATAAAATATATTTTAAATAGTATAATGATTTCTAGGAGCGGGTAGTGGGTTTTTAGGGGAATAGGGTGGGAAGTGTTTTAAAATATATGTTAAATAATTATAAAATATAATACTAAAACAAAAAATACATGAAAAGTATGTTTTAATAAAAAATGTTACATACTTTCTAGGAGCGGGTAGTGGGTTTTTAGGCGAATAGGGTGGGAAGTATTTTAAAATATATATTAAAATGTTGTACTATATTTTGTAAATACAAAATTTTTGTGTAAAATATAAAAAAAATTCAATTTTGTTTTATAAATGTATTAAATGTATGACAATTTAAAATAATTAATTGTGTGTTTAAATGGGAATAGTGTTTGAATTGTATAAAATATAAAATTAAACAGTGAATATATTTTAAAAATATTTAAAATCTATTTAAAATGTAGAAATATATATTTTTTTATTAATAAAAAAGATATTTATTTTCAATAATAGTGTTAGAATTGTATAAAAAAAATATAATTTTTTTTATTTATTTAATTATTTTAAAATATTATTTACAATAGAATAAAAAATAATTTATAATTATCAACAAATATGTTTATATTCAATAAATGTATTAACATTTCCAAAAAATAATTAAAAATTTTAATTTTACATTTTTTATATTTATGGGAGTAAATTTGAAATATTTTTATAATAATAAAATATATATGTAAGTAATTTTAGGATATAAAAATATTATTATGATTAGTAATATGATTTTATTATGTAAATTTTATAATATTAAAAAAATTTACAAACACATTTTGACATTTGAAATTAAAATGTTACATTTTTTAGAAAATTTTAAAATAATAATTAATAATTAATATAATTTTTTTGAAAATATTACAAAAAATAATCATTTTGAACAATTTAATTTAAAAATTGTTCTAATGGTGTATTAAAGTAAGTGTTTTAATTTATGTAATTAAATAATTTTAAAAAATTTATATATTAAAATACGGCAGCATTACAATAATGTTGTATTTGGTGCAAATATTGTGTGATTGTTTGTTACACAAATGTATTTTCAATAGATAAAATGTACCTAAATTTAAAAATAATATTGTTAAAAAATAAAATTTATAATAAAAATTAAAAAAATAGTTTTAGTATGATCGTTTAAGATATATATAAATTTTTATTTATAAGTCTTTATTAATGAAATATTTTATTTTATATTAATACTTATTTTCTACATTTTTGTTCTTTATATAGGATTTGTAATGTAGGTTTTCAAGAGAATTATGTGATTTTTGATGTAAATTGTTAAGTATTAAATACACATTTAGATGTAGTTATTATTATTATTTACTATTTTTTGGTCTTACATTTAAATGTTTATTAGAATAAAAATTGTATATATAGGGCATTGTGAATGTATTATCTAATGGTTTCTATGTACGTTGTTTATTTTTAGTTTCTATTTTGTGATATATTTTTATATGGGTTTAATGTCCAAAACTATGACTGAGTTTATACTTGGTGGAGTGGGAATAGTAATTGATATGGGTTTAGTGTCCAACACCTTCACTGAATATTTTCTTGGTGGAGTGGGAATAGTAATTTGTATGGGTTCAGTGTTCTACACCTTCCTTGAGTTTACACTTGGGGGAGTGGGAATAGTAATTTGTATGGGTTCAGTGTCCAACACCTTCCTTGAGTTTACACTTTGTGGAGTGGGAATAGTAATTTGTATAGGTTAAGTGTCCAACACCTTCCTTGAGTTTACACTTGGTGGAGTGGGAATAGTAATTTGTATGGGTTCAGTGTCCAACACCTTACTTGAGTTTACACTTTGTGGAGTGGGAATAGTAATTTGTATGGGTTCAGTGTCCAACACCTTCCTTGAGTTTACACTTGGTGGAGTGGGAATAGTAATTTGTATGGGTTCAGTGTCCAACACCTTCCTTGAGTTTACACTTGGTGGAGTGGGAATAGTAATTTGTATGGGTTTAGTGTCCAGCACCTTTATTGAGTTTACACTTGGTGGAGTGGGAATAGTAATTTGTATAGGTTCAGTGTCCAACACCTTCCTTGAGTTTACACTTGGTGGAGTGGGAATAGTAATTCTGATAGTCTCAGTGTCCAACACCTACCTTGAGTTTATACTTGGTGGAGTGGGAATAGTAATTTGGATGGGCTCAGTGTCCAACACCTTCCTTGAGTTTACACTTGGTGGAGTGGGAATAGTAATTTGTATGGGTTCAGTCTCCGACACCTTCCTTGAGTTTACACTTGGTGGAGTGGGAATAGTAATTTGGATGGGCTCAGTGTCCAACACCTTCCTTGAGTTTACACTTGGTGGAGTGGGAATAGTAATTTGGATGGGCTCAGTGTCCAGTACCTTCTTTGAGTTTACACTTGGTGGAGTGGGAATAGTAATTTGTATGGGTTTAGTGTCCAGCACCTTCCTTGAGTTTACACGTGGTGGAGTGGGAATAGTAATTTTTATAGGTTCAGTGTCCAACACCTTCCTTGAGTTTACACTTGGTGGAGTGGGAATAGAAAATTTGATGGGCTCAGTGTCCAGCACCTTCCTTGAGTTTATACTTGGTGGAGTGGGAATAGTAATTTGGATGGGTTCAGTGTCCAACACCTTCCTTGAGTTTACAGTTGGTGGAGTGGGAATAGTAATTTGGATGGGTTCAGTGTCCAACACCTTCATTGAGTTTTCACTTGGTGGAGTGGGAATAGTAATTTGTATGGGTTCAGTGTCCAACACCTTCCTTGAGTTTACACTTGGTGGAGTGGGAATAGTAATTTGTATGGGTTCAGTGTTCTACACCTTCTTTGAGTTTACACTTGGTGGAGTGGGAATAGTAATTTGTATGGGTTCAGTGTTCTACACCTTCCTTGAGTTTACACTTGGTGGAGTGGGAATAGTAATTTGTATGGGTTCAGTGTCCAACAACTTTCTTGAGTTTACACTTGGTGGAGTGGGAATAGTAATTTGTATAGGTTCAGTGTCCAACACCTTCCTTGAGTTTACACTTGGTGTAGTGGGAATAGTAAGTTTGATAGTCTCAGTGTCCAACATCTTCTTTGAGTTTACACTTGGTGGAGTAGGAATAGTAATTTGGATGGGCTCAGTGTCCAACACCTTCCTTGAGTTTACACGTGGTGGAGTGGGAATAGTAATTAGGATGGGTTCAGTGTCAAACACCTTCCTTGAGTTTACACTTGTTGGAGTGGGAATAGTAATTTGGATGGGTTCCATGTCCAACACCTTCCTTGAGTTTACACTTGGTGGAGTGGGAATAGTAATTGATATGGGTTTAGTGTCCAACACCTTCCTTGAGTTTACACTTGGTGGAGTGGGAATAGTAATTTGTATAGGTTCAGTGTCCTACACCTTCCTTGAGTTTACACTTGGTGGAGTGGGAATAGTAATTGATATGGGTTTAGTGTCCAACACCTTCCTTGAGTTTACACTTGGTGGAGTGGGAATAGTAATTTGTATAGGTTCAGTGTCCTACACCTTCCTTGAGTTTACACTTGGTGGAGTGGGAATAGTAATTTGTATGGGTTCAGTGTTTAACACCTTCCTTGTGTTTACACTTGGTGGAGTGGGAATAGTAATTTGTATAGGTTTAGTGTGCAACAACTTCCTTGAGTTTACACTTGGTGGAGTGGGAATAGTAATTTTGATAGTCTCAGTGTCCAACATCTTCCTTGAATTTACACTTGGTGGAGTGGGAATAGTAATTTGCATGGGCTCAGTGTCCAACACCTTCCTTGAGTTTACACTTGGTGGAGTGGGAATAGTAATTTGGATGGGTTCAGTGTCCAACACCTTCCTTGAGTTTACACTTGGTGGAGTGGGAATAGTAATTGATATGGGTTTAGTGTCCAACACCTTCTTTGAGTTTACACTTGGTGGAGTGGGAATAGTAATTTGTATGGTTTTACTGTGTAGTACTTTTTGTGATTTTACAATTGGTGCAGCGGTAATAAGAAAAGATTTTTAATAAAAAAATAATTATTTTTGGTAGGATAATATAATAAAGTTTTACAATAAAATATAAAAACCTTACTATTATTTCTAACTATTGTTATTGTTGTAGTAAAAATATTTATACATTTTTATAAATATTCAACTATAAAAAGCATCTTTAATTAGAACATTATGGGGTCCATTAGGATGTCGGGCGGATTGCCCCCGCCAGGGTGGCGGTGGCCACCGCCACCCTGGCGGGGGAAATCCGCCCGACATCGGCATTCTAATTCCCCCCCGCCATATTAGGATGGCGGGGGGGGACCGCGGCGGACGAAAACACCGTCCGCCGCTTTTCCGCCCCGGTCGCATTGCGGCCGGGGCGGTAATGGAACCATATGGTGGCGGTGTCTATCAGACACCGCCATCCATATTAGGGTGCCTGTCTGCAGCTGCTTTTCCGCGGCGGCAATGCCGCCACGGAAAGGCAGGCGGGGATTGCTGCGGGGGCCCCCTGCAGGGCCCCCAGGTTCACGACACTGTCAGGGGGCACATGGGGGGTACCTATGGTACCCCCCCACATTTGCATATGCAAAGCGGCAGGCACTGCGCGGTGCCTGCCGCTTTGCATATGCAAATGCAAAAAAGCATTTTTAGCATTGTGGCGGGCGGTACAGAGTGCACCGCCCGCCACAATGCTAAAACTACAGGATGTGCCCGCCACTGTGGCGGGCACTTGCTAATGCCCCCCACGGGACCCCCGCCCTTATGGCGGGCGGTCCCGTTTCCCACTATGGTGACGGGCGGACAAAGTCCGCCCGTCATCATAATGACCCCCTTAATATTTAGTTAATATTTATATTGAATATTAAAGAAGGAAACATACATAGGGTTAAATGGAACAAATAAAAAAGTTTATTAACATGTCAAAATATTTTTTCTGCACAATTATTTTTTTCATTTGTAGTGGAAATTAGTAAGTAAATAGTTTTTATTATCACAATAAATATACTAAGTGTATATATATTTGTTTTAATAAAAAATGATTTTTAAATAAATGTTATGTTTAATCACATATATTGTAACATAAATAGTGAAAGCAAAAAATGTATAATATGTACTTTTCATTTAATAACAATTATTTTCATCACATAGACATTGCATAAATTGTTAGAATAAATGTGTTGACAATTATATTTTTATTTGTTGTACATTCATTTTTACTTTTTGTAAATTACAGGAAAATCATAGATACATATTTATAAATTTTTTATTACAGTAACATTTTTGTGGGTTACAAAGTTGTAATAGTTTGTTTTAGAAATTAATATTATGATATATAGAAAATGTTAATAATATAAATTTTTACAAACATAAACACATAAATACATTTTTATATACATACATAAGTAGGGAAATAATATTAGAATTTTAATAAACATATTATTTGGGAGAAGGTTATACATTCAATTTTATTTAACATATACATTTTTTTCAAATGTATATATAATTACAAAGATATTTTTTAAAGTAACTTAGATAACAGTTCAATAATTATTTGAAAGTAAACAAGATTTGAGAAATAATTTTCTAATTTTTTTTACATTAAGTACATATAATATAATACTGAGTTTATATTTTTAAAGTGTTGGAATATAGAAATGAAATAGCTTTTTGGGATATACAGGGACTACTTTTTAACCGCGTAATGTTATTTAGGCTTATTTGGTGCTTCAACAGATCGCGGTTGGATGCTGCTTCGCGTTGGAGAGGGTAAGTTTGTTTTAATTGAATTTTATAAGTAAATGAAGTTATTGTAAGTGTATGTGTGGCGTGTTTAGCTTTATTTAGATAGTGTTATTGAGATAAGATTGTGTTTTGGGTGTTAGGTCGAGTGTACGATATTTGCTGATTACCGCGTTTTACTTGTAAGTGTGGGAGGTTAGCTAATATGTTTAAATGTTTCCAAATCAATATGTTTGCTGTATAAATGTTTTTTTATGTATGTACGGGTGTATTTGTGCGGGTGGGTATGTATTTTATGTTTTTCAGGTTATCGTCGCGTGTTATCGTTTTGGAGGAGGTACTTTTTTTTTTCAGAGTTGTGTGACGAGTATTATTAACTCCTATTTTTACACACATACTTTGGTTTTCGGGTTTTCCAGGAGCGTTTCTTTTTTTAAATTATTATTTTCGGGTTTTGAATGGTACATCGTGTGGATTACATTGGAGAGGAGTCGCTATGGAATTGCTTGTATTTTTCCTTTTTTTTTTGGGCTTCCTTGGATTGTATTGGTTTTTGCAACGCTTTCGTATGCATTGCTTGAAATTGGATCACGTTTGAAGGTGCAACAGAAATGTAAGTATTTACAACACATTTTGTGGGTGGGGAAACTGTTTTAATTTTTGCTTTACTTACGTTGTATGTAACATTTTGTAAATACATTATCAAAATACATTTAATATATGTTATTAATATGTATTTGATAGTTTAATTGCAAATGGTTACATATAAAAATCTAGGAATTGTGAAGAAAATAAATGCTTAATGTAACATGTATAGTTATGTAATGTTTTATAGAATAGTTTTTGCTATCATTGATAGATATTGTAGTCCTTTGCTAGTTGGATAGAGTGTAACTTGGCTTTGGAGTGTGTTATACATTTTTTTTGTTTCTTTGGTGAGTTTAGGTCCAATCAGGGTTACTGATTGCTCCATTCGGAGCTCCTGGTAACTCTGTTCTTTTTGTAAGGATTGTATTAATTTGTGAAGGGTCGGCGTTCCTCTGCCTGTAGTTGATTGGAAGGCATTGTGCCATCCTTCAACTGCATTGTTGGTTTTTGCTTCCTTTTTGAGTGTGCTAAGGTAGACATTCCACCAAGCTATTTGGTATTTGGGTTGCCTTCTATGGCCTGATCTGTGTAGCCTTCCTACCCATGTGTCTTCGAAGTAGTCAAGCATAGGGCTTAGTCTTTCTTCTTTTCTTTTATAGTAGGGGCTGTCTATTAACAAGTTATAGTGTTCAGTGACATCAGTCAATGGAACATAGGCTAGGGCGATGAGTTTTTTTATTTGATAAGCATAGGTGCTATCTGTGGCGTATTGGACACTCAAGGTAGATTTTTGTAGATGTCGCCATATACATTGGTTAAAATGATAATAGCAACCTTGTATTGCTGTGTGTGGGTATGTTTTAAGGATGCTATTTATCATTGCTTTCTCAAAGTCAATGATTATTCTTTGTGGAAAATAGTTGTTAGAATGTTGTTTGACTTCAGTTAGTATTTCTTGATAGGTTGTTTGCTGTTTGTTTGGTAGGAGGGCATATAGGAATGGAATATTAGCATTTTGGAAATGACCGTGGATTGTATATAATTGATAAAAAGGTTTTGGACTTACAGAAAAAGTACCGTCCATCATCCAAGTTTGGCATTGGGTAAGTTTAGTCATGTTGTTTGCTGTGGCAAACAGTATAATTATTTTATCTTTAGATTTGTTGTCATATAGTATAAATTGATCTTTACTGTGAGTTACACAGAGTTCCGGGGGAATTTGCACTTCTTGAAAAGTTGTAGGTGTGGGAGGAGTTGTGCATGTAGCTCTTTTTTGTCTAGCTACTGTTCTTTTAAGGGATTCTATAGATGGTAGCTGGCTAGAAGCATGTTGGGAAAAACACTTAAATGATGTTTCAAAATAGCAGTTGTTGGTTGATCAGTACTAGTACTAGCTTCTTTCAGGGAATCCAGCATTTGTCCAATCTCTATTTCTGTTACATTGGGTGGGTGATTATGTTCCTTAGTATAAGTAACAGTTGTTTCCTGACTTATAGTTCTACCATAACATTTGTTGGCATAATATTTTGTACATTTCCAAAAAACTTTCAAATCTTTTTATTTCTCTTGAGTGTAGACATATCCCATGTAACAAAGAAGCATTTTCCCTTTTTGAGAATAAATGAATTTAGCTCCTTCAGTCATGCTTGTATTTTAGTGCTAGGAGGTAATTAAAAGAAAATATCAATAAATTGTTTAAAGAATAAAAGTTGTATTATAATCACACACTTTAATACATTTCTGATTTACCAGTATATGTGTTTATGTTTTCAAGCTGTTCTTTTCAGATGTTGATCGTTTCCAAACTGTTATTTTCCGTGTATATCTTTTTGTACCTGTAGAAATAGACAAAATGTGAGCTAATATTTTACAAGTATTTTTGATTTTTTCATAGTAGGTTTTTAGCTCGTTTCTATTTAGGTACCTATTTATTAAACTTCGAAGTTACATTTAAATTATATACTTACTTATTTAGATTTTGAGTTTGATGTCCAGGTGTTGTGTAGGTATTTTGTAGATTCTTTTTGTCTGTAGGATAAAGAGTAGAGATAAAAGATTTGTTTTAGTTATTTGGCTTTTAAATACAGGTGTGAGGTTTGAGAGTTTAATTTTCTATGGATATTCAGGTAGTAGTACTTACTTTAGATAGGTGTAGCTTTCTTTATGTTGAAGTCAATTAGTTTTCTTTCAGAAATCCTGCAGAGTTTCTTCTTCCTTTAGTTTGGAGATTTAGTCTGCATTTTTAGTTTGTTCAAATCTTGTTCAAATAGCATTAGTGTAATATTTTCTGAAATAGGATTGGTTGTTTCAATTGATAGTCTTTTCTTATTTGTGGGTTTGAATTTTTTTACATGGTATGGTAATTCCTTTCCTTATATGGGTGACGCCAATTAACGTTTTTTTATGTGTAAGGCCTTATTTTGTATAGGTAATGTTATAAATTTGTTTTTAACGTAGAGGAGTATATATATTTTGAAGTAAGAAATTTTTAGGTGTTAGTAACGTTGTTTATGTATTCTAAAATGTATATTTGATGTTATTTTCTGCTTTTAAATGTTAGTAAACTATATAGTATGTTTTATTTATGTTTGAAACGCTTTGTGATAAATTGTGATGCATATGACAAAATTGTAAAATAATACTGTTATTTATGTAACTATTTTGTAAATTCGTTATTTAAAAAAAACGATATCTTTGCATTCTATATTTTTGCAATCGATATTTTGGCTGTTTTTCATGTAAAGATGTGATATTCGATGTTTTAAACATTGATAATGTTGTTTGTCGATATTGTTGTATTCGTGGGTTTTTTTAGTCGATAATGTGGGTTCGATATTTTGGTGTTTTGTTGTTTAAGTATAGGCAATCGATATTTTTGTGGTCGATAATTTGGCATCGATATTTTGTCCAGACGATATTCGGTCTGTCGAGGTTATGTCAGTGATCCGTAGCGCGCTTTATAAGTGACCTGATTGATTGATTGATTGGCACTTGCTTCCTCTGGCCTTGAGGATCATATTGGTTGCCCGAAGTTTCAATCTCTTTCCCTTCAACCTCAGAAGCAAGTAGGAAGCAGTTTAGGGACGATGGGTGTGACAATTGCTCATCCCTTTTATGTAGTTTAGGGTGAAATAGTTCATGATGTAATTTCCTCTACCCATGACATAAAATGAATCGATGTTCTTAGGTAAAGTCAATTAGAGTCTCACACCTGAGGTCAGCCCACACGCCGATGACCACCCTTCCCCACTAGCAGACGAGATAGATAACACACTCCCCTACTAGCAGACGAGATAGGTAACACCGTACTGCCATTTCCATCTGGTCAGATTGAAAGAGTAAGCCTCCAATTGGTTGTTGCCCAAAGTCCATTCTACTAATAGGAAAATGCAGTCTGATCGATTTGACAGTGGATTTCTGGAGCTTCCACTTCCGGCTCAGCTCTGTGTGCCCATACAAAGCACCTGCTCACAGAGTTAGCTCTAGAGCTGGGGCCATATATATAATTTTTTCAGACAACGCAGTGCAGCAGTACAGCTTGCTGTGCTGCACTGTGTGAGATGGAGAGGGAATAAATGCACCATAACTGACAAAATATATCAACATTCCTGCTCTCACCTTGTGCTAACACAGATTTGGCTGCCTAACACAAACGCAGGACCCTTTGCACCATTATGCAAGGGGGCCTGCTATGCAGGCAGGATTGTTTGTGTGCAGGAAGGGACATCTTCCTGCACAAAAACAATCCTCTGAGGCCTTTACCTTTTTCCACAGAAAACATGCAGGAAGCAGACAAAAACCAGGAGAAATAAACATATTTCTTTTTCTTACACCTCCTCTTTGAAGGAATAGCATTTTGATATGCTCCCAGGTCGTCCAGTAATGGTAAATCTTGGAATGTGCAGAAATTCATGGATGGATAATTGGGAACATCCATGCTTCACCCATGGAATGCCTCCCTGAAGCAGAGTAATGCAAGGGCACAACTTGCACTGCCATGCGTTACTCCAGATTTAACATGCACGGCTGGGCAAGCAAAGAGACCTTGTGTGGCTTGGTAAATCTCATTTTAGGTTCTGCATCACCATGTGCCCCTTGTGTGGCACAAGGGTGATGCAAAACATGTGGTGAATATGCCCCCTGGTTTACTCTGATTCATTCTCAACTGTCATGGATGCCCTAAATTGATTTAATGCGTGCAGAGAGGGCAACTTTCACAGCACTTTATGTTGCCACAAGATCTTGAGTTGATGGGACTGTATTTCTTAGCTCTCGTTTATAGCAATGCATCCTATCTTACCCAGAAGATCTCAATTATAGGGGTTATTGACTATTCCTTGGTACCCCAAAACCAGTCACATGTGTTTGTGCCCTTTTAATGCCAGTTGCTAGACTGGGGAACGCTCTCCCAATCTCCCTAAGCTATTCCCTTCTGGCATTTCACAGGCAGGAAAAGAAATATAAGGCTTTTGAGAAATGTTACCACAATACAATACAACATTGTGGCACGGCACATGGCGTACAGTACCAAATTACGTAGTGTACAATCAGACATGGTAGCACAACTTGCTAGTTATTATTAATAACTTGTCCCTTGAACCAGCCCTGTGACTTGCCATTTTGAGGTTAAGAAGACCGATGAGTCAAGAGAGTGTTCTTCAGGCACCTTATCACCGTTATGTGGTCAATGGCATACAGGGCCGACTTTAGCACTGGTGGCGCCTTGTGGGACATATTTTGTTGGTTCCCCCCCCAATGACCACATCTACCACAGATTCCCTAACTACCACCATTTAACAGTGCTCCTCAAGTTTCTACAACCACTATCTCTCAGACTGATTTTGTTCTATACTGCCACTCATACCAGTGTACTGTGTCAGAGCACTTTAGGTCACACACAGATTGGCGCAGAGACAATCATACATGTGTAAATAAATGTATAGGAAATGGTACATAAGACAGAGGACTACAAGGTGTAGGAGTCACATGCCATCTATACTGGTAGGCAGGATAGTTTAAGAGTCCTTGGTCTGGAAAAGCACACATTCAGAATTTGAAACATAACATAATTGTTAGGGGTTCTCTTTAATAATAAGAATTGATTTCTATCCAAATGAACCCTTTTTGTATGTTTAGGATAATGAAAGACAGGGCAAAAAGACATATAGCTCTGATATGTATCTTGGAGTTTGCATGCAGCTCTTCGATTACAGTTAATAGCTCACTATGCTATATTAGGATTTTAACTTATAAACTGCAAGTAACTAAAAGATTCCTGCTACACAACCAGGAACCCACTGATTTATTTAAATTTTACGCACTTTGTGATCTGCATGGTACACATTCTTTGCAAGAGTCATATTGACCCACTGCATTACCTTAGGATGAGTTAAAACTTCCACTAACCTCCAATCTCTCTCCAGCAGGAACAATAATCACTGTAGTGATCTTGACGTTTTTATTGATGGCTGAAAATTGCTGGAAGCAAAGAACGCTGCAGCAGGTGCTTGTAAAACGTAAATATACTTGCAAACACGACTCCCCCACCCCAAGTCAGTGCCCGTTGGTGTAGCGCCAATCGCACCGTCCTAGAGCCGGCCCTGGTGGCATAGATCTCACCAGTAGTTTTTAGTGGGAGCCTGAAACACAGAGCAGTTGCTTCAAGAAGCTAACATCAAACAATAGAAGTAACATTTCTATACAGTGTGGAGTAGGTTACTTGCCTCCAGGGCGTCTCAGTCTTTCAGTGTGAAATTTATCTGTACTTCTTTGTGTGCTTTATCCATCATTTATATGAGATAATCCAGTGAGATGGGAATGTAAGTTGTGCTGATATGGAAGCAAAACCTGTCTGTGGAAAAATCCTTGCAAGAGATCGTTCAGCATTGTGAAACTATCTTGGCTGTGATCACGCCTAAGGTAGTAGTTCAGTTCTATAATTCTCTTTTGTCAGTGTTGCGAAAGGCAAAACGCTCCTAAACCTTTAACTTTCCAAAGTGGCGCTTTAAAAAAATTTAAAAACAGCATGAGCAAACATCTATAGAAAGGCTGACCAATTTGAGAAAATACACCCGGAGTCAGATTTACAAGCGTTCACGTAACGCAGCGCGGCAAGTAAAGTTGTTGTGTTGTGTGAAAGAAGAAGAGAAGAACTGCACCATATCTACTAAGAAATGGTGCAGTTCTGCTCTTTCCCTGCTCTGCTACACTTTTGGCAGCCATTCGCCAATGGAGACTCCTTTGGGGTTTTTTAACAAGCCCCTTGCGCTGCTGGTGCATCACTTTAATTATGGGAAAAAGTGACATACCGGCGGTGCAAGGGGCTTGTAAATAAGCCCCCTTGTGCCTAAATGCTAGCGAGTCTGTATTGCGGTCAGCATACTTTTTTGAATGATGGGGTCTCTTCATCTACAATAACTATGCGTTAAGTCATTTTCCTCATATGCTTTACAACACTCAAGCAAAGAGAAAAATACAAGGAGAAATAAAAACATTACTCCTCTTTAAGCTTGCCTCAGAAAGGCACATGATCTTGCTGAAAATCCCTGTCTAGAAATCTTTGAAGATGGGAATTTGTGTCAAACTCAATGGGGATTGCATGTACAGTTGGGTCTCAGTATTTGTGGTGGGTTGGGTCTTTCAACCTGCAGACAACAACCAATCACGCACTAACGATATCACACCCTCACTTAGAGACACCTCTCTTTCACTGCTGACGCCAACCCTGGCTCAGACCATGCTCCTGCCTTTTCCTTCTGGTGATATACATGGGTGTCCCCTGGATCACTGCCTAGTTCCGAAGTTTGAAGACATCTCACTTGTTTTTTTATGAACCTAGCAAAGTGCAATGTTTTAATGAAAAAAGATAGACAACTTCAACACCTCTTTGTAGCAACAGGAATTTGTTCCCTTTACCATAGGGGACAATAAGAATCAATGGGAGGATTGCAGCTGCTCAGCATAAGACCCTTCTCAGAACAGCCACTTCTGGCACATACACAGCCTCAACCTTACATATTCCCTTGCTTATGAGGCACTCTCTGACTCCCTCCTCAGCAATGTCCCTTTGTTATCCTCCAATTCCTTGCTATTAGATTAGGCCCGTTAATGCTTATGCAGTGCCCTGTATAAGTTAGCATTTGCTGCACCATTTTCTGTTGAGACGCCATTTTAAAAGATGAATGAAACCAATCTTTGCTATTTCTGGGAAATTCTCTTTGTTGAATTTCATTTCTGGAATGAAGAACTTTTAATGCCAGTGCATAGCTTTCCCAGTAAATAAAGGCCCTCTCCAACTTATCTGATAGCCTTATCGCACTACCAGATGCAAGAGCCTTGGACTTTTCTGAGTTGCTAGGACAGAAACTTTTTTTTTGTATTTTACTGTCCATCTGCATGTGCCTGGAAAGTTCCACTGTGGGCATGTCCTTAACCAATCATGAAATGTACATAATGTATCTCTATGCTTGCAGATCATTAGTTACCTCTGTACCACTCCCAAAGACTGTGCAGACGGTTATTGGTGTATATTCTTCACTGTCCCTCCGACTCTTCATTTGGTATAGAAGGCTGAGAGGTGGTCTACTAGTGACCCGGGTGACCCCAAGCGGGTCGGTTCCTACAGTTGCTGCCCGAACAGGGACTCCTTTGGGTTATTGACCCATCCCCTTTCCGTAGACGGAGGGGAGGACATCATCAGATCAGACTGACGGTTCAGAGATCCCTGCACAAAGAGTTTCTATTACTCACAGCTGCTGTCTCTGTCCCACCGGAGGGTGCCTTGCCCGGCGGTCATCCCGACTGGGGTCCTGAACGGCGAACCCTGATCTGACTGTTTGGTCTGAAGAGTCGGCAGTGGAGAACAGTGGAGAACTGGTTTCTTTGTACTTTGAATATAAAGTGAGTGTGTTTTGGTTCTATGTGGATGTGGTACCACTGTGATTTGGTTTTGTTTTGGTATTTGGATTGTTTTGGTAAATACTTCGCCAGGCAATATAATGATTTTTTTTTAAAATTCTTTTTGCAATGCCTGGTTTTAGTAAGATTCTGAGTTTGTTTTGTAGTTGTTGTTCTACTGATGCTCGGTTGGCCGAATCCCAACCTGCACCTTCTGAGGGCAGTCCTAATTATGACATGTATGTGAAACATGGCCTTGGCCCTATTATGTTTAGTACATTATGGCACAAATATACAAGGGACAATGTTGAGTTGCAGTGGCCTTTGACTGGCTCTTTTGATGAACAAAAGATACGATCTCCACAGGAACAGTTGCTTAAAAGACGTAGTAGACAATCTATGTTTGATTCCCTTCGTACTTGGCAGAAAGAGACCAGACAGAGGTGATTAAAAACGGAGAGAGATGCTAGAAAAGGAAAGATGCAAACCCTTACACAAAATGCTGTAGCTTATGATAAAAAAAGCAGGAGAAAGGAATAGAATGTGAAGATAGGAAATTTCGGTTGCACATTGATAAATCTTATGAGGCTAAAGAGGATGAGGATACTTTCATGGATGCTTTGTTAGATACTTGACCCTCGCCTCCCTGTGTCCCGGAAAGGGTCTATCCCATTATTCACCATCAGGCACTAGATACATCCACCCCTACAGCTGTCACACCTACTGCTCCAGTTAGTGTGCCCCCTGCTCCTCCTCTTCCATTACACACTTTATCTGTTGCAATTTCTTTCACTACTTCCCCAGTAATTCATCCCCCATCAACCTTAGTTACTGACACGCCAGTGAGCGGCTCGAGAGATAGAGATCTCACTGGACTCAGAGAACAGTCAGGCCCGTTAATGCGATCCGGGGCAGGAGATAGAGAGAAGAACGAAGTAGCAGACCAGGCGATAAAATGGACTTGTAACTCGATTTATAGTCTTACAAATATTTGGCAGGTAATGCAGGACTGTGACCCCTTTCTGCAACAACATGCCCTCAAACATTTGTCCTTCACCTTGATTGATCTTTGGCGCATACACATTGAAACGGAAGCACCCCATATTTGATACCAATGAAGGTGCTTAGGTACATAGTTTGGAGCCACCATCTTTGTATTGAAACATTTCCACACATTTGACTTATAGAGATAGATTGCATGATAGAAGCCCCACTAAAATAACTCAATTCCCAATGCAAGAAGTTCACCCAATTTATCATCCGGAAATTCCTGCAATAACAGATCAACATGGAATGGTTACCACACAGGCTGTGCCTGCTCACTTTCAGGAACAATTGTTTTATAGTCCATGGAAAAGAAGTGAGCTTTTGGCCCTAAAGGCTACGTTAGCTGAACCTAGGAATAATCCGACTGCCTACTATAAAGAATTGACGGAGGCTGCTTCCTGTACTGTAATGACCCTTGCTGAAATTGGGATGGTTTACTAGTTCCTGTTAATATTTGGCAGGAAGTGCATACCATTGATCACGTTATTGAGTTAGGTGGAACACCCCCTGGGGTTGGAATAGTAATTTTCACCCCTACCCTATCCAACACTTTCCCTACTGTTGCACCCTCTGGAGTTGGAATAGTAATTTTTACCCCTACGCTATCCAACACTTTCCCTACTGTTGCACTCTCTGGAGCTAGAATAATAATTTTAACCCCTACGCTATCCAACACTTTCCCTACTGTTGCACCCTCTGGAGTTGGAATAGTAATTTTTTATCCCTGCGCTATCCAACACTTTCTCTACTGTTGCAGTCTCTGGAGTTGGCATAGTACTTTTACCCCCTACGTTATCCAACACTTTCCCTACTGTTGCACCCTCTGGAGTTGGATTATGAATTTTTACCCCTATGCTACCCAACACTTTCCCTACTGTTGCACTCTCTGGAGTTGGAATAGTAATTTCAACCCCTACGCTATCCAACACTTTCCCTACTGTTGCACCCTCTGGAGTTGGAATAGTAATTTTAAACCCTATGCTATCAACACTTTCCCTACTGTTGCACCCTCTGGAGTTGGAATAGTAATTTTTACTCCTATGCTAGCCAACACTTTCCCTACTTGCACTCTCTTTAGTTGGAATAGTAATTTTAACCCCTACGTTATCCAACACTTTCCCTACTGTTGCACTCTCTGGAGTTGGAATAGTAATTTTTACCTCTACGCTATCCAACACTTTCCCTACTTTTGCACCCTCTGGAGTGGTAATAGTAATTTTTACCCCTTCGTTATCCGATATTTACTGTTTTAGTTAATGTAGTGTATAATTTATTTACATTTTGTTTAATTAGTTATAGTTTTGATATTTTAATGTATATTATTGCTGTATCTGTATATATGTATTTATAATGTATAAAATGTTATAACAATTTGTTATTATAATAATTAATTGTAAATAATATTAAGTAAGTATATATATTATATTCAATACGTATATGTTTAATTATTTTCACATTATATGAATTACTTATAATTTTAAACATATTTTTAATTTTGTTTATTTTAAATATATGTTTTATTTTACATTATTTTTAAACATTAAAAAAATGAAATTTTTAACAAGGATATTTTTGACAAAGATATTTTTATTTCGATATTTTTGTACGTACCATGATGTAGATAGATTTCAATATTCTTGACATCGATATTCTGCCTCCGATATTTTTGACATCGATATTTTTGACGCCGATATTCAAATAGTTCAGGATATAATACGTAAGGGAGTTGTTGAGGAGACTACAGGTAATGTACGTAATAGTCCTATTCTTCCTGTCCTAAAAAGGGCACTTTCAGATTCCTCTGATAAAAATGATGAGGTCTATCATTTTGTGATTGGTTTGCAGACTCTGCAGATGAGGCTCCGATCTGAGTATATACGAATAAACAGTAATTAGTGTATATTCTCCACTGTTCCACCGACTCTTTCGTATGGAAGGCTGAGAGGTGGTCTACTAGTGACCCATGTGACCCCAAGCAGGTCACTTCCTTCACTGCTCAATATCTCCATGCATCAAACTTCCCATTCCCACTCTGACCCAGACCATTAACATCCCCTGCCTCTACCTCACAAAAAGCATAATGTAGCAATAACATATAGAAAATATACAACCACATGTCTGACATTCCCTACTTTACCATCATTTGTAACAATACTATGAAGATTGACCTTAATCACTCTGCGTATGGGCCCATATTTCGAACAACCCTTGACCAGAAAACCTGGCTTACGTATTTTAACAAAATCACCAATCCTAAAAGAAGGAATTTTTACATTGTGTTTTACATCATGATATTCTTTCATTTTATCTTGATGACGTTTGACTCTCCAAGAAGTGCTGTAACTATCAGCAACGACAGAGCAATGTATTTTTTTCTTAATCCACCATGGACACAATTTGGAAGCTGGTTCTCTTCCTCTCAAAAGACGAAACGGACTAAGTTCACTAACTGAGTGGGAGGTAATTCTGTACATCCACAATCTCTATCATAAAACACGTTTCCAATCACTTCCACTCTTCCTAGCCCATTCCACACATTCTTTAAGCACACAATTAAATCTTTCCTCTCGGCCATTCCCTTGTGGTTCGTACAAAGGAGTAGTATTGTGTTTAACTCCACAAGAACAACGGAAATCTTTTACCTCCTTAGATCTCAATTGCACTTCATTGTCAGTGATGAGAACTTCTGGACTTCCCTCATGAGCAAAAACGTCCATGAAAAATTCCACAATAATCTGAGCAGTGGCATGCTAAGCAAACCTTACTTCAGGCCAATTAGAATGATAGTCAATTAAGACTAGAGCAAAACGAGCATCCTGAGGTAAGCAATGGAAGGGACCTGAGATGTCAAACGCTAATTTACGCCACAGATTTTTTGGCCATGCAATGGGTATTAAAGGAGCTGGATGCACCTTCAACATTTTGTCACTGTTGATACAGATGGGACATTCTCTGACTACCCTGTCAATCATCTTATCCATCCCCAGCCACCAAAAACTAGATCTTATCAACCTTTTCATAGACAACATCCCTCAGTGAGACTCATGAGCAAGCTTAAGAATCTCATCTTGCATGCCCTCAGGAGGAACACATTTCCCTCCTTTGAAAATAATGTAATTGTCAATTTCTAATTCATTCAGCTCTTGCTGAAAAGACCTAAACTCAGGAGCAATCATATTAATCTTAGGCCAACCTTCCAAAATATATTTCTTCAACAACTCCCAATGTTTGTCTACTACAGTACAATTCTTCCAAACATCTTCAGAAATGGCAGAAAATTAATTAGCAACAAAATCACCTAAAGATGCCACAACTTCCACATCATCTCCTCCATCTATCACTTCCTCCGAAATACAGGGTAACCAGGAAAGGCAGTCAGCAGTTACATTTCTTCTACCTGGAACATACTCAATAGAAAAAATGATACTCTTGTAACCTGGACATGAGCCCTCCAATACGTGCAGTGGCATTTCGACCTCCACCTGGAGACAATATTGAAACCAACGGTTTATGATCTGTCCTCGAAAGGAATCGATTTGTCCACAAGAAATTCCGAAAGTGCTCGATACCCCAAACACAACCTAAATGTTATTTCTCATTAACTGAGTACCTCCTCTCAGTTTCACTAAGAGTCCTAGAGGCAAACGCTACACACCACTCATCTTTTCCACATTTTTGAGATAGCACTCCTCCAAGTCCATACTCAACTGTAACCACACATAACTTATTTACACAAAAAGGTTTCAAAGTAGGAGAATGAGCAATTTCACTTTTGATTAACTGAAAAGTGGATTTTTGCTTTTCCCCTAACTAAACTCAACATTTTGTCTAGTAAGTTCCCTCAAAGGCTCCATCTTCATAGCAAATACCGTAATAAACTTACTATAATATTCACATAATCCTGTGAAAGATAGTAGTTTATCCTTGTTGTCTGGATGAGGAGCATTCACAATGGCATCAACTAGTGATTTTTTAGGAACCACACCATATCCAGAAAGAGTGTGTCCTAAATACTCTACTGAATCGCAAAACATCTTGCATTTGTTGTCTTTAAGAGTGATCCCATGTGATTCCAAACGTTTACAAACTTCAATTACATGTTCCTTGTGAGCATCATTATTATGGGAAAACACAATAATATCATCTTGAAAACATTTAACGTACCCTTCTAAGTCCTTAAAAATATGATGCATGGCACGTTGGAAAACAGACGCCGCAGAGGCCAACCCAAAGGGCATTCTTTTATACTGAAACAGACCTTCTGGTGTAAGAAAGGTAGTCAAATATTTGGAATCTTCAGTTAACACAACTTGGTGATAAGCTGAACGGAGGTCAAAGGTGGAGAAAACTTTTGCTCCTTCCAGCACACACACAACTTCATAAATTTTCGGCAAAGGATGGCAGTCTACAATCAAATTAGCATTCAGTGCTCTCAAATCTACACACAACCTCAAACTTTGGTCAGCCTTGCGGGCCAAAACAATTGGTGAAACCCACTCAGAAGATTCAATCTCCTCAATAATGTCATCATCAATCAGACTCTTCAATAACAGTTTCAGGTCTCCTCTTATATTAATTGGTAAATTTCTCAAGTTTTGTTTGACTGGAATAGTTCTTTCCTTAAGCTTTATCGTGTGTTGAAAATTATTTAATTTTCCTAGGTGTTTAGAAAACACCTTAGGAAATTGTTCAACAATATCGTCAATAAGATTACTGGCATTGACTAACCCTGGGCTTAAAACTTCGCTACGCTGACAAAGCATGCAAAGTTTGTACTAATTTGCACTTTGCACGTAGTGCAGTACCATAACTGTGCTTAATCACGTAGCATAGCAGTTAAATGAAGAATATTCTCAGATGCTTTGAAAAAGCAATTTTACATGCTTAACAGCATATAACCAATTCACAAAAATTAACTTTTACAATGAAAACATTAGGTAATGAGAGAGCTGATGATTTTGGGGTCCCCCCCTAACCTAGGGGGAGCACCAAGCAGATGCCTTGAACACAAAGAGCATAAACAAAAAGAACATTTTGTTGAACTTCAGTGGAGATCCCATCATTTTAGGACCACCCCAAGCACAGTTATTGGCAAAAAAACAATCCCAACCAAAGGCCCTCCAAAGCATTATGGGACGAGATTAGCAGTGGCAGTGAATATTATAGTATCCAATATCAAAATAATTCTACAAAGAGCTGCAGTTCACCTAGTTGTTACTAGATGTCCCTCACGAGTCAAATGCAAAGCATTGAAATTATTCTTACATCAAGCTGCAGTTCCACTGGTCGTCCCTAGATGTCCCTCACAAGTCAAATGCAAAGCATTGAAATTATTCTTACATCAAGCTGCAGTTCCACTGGTTGTCCCTAGATGTCCCTCACGAGTCAATTGCAAAACCATTGAAACCCTTTCATCAAGCATTTGCATTTGACTCGTGAGGGACATCTAGTAACCACCAGTTGAACTGCAGCTCTTTGTAGAATTCTTTTGATATTGTATACTATATAATATTCACTGACCACTGCTAATCTCATCCCATAATGCTTTGCAGGGCCTTTGGTTGGGAATGTTTTTTTGCCAATAACTATTGGGCATATTATCAAGTAAGGGCGTTACATTATCGCCGCTTTTATCGGCAGGAAACTGCCAATAAAGCGGCGATAATGGGCTTGATAATATGCTCTATGAATTCCAATCGTAGCCCATGTTAGATGTCTTCACATCTAACATGGGCTACGATTGGAATTCATAGAGCATATTATCAAGCCCATTATCGCCGCTTTATCTGCAGTTTCCAGCTGATAAAAGTGGCGATAATGTAACGCCCTTACTTGATAATATGCCCCTTTGTTTGGGTTTGTCCTAAGAGGATGGGACCACAACTAAATCGTTCAATAAGATGTGCTTTTTTGTTTTCAAGGCATCTGTTTGGTACTCTCCCTAGGTTAGGGAGGATCCCAAAATCATCACATCTCCCACTGCTTGCTATTTTTTCAGTTTCACCATTGTGAAAGTACTATATGCAATTCAGCATATGAAGATAGAATTACTTATTTTATAGTACTGGTCATGTACAGGAAGCTTATTGCAATTATTTTGCAATTTTTGCACAGGTACAGACAAGTACACAGTGTCATCAGCTACGCAGACCATGTGTACTTCGCGAAGTTTAAGGTATACTATGTGAAGCTACGTGTAGTGCTGCTACGCAAACTACGCCCAGGGTTAGCATTGACTACTCCTTTGAAAATATTAGATTCTTCATGGTCATAATCTATGACCATTACAGGATCACAACTTCTTGGATTTAGAATAATTCCAAGGCCTGCTTGATCTCTCCACCCAAATACATTCACACCCTTAATAGCTACATATAGCTTCACAAAGGCAACATGTCCTTTGAATTGCATATCCACACCAATATACCCTTCCATATCAATGATAGAACCATCAAATGCTCTAACAATAATGTCTGATTTTTTAAGATCATGAAATCCAATTATATCTTTAAACACCTCAACAAAATACTCTTTAGTTATAATAGTCCAAGGTGATCCTGAGTCTGCCATAAGTTCAAGGGAAACACCAAGAACTTCTACAAGACAATCAGGTTGTTTAAGGGGTTTAAGAGAAGTGTAGGGATCACATTGTTCACTACAATCAATGATGGACACAACAATTCCTTTTTCATACTGCGTTTCATCACCTTCTTCCTTATTCAAAAACGAAACTCTACTTCTATTATTATTCCCCGAAGACATATTCCCCGGAGAATAATTCTTGCATACACTGGCAAAATGTCTTCGCCTACCACATTTTTTACACTCTTTTCCTATGGCAGGACACTTTGGGAAAGAAGCAGCATGATTAATACTTCCATATTTAAAACAATGAAACTATTTGTCATTTTTCCTAAATGTGCGTTGAGAATTATTAAAGTTCCATTGAGAATTGCTGGCATCCGAGGCATTCGGTACAGAATCTGCTTTAACAGCACAGACATCGTCAGATGTTTCCTTCAGATTCTTTTCTAAAGATTTAATCCATTTGTCGATTGTTCCATAGCTTTGGCTGTGATAATAACATCTTTTAAGTCTGTATCCCCCATAATCCATAGCTGCTCTTGGATTTTCTTACTTTTAGTGTGAACAATAATTTGATCCCTAATCATCTCGTCAGTGATTGGGCCAACATTGCAATTTGTGGATGGATAACGTAGCGCAGTTAGAAAGTCATCAAATGTTTCTGATTCATCTTGAGCCCTTGTATAAAATTTGCATCTGTTCAACGCAATACTAAATGTAGGCTTGAATCTTGCTTCCAGACGATTCATGGCGTCTTCAAAAGCATTTCTAACACATCACCCATGAGGTCCTGGCATTGTTCTGAAAACAACTTGTCCTTCAGAACCTAATGAGTGAGTGCAGAGAATCTATCACCATCTATAGGCTTTAAGAATGTTACAAATTCCTCTCTCCACCTGTTTCAAGGTATAGGAGGTTCTCCCTTAGATTGGAGAAATTTGGATGGAGGGTCAAATTGCATTTTTCTTCAATAAAACTACCCAGTATAATATGTAGAAAATGTCTGAAAAGAGTTAAAACAAACTGTGAAGTGGTAGCTCCAGTTTAGTGATCATATTCCAATAAAAAGATAAATAGTAGATCCAAAAGAGTAAATGTTGTTCAGCAGTAATGTGCAATAACAGTAAGTAAGTATAACAAAATACAAAACAAGGAACAAGTAAAATATAAAAATGAACACAGAGTATATATTTATGGTCAAACCTATGTTGCTGAAATATCAGAAGCAGAAATATATCCACAGCGTTCGTTGGTCAAACCACAGAATCAGCGTAAATATTCACGATATCCACAGCGCTTGCCAGCCTGATTTTCCAAGGAAGTTGCTGTGACAACCACAGAAACAAAATGGCCTCCACGTATACGTGATAGTGTCATACGCGACGTAGAGCCATCAAGAGTTATGCTGGCAAGACAAGTTCAGAACGTTGAGGGCTAGAGCGGTAGAAGATGCTCGCTCGGGGCTTCGAAGAAAAACAAAGCGCGAGGGAAGCTTTGAAAATAAACGAGGCGCAGGCTTGAGCGTGAGTTTCTGAGTCCAAACAAAAGGAAGAAAGGAGAAAATAAAAGGGGTAGGGCAAGAAGTTACCTTACTAATGTTGAAGACTTACTTGGAGGTAGAGTCAATTCAGCAAAGGTTGACGGCAAAATGAAGTAAAAATATTATATACTCCGGTATACTTGTTCCAAATTAGAAAAGAAAAAGAAAATCGTAGGATTAACGGTGGCAGAATAAAATTGAAATTCCAAGTATATTCAGAGGCAAGGAAGCAATCCAATGATAATCCAAATTTCCAGAAATGTAGCGTATCTTCGAAGAAAAAAAAATGGTCACTCCTGTGCTCCTAGCTTTGTAGCAGACCAACAAAGGATCGTCGCAAATTTTGTATGAATGAGTCCAATAAAATACAAAATAAATAAGTTTAATGATGAGGAGCACAGAACAACATCTGTTCCAGTCAAGTACTGCTCAACTTCTGTTAACTGGAACTTATAACATATAACACCATAGCAACAGATTGCAAACCATGTTTCAAGTGTAAACTTCTAGCAAACACAAATAAAGAAATGGCATATAATTAATTACCTTTAAGCATACAACTGTTGCGTGCTGGTATGAAGTATCTGATTTCCCAAAGAATCCTTAGCTGGAAAAGGGCACTCTTGGCTCTGGAGGAGATATTGTTATGGGGGTTAAGATATCTATTGAGGGTGAATTCCAGAGATCTGGCATTCCGAATGATGGAAGAGCAGCTCTCCATGTCCGGAAGGTGATCCTTCCAGTCTTGAATCTGCAAGCTAGCTTTCTCTGGAGAGATGAGAAGAAATCCTGTTTTTGCTGTAATTAGTATAAGATGGTTGTTAGCTACCTGAGTTTGAATTCAATTCAGAGAGATGTATAAGTGGGCGCAATCTTCCTGGCAGGAGACCTTCGACTAGATTTGCGTGTCATTGGCGTAAAAGTGGAAGAAGACTCCTGAGTCTCTGAGGTCTGTGTGATGGGGTTCGAGATAAATGTTGAAAAGGGTTAGGTAGAAAATTGAACTTTATGGGATACCTTGTTGCAGGCTGACTGGAACTGACACAGCATTCCCAATGTTTACAATTTGGGAGCGGTTAGTTTGGTAAGAGCTGAACCATTTAAAGATGAGACCATCAATCCTCATTCGATGCTTCAAAGTGTCGAGCAGCACCTGGTGGTTGACTGTGTCAAACGCTGTGGAAAGGTAGAGGAGCACAAGTAGACAGGTACCTAGGATGCAGAGGGCATGATTCCCAAACTACAGAACTGCAGTCTCAATGCTGTGGCCCTGTGGATTCTGAACTGAAGGGGGTTGATGTGGGGTGATAGTTGGGAGGCTACACAGCTTTAAATTACCTTACCTTGCCTAAGAAAGGCATAGTAGGAATAGTGCAGAAGTTGTTGGAATAGTTAGGGTCCAGAGCCGTATTTTTAGGAGAGGAAAGATGTGACCCCTTTTTAGGCTGGGAACCAGCCGTGATCCAAAGATGAATTAACCAGGGTTGTCCGACTGGAAAGAATCAGTTTAATTTCACACCTTTATTTTGCCTCTTTTTGCTCTCTGTTCACCTTTATTTTGCCTCTTTTCTGCTCGTTTCTTACCTTTATCTTGTCTCTTTCAGCTTGTTTCTAGCCTTTATTTTGCCTCTGTTTGCTCATTTCTGTCCTTTAATTTGCCTCTTTCGGCTCTTTTCTCTCCTTTATTTTGCCTTTTTCTGCTCGTTGTTGACCTTTATTCTGCCTCTTTCTGCTAGTTTCTCCCCTTTATTTTGCCTCTCTCTGCTCATTGCTGACCTTTGTTATGCTTCTTTCTGCTGGTTTCTGACCTTTTTTCTGCCTCTTTATGCTCGTTCCTCACCTTTATTTTGACTTCATGCTTGTTGCTGATCTTTATTCAGGTGTGTGTAAAGCATTAATAAAGCATAGCACATGACGATGGATCACTGAAATATTATCGACAGTCACAATATCGACTTGCTAAAATATCGTTGAAAAATTATCGACTACAAAAATATCGACTTTCTATACTTATTACACCAACTACAAAAATATCGAGTCAAAAATATCGACTCTTTAGAATATCGAGTACATAAATATCGCCTTAATAAATATCGACTACAAATATATTGTTTTTCATGAAATTACCCCTAACACTACAAAAATATCGACTACTAAAATATAGAGTACAAAAATATTGTTTCAAATAAAATATCGAGTTCTTTTTTGTACCCTTTCATATCTAAAATACCATATTAATCGTCAATAAAAGTCATTGCTCTATACAAAAACATTTTACATATAATACCTGTTACTTTTATAACATTCCTATTTATCTACATTTGCTATACATTCTATTAAATGCGTTCTATCATTTGAAAAATATTCTTTACATTTAACTAACATTTTCATTATTTTTTTTCACTTACACATCTAATTTATTTAACAACTAACCTGCTTTAATGCGGAAATCACCACATACCACCATTCTCACATCAACAAACACACCAATTAACAAAAAAAAAATTCAAACTAGCCTATACAATGCTTCAGAAAAGGGGGTGGTGATGAACAGAGTGCCTGAATTAAGCAGACCACTCTTACCCAGTCCAAAGATCAGGGCTTGATCCATCACCGTTTTTTAGCTCACTGCACCATCCCAGCTCAGAACTTGGCTATATGCAAATTAGTCTGTTCCTGTCCCAGTGCTTGATGGGAACAGGGCAAACCAAACTACCAAGCCAATTCTTATACTGGGAAGGAAACAAGCTTCCGGGGGACCGGTTTCTGCCATTTCAGGCGTCGTCGGCCCGGCTTGCTTGAATCCTGATGGTGCAATGAGCAAGGGACTCACATCTGAGTATACCCTTCCACGCTTATGGTGGACAAAATGATTCAGAAAAGGGGGTGGTGATGAACAGAGTGCCTGAATTAAGCAGACCACTCTTACCCAGTCCAAAGATCAGGGCTTGATCCATCACCGTATTTTTAGCTCACTGCACCATCCCAGCTCAGAACTTGGCTATATGCAAATTAGTCTGTTCCTGTCCCAGTGCATGATGGGAACAGGGCAGGGCAAACCAAACTACCAAGCCAATTCTTATACTGGGAAGGAAACAAGCTTCCGGGGACCGGTTTCTGCCATTTCAGGCGTCGTCGGCCCGGCTTGCTTGAATCCTGATGGTGCAATGAGCAAGGGACTCACATCTGAGTATACCCTTCCACGCTTATGGTGGACAAAATGATTCAGAAAAAGGGGGTGGTGATGAACAGAGTGCCTGAATTAAGCAGACCACTCTTACCCAGTCCAAAGATCAGGGCTTGATCCATCACCGTTTTTTAGCTCACTGCACCATCCCAGCTCAGAACTCGGCTATATGCAAATTAGTCTGTTCCTGTCCCAGTGCATGATGGGAACAGGGCAAACCAAACTACCAAGCCAATTCTTATACTGGGAAGGAAACAAGCTTCCGGGGACCGGTTTCTGCCATTTCAGGCGTCGTCGGCCCGGCTTGCTTGAATCCTGATGGTGCAATGAGCAAGGGACTCACATCTGAGTATACCCTTACAATGCTTCATTTCATCCTACAACCAATCAAATCAAAGCACACAAAATACACATACTATAAAAGGGATACATACATTCTACCATTTGTTGCTGCTAACTCTATAGAAAGAAGATGCCAACACTCTGAAGATTTTGTTCCTGAACAAACATCTTTAAAGATCCAGCTCACTAGCTAATTATTCAAGTAAGTTACAGTGCATTATTTAGAAATCTAAATTAGTAGTCTATTATTTTACTTATATCTCCTAACTATTGCACGTATTTAATTTTTATCTCCTCCTACATTTCTGATAGAAACTACTCCAAATAAATTCCTAATACATGCTCCTATTTCTTCACCTGGAAAATAAGATAGTAAGTATATATTAATGCTCTGTTATACACCAACTGCTGTTTTTAAACACTATTTCACAAGATTCATTCTTTATTTTAAACATTTTATTCACAGATATTCTGAGATTTTCCTATTTCAACACTACAAGTGTATAAAACTACACTAATTAAACATGTAAGTATATATGTTTTTGTTAGTAAACACCCAATATTAAAAATGCTATTTTCTAAACAACATATCTTGCATATTACATCTTCCCTACAGATCCAATAAAAACATCCAACATCAACTATACCAAAAGACAAGACTACCCTTGTAAAAAATGTAAGTATACTTGTAATTTGTCTAAAACTTCCGAAAAAAACGAAAACTATGTTCTTAACACCATGTTATTTATTTTATATTTCCTCTACAGATATTCTGAATACATCATACATCTATTCTACCTACAGCAAACAAAACTACTTATTTAGAAGTTTGTATACTTTTAAATATTTCCAATTTCCCAACGGTTCCAAATATTATTTATAATATTTAACATTTATTTATTCTATCTTCTCTACAGATCTGAACTTTACTACCTTGATGTACTCCACCAAATACTACAACTCAACTATTTAAACAAGTAAGTATATGTAATGTTTACATCAAATGTACTACTAAGCAAAATAGAAAACTGCTTTTTCCTAGGAAAAACGTTTGTTATGTGTAAACATTAACTTAGCATTTCTATATTTTCATACCAACAGTAAATAAAGAAATACATACAAGAAAATCCTTCAAAATACAGTTCTGCATTTGTGATTACTACTTTTAGTAACTGTAAGTATAAAAACATCATTAATTATGTTTACACCACAAAGTGAAATATATGTTTTTTGATTTTGTTTCTTTCTACTCTTTTCTAGAACAAGTAAAACAAAATGACAGAAGGTGCAGAATTTGTTATGTCACAGAAAAATAAATTACTGTTATGTTATATGGGTTATGTTTATAATCAGGAAAGACAAAGTGGTAGAAAAGTTTTCTGGATATGTACCAAATATTACTCAAACAAATGTTATGGAAGGGCTACTACTGAGGAAACTAATGTGTTATTTACCAGGGAACACAATCATCCCCCCAATGTCACAGAAATTGAAATAAGAGATGCTTTAGAAAGTATAAAAACTGCTAGCACACAAAGTGATAAACCAACAACACAAATCCTTAAAGAAGAACTGTTAAAAGTCCCAGCCCATGCTTCAGGTCAACTACCCTCTATTGACTCCCTTAAACGCACAATTGCATACACTAAAAGACTCACTACCACAACCCAACCCAACCCTACTACTTTTGAGGAAATTATTATTTCACCAGAAATGTGCATCACACACAATAAAGACAAATGTATCCTTTTTGACAATGAAAGCAATACAAACAGAATCATAATGTTTGCAACTGCAAGTAATTGAAGAAAAATCCAACAGTGTCCCCAATGGATGATGGATGGAACATTTAAACCATGCCCAAAACCTTTTTATCAACTATATTCCATCCACGGTTTATACCATAACTATAACATCCCTTTCATTTACTGTTTGCTACCTAACAAACAGCAAAACACTTATACAGAATTATTAAATGTTCACAAAAATGAAATCAATAATTATTTTCCACAAAAAATAATTATTGATTTTGAATTAGCTATGATTAATAGCATTTTGAAAACATTTCCCCACACAGCAATCCAGGGTTGCTACTATCATTTCAATCAGAGCATATGGAGACATCTCCAGAAATCAACTTTAAGTATTCTATACTCAACAGATAGCACCTTTGCCTATCAAATTAAAAAATTGATAGCACTGGCCTACGTTCCTGTTACCGATGTAGCGGAACACTATAATGTATTAATTGACAGCACATATTACAAGAGGAATGAAGATAAACTAACCCCATTACTGGACTATTTCGAAGATACTTGGGTGGGAAGGTTGCACAGATCTGGACATCGACGCCAACCCAAATTCCAAATCCCTTGGTGGAATGTCTATCTTAGTACTTTAAACCAAGAGGCTAAAACAAACAACAGTGTAGAAGGGTGGCATAATGCTTTCCAAGCTACCACAAGCAGAGCCAAACCCACATTCCATAACCTACTAGAAGCTTTGAAAAAAGAACAAAGCTATCAAAAACTAAGAATGGAACAATCTGTGACCCAAATTGGTCCAAAACTAACTAAACAAACTAAACAAATGTTCCGACTACTGCAAAGTCAAGTCACACTATATCCTACAACTAGAGGATTAGAATACCTGTCAATAATAGCTAAAAGCCTACTATAAAAATGTCTACAAAATATACTAATGTCTTCTTACAATAACGTTAAATATAAAAATCATAAACATTTCTAAACAATTATAAATAATACATATTTGTTTAAGAAACTTATCAAAATTTGGGACATTATTTCTGAACAAATATGCAATATTTATAATTACATCACACATACACATGACATAAAGATCGACATTTCCCACCCAATAAAAAAACTACTTTAAATACTTACAATTTTTGTAGATGAAAAAGACGTAATGAAGCAACATACAATCCATACAATCCATTGCAATGTAGGACAATTCCAATATGGGAAACACTCAAAAAACCCGAAAATTATGTAAAAATGAAAGAAATGCTCCAGGAAATCCCGAAAACAGTAGTGTGGACACTTTAGTATTTAAAGTGATATACACACAACTTTTAAAAAACGGTCACGCATATCAATGTATCAATCCAATACGAAACCCTCCAAAAACCCGAAAAATGTTTAAAAATTTAAAATCCGCTCCTGGCAAACACGAAAAATAGGAGATACATGTCAAAATATAACCATAATAAGTCATACATTAGTTTCTCCGGAAAAAAACACGCTTCCTTCCATGTAGTTTTCATGCGAGGAACCGGAACCTAGAAAAAAACATACATAACGAAACCCACCCACAAATAGCCCATAACATTTGTAAATACACTCACAATTAACATTAACCATGTAAGAAGACATTTCCTAACACTTAAAATAACACTAGAACTAAAACATACACGACGCATCTATAACGACGACATTTCACCTAAACGCTACATAAACAATTCATACATACACACAAAAACACTACACAGTTCGAATATACCCTCAAACATTACCACTCAGTTATAAATTGTATGTAAAATTAACCTTACCTCTCTCCACGCGAAGCAACTCCCAACTGCGAGCTTCTCCAGTCCTGAATGAAGCGCAATAACCTTACGCGGTAAAAAAGTAGTCCCCTTAAACCATTTTTGAAAAGGTATCATAGAAAATACAATGTTATAGTAAAAAAATATAATACATACACATTGTTATTAAAAAAATTAATACACTAGACTCATAATTTAAACTGTTTGAAAAATATAAATATATTTAATATTAATTAATATATAGTAATTATTGTATATTAATAATATTAAAAAATTATGTAACACTTGAAATAATATATGTAAATAATTTCTTATTGTGTACATTTATTGGAATAACTTTGTGTTTGTTTATAACTAAACATTATAATTGTTTATGGTAATAATTAATAATAATAAATAATATAACTTATTTATTGTTATTAATAAAAAAATTATAACCATTTAATATATAAACAATGCCCTGAAATAATGTATTTTTATTTCTCTGAATGTATGTTTTTCAGAAAAGAAGAGATAAATGATTATGTTTATTAATTAATAATAATAATAATAAATATAATTGTTATTATTTTTATTAATTATTACAAAATGTTTTATAATAATTTCTAAGTATTATAAAAGTATATAATTGCATAAATAATCTTTTGCCAATACCAGATATTATTATAAAACATATTCTTATCCTATACAGTTATAAAGTTTACAACATAATATATTTATATGTTTCATTTAAAAACAACATTGTCTGAAATATGTACCAAAAAAGTCTTACTTTGTATTTCCATATCTTGAGCAAATATAATAATTGTCATGTTACTTTACTTTATAAAAATGTAAATTTTAATTTTTTTATATTTAATAATATTAATATATAATATTAACATTATTAAATATAAATGGAAGAAGCTGAAAAAAACTGGTTTTTTATTTATTTCAATATAAATACTTGTTACTCAAAGTTAATGATGATAAATATGTTTATTTACAGAAAAAAAGTTGTAAAATAATTTTGTGTTATAATGTACAACATGTACATAAATGATAATGTGTTATTGTGCAAATACTACAATTTATAAAAATGTTATGTTCTTTTTGATTGTGATTGTATTGTAGTACACATAAAAAAATAAAAAAAATTAATAAAGTTTTGTGAAAACATCCATTTTGCATTATTTTGTAATATAATAACACGGTAATGTACAATTATATGCAAATGTGCTGGACACTGACCAATTAATATTTACTATTTCTACTCCAGTCAAGCTAATATCATGGAACGTGCTGTACATTGACCAATAATTATTTACTATTCCTACTCCAGTCAAGCTAATATCAGGGAAGGTGCTGGATAGTGACCAATGATTAATTACTATTCCAACTCCAGTCTAGCTAATATCAGGGAAGGTGCAGGACTCAGAAAAAAAATATATTACTATTCCAACTCCAGTGTAGCTAATATCAGGGAAGGTGCTGGACACAGAACAATTATTAATTACTATTCCTACTCCAGTCAAGCTAATATCAAGGAAGGTGCTGGACACTGACCAATTAATAATTGCTATTCCTACTCCAGTCAAACTATTATCAGGGAATTTTTTTTTAATAATTTCATTTCATTGATTTAATATAAAATTATTTTATATTTACCCAGTACGCCTGTAACCCAAAAACCCAATACTGACCCTGAACCCTAAAAATATCCTTGTACCCCAAAAACGCAAAACTGACCCTGAACCCTAAAAATACCCCATTTACCCCAAAAAATACTGACCCTGAACCCTAAAAATACCCCTTTACCCAAAAACTGAAAACTGACCCTGAACCCAAAAAATACCCCTTTACCCAAGAACTGAAAACTGACCCTGAATCCTAAAAATACCCCTTTACCCAAAAACTGAAAACTGACCCTGAACCCAAAAATATACCCCTTTACCCAAGAACTTAAAACTGACCCTGAACCCTAAAAAATACCCCTTTACCCAAAAACCCAAAACTGACCCTGAACCCAAAAAATACCCCTTTACCCAAAAACTGAAAACTGACCCTGAACCCTAAAAATACCCCTTTACCCAAAAACTGAAAACTGACCCTGAACCCTAAAATATACCCCTTTACCCAAGAACTGAAAACTGACCCTGAACCCTAAAAATACCCCTTTACCCAAGAATTTCAAACTGACCCTGAACCCTAAAAAATACCCCTTTACCCAAAAACCCAAAACTGACCCTGAACCCAAAAAATACCCCTTTACCCAAAAACTGAAAACTGACCCTGAACCCTAAAAATACCCCTTTACCCAAAAACTGAAAACAAAATTATATTAATTAATTAACCCTGAACCCAAAATTATACCCCTTTACCCAAGAACTGAAAACTGACCCTGAACCCTAAAAATACCCCTTTACCCAAGTACTTTAAACTGACCCTGAACCCTAAAATATACCCCTTTACCCAAAAACCCAAAACTGACCCTGAACCCTAAAAATACCCCTTTACCTAAAGACTGCAAACTGACCCTGAACACTAAAAATACCCCTTAACCCAAAAACCCCAAACTGACCCTGAACACTAAAAATACCCCTTTACCCTAAAACCCAAAACTGACCCTGAACCCTAAAAATACTCCTTTACCCAAAATTAATTAATATTATTTAATTACCAATTAATTATTAATTAACAATAACAAAGAAGTTAATATATTAGCACATTAGCTGTAATTAATGTAATGTAATAATTAATTTTATTTTTTCCCAATTAAATAATTAACAAGAACAAAATATTATATATAAAAACATAACTCTAATTAATGTAATTAACTAATTAATATTAATTAATTACCAATTAATTACTAATAGAAAATATGTACAAAATTATATTAATTAATTAACTAATTAATATTAATTAAGTAATTAATATTAATTAACTAATTAATTACTAATAAAAAATATGTACAAAATTATATTAATTAATTAACTAATTATTATTAATTAACTAATTAATATTAATTAATTACCAAGTAATTACTAATAAAAAATATGTACAAAATTATATTAATTAATTAACTAATTAATATTAATTAACTAATTAATATTAATTAATTACCAATTAATTACTAATAAAAAATATGTTCAAAATTATATTAATTAATTAACTAATTTATATTAATTAACTAATTAATATTAATTAACTACCAATTAATTTTTCTAATAAAAAATATGTACAAAATTATATTAATTAATTAACTAATTAATATTAATTATTTATCAATTAATTATTAATTAAAAATATTTACTAACATATATTAATTAATTATTTATTTTAAATTACTCCCCACCCTTATTCCCTATTAACCCAACATCCCGCTCCTAAACATTAACTACAATTTATATTACTATTAATAAATTGTATTTTTTTTTATACCTTTTTTCTACATATTATCGATATTTTTTACTTTGACTATTTATCGATATTTTGTCTTGTCGATTTTTTTGAGTCGATATTTTTGTACTCGATATTTTTTTATCATTATTTTAATCGATATTTTTCTCATCGATATTTTATTATTGTCGATATTTTTAACTCGATATTTTGTCCATTCGATATTGTGGAGTCGATATTATGTCTAGTTACCCATGACGATCACTATCCTTCATCTCTCCTTTATTTTCGTGGCAGTCTCAATTGCACCCCCTGTGGGTAGAAATGTCAATCCATCAAAATGCTAATGGAAGTGATACAAGGCCTTCTTTGGGCAATTATGCTCTTGGAAACTTGTTTACTTTCTGTTTTGGTATCTACCATTATTACCTTTGTTGAACAAGTCTAGCAAGAGCTTGTTTAGTGATACCAAACAGTTGTCTAAGAGTATCAGTTGCTTCTTACGAGTACCTATAGATGATATTGATGCCTTTTGCTGTTTCTTTACACTTCTGTTATTTATCTAGTCTAATTTTACAAGTTTATGTGACTGATTTTTCTTTGATTGTTTGCAAAATGTGTACAGGAGCACATCACTGGCCTTAGAGGATATGTGATCTTTCTTCCAGTGATGTCACAAAAGAGAAGTTCAGAGTATGTGTTAACTTCACATACCCCAAAGATTTTTGGTAAAATGTAACAACAATCTGGTATCTGCCCAAATCATTTGAAACAAGACATGGCTAGATGGTTAGGCTATTAGATGTAAGGTTGCACACATTTACTAATCCAGAAAACCTTGAACTACCACACTGGAGGAGAAGCTGGAATACTACCATGCCTAACTACTCAGTTTAAAGTTGGCAAATGACTCAAGATTGGTGTTTCTTTAGCACAGTGCATTGGAATTTACGCAGTCAATGATGCCTTGTTCATCTGAGTAGGAATCTTGAAAGTTTAGTAAACGATAGGGCATACTACTAAGGCATAGATCATCTGCACCCGTACAACATATTTTCTCCATTAATAAAGTCCATGTAATCTGTGGGCCTCTAATGGACAGAAGGTGTAATTAGTCTCATTAGTTCGTTTTTTTCAGTGGCATTTTATGGCTGCAAAGGGAGACATCTTTTGAAGCTGAGGATTTGGCCCGGGGAGAGACACTGCTGCAGACTGCAATGCTATGGACTCCAAGTGGGACCCGTGATACCCTCTGTTGGTGTTGCAGGTCCCAGGAGGGGGGCTCAGGGAGTAACTCCCAGACTGGAGCTTTTGGTCTTCTTGGAGGAGGACTGGGCTCTTGGTGGGGCTAGATTGTGGCCCAAAGGTAGCTGGTTGGAGTCTGTGTGGACATTTGGCTGCTGGGGGGAACTGGTGGCTGCTTGTGATCCTGGACCTACTGACCCTGTGATGGTTTGCGCTAAGCAGGGGGACCCAGAGCCGGTGAAGGTGGCAGCAACGGCAGAGGGCCACATGCTGGAGCGACCGGCAATGGACCTGGAGACCCACATGACCGGATCTTAGCAGCCATTCAGAACACACAGGATACTTTGGAACACAAGACTGAGGAAGTGGTAACTGATGTGGGTCTTCTGAGGGTATATCAAACCAAACTGCAGTGAGAGCTTCACGGATGCGAAATCGACTACAGCCCATCCAGCAATGGTGAACCATACAGTCAGGGTGACCCGACTGCAGAGAGAGGTGGAAGTCCTGCTGGTGTGGGTAGAGTACGCTGAGAGGCACTCCTGCTGTAACAATGTCCATTTGGAAACATTTGTGGCATCTCAATTTCAAGTATGCCTTGTTGTTTCCTGACCATCTCCAGGTGGCATCTCTGACAGAATATCGACGGACAGGATATCGACCTACAAAATATCGACGCTGAAATATCGAAGGCAAGTATATCGACATCCTATCTACAACATGGTAAGTACAAAAATATCGAAACCAAAATATCGATGTTAAAAATATAGATGTTAAAAATATTGGGTTTTTTTGTGTAAAAAAAAAGTTAAATAAAGTAAATAATACTTATAAATAAAATAAACATATTTAAACATATTTCATTATGTTTAAAATTAATAAAGAATACATATTTAATAATACATCTTTAATTAAAAATAAACATAAAATATATTATATATACTTACTTAATAATAATTTTTATTAATTATTTTAATTAATTATAAATTATTAAAAAACTACTATAAATTACAAATACATCTACACACATAAAATAATAACATAAATAACAACAAATAATTAAATTTAATACATAATAATTAAATATACTTTCAATATTTTTTTTAATTAATTAAATACAACATTATCTAAAATAATACAAAAATATTAAATACATAAATAAATAAAACTACTATTCAAAGTACAAAAAAACTACAGTAATGAAAACATTGGATGGCGTAGAATGTAAAATTACTATTCCCACTCCAGAGAGTGCAACAATAGGGAAAGTGTTGGATAGTGGGTGAGCAAAAATTAATATTCCCACTCCAGAGAGTGCAACAGTAGGGTAAGCGTTGGATAGTGTAGGGGTAAAAATTACTATTCCCACTCCAGAGAGTGCAACAGTAGGGAAAGCGCTGGATAGCGGGTGAGTAAAAATTACTATTCCCACTCCAGTGAGTGCAACAGTAGGGAAAGCGTTGGATAGCGTAGGGGTACAAATTACTATTCCCACTCCAGAGAGTGCAGCAGTAGGGAAAGCGTTGGATAGCGGGTGAGTTAAAATTACTATTCCCACTCCAGTGAGTGCAACACTAGGGAAAGCGTTGGATAGTGTAGGGGTAAAAATTACTATTCCCACTCCAGAGAGTGCAACAGTAGGGAAAGCATTGGATAGTGGGTAAATAAAAATTACTAATCCCACTCCAGAGAGTGCAACAGTAGGGAAAGCGTTGGATAGCGTAAGGGTAAAAATTACTATTCCCACTCCAGAGAGTGCAACAGTAGGGAAAGCGTTGGATAGCGGGTGAGTAAAAATTACTATTTCCACTCCAGTGAGTGCAACAGTAGGGAAAGCGTTGGATAGCGGGTGAGTAAAAATTACTATTCCCACTCCAGAGAGTGCAACAGTAGGGTAAGCGTTGGATAGTGTTGGGGTAAAAATTACTATTCCCACTCCAGAGAGTGCAACAGTAGGGAAAGCGTTGGATAGTGGGTGAGTAAAAATTAATATTCCCACTCCAGAGAGTGCAACAGTAGGGAAAGCGTTTTATAGCGTAAGGGTAAAAATTACTATTCCCACTCCAGAGAGTGCAACAGTAGGGAAAGCGTTGTATAGCGGGTGAGTAAAAATTACTATTCCCACTCCAGTGAGTGCAACAGTAGGGAAAGCGTTGGATAGCGTAAGGGTACAAATTACTATTCCCACTCCAGAGAGTGCAACAGTAGGAAAAGCGTTGGATAGCGGGTGAGTTAAAATTACTATTCCCACTCCAGTGAGTGCAACAGTAGGGAAGGCGTTGGATAGTGTAGGGGTAAAAATTACTATTCCCACTCCAGAGAGTGCAACAGTAGGGAAAGCGTTGGATAGTGGGTAAATAAAAACTACTATTCCCACTCCAGAGAGTGCAACAGTAGGGAAAGCGTTGGATAGCGTAAGGGTAAAAATTACTATTCCCACTCCAGAGAGTGCAACAGTAGGGAAAACGTTGGATAGCGTAAGGGTACAAATTACTATTCCCACTCCAGTGAGTGCAACAGTAGGGAAAGCGTTGGATAGCGGGTGAGTAAAAATTACTATTTCCACTCCAGTGAGTGCAACAGTAGGGAAAGCGTTGGATAGCGGGTGAGTAAAAATTACTATTCCCACTCCAGAGAGTGCAACAGTAGGGTAAGCGTTGGATAGTGTAGGGGTAAAAATTACTATTCCCACTCCAGAGAGTGCAACAGTAGGGAAAGCGTTGGATAGTGGGTGAGTAAAAATTTATATTCCCACTCCAGAGAGTGCAACAGTAGGGAAAGCGTTTTGTAGCGTAAGGGTAAAAATTACTATTCCCACTCCAGAGAGTGCAACAGTAGGGAAAGCGTTGTATAGCGGGTGAGTAAAAATTACTATTCCCACTCCAGTGAGTGCAACAGTAGGGAAAGCGTTGGATAGCGTAAGGGTACAAATTACTATTCCCACTCCAGAGAGTGCAACAGTAGGAAAAGCGTTGGATAGCGGGTGAGTTAAAATTACTATTCCCACCCCAGTGAGTGCAACAGTAGGGAAGGCGTTGGATAGTGTAGGGGTAAAAATTACTATTCCCACTCCAGAGAGTGCAACAGTAGGGAAAGCGTTGGATAGTGGGTAAATAAAAACTACTATTCCCACTCCAGAGAGTGCAACAGTAGGGAAAGCGTTGGATAGCGTAAGGGTAAAAATTACTATTCCCACTCCAGAGAGTGCAACAGTAGGGAAAACGTTGGATAGCGTAAGGGTACAAATTACTATTCCCACTCCAGTGAGTGCAACAGTAGGGAAAGCGTTGGATAGCGGGTGAGTAAAAATTACTATTCCCACTCCAGTGAGTGCAACAGTAGGGAAAGCGTTGGATAGCGTAGGGGTAAACTCTACTATTCCCACTCCAGAGAGTGCAACAGTAGGGAAAGTGTTGGATAGTGGGTAAATAAAAACTACTATTCCCACCCCAGAGAGTGCAACAGTAGGGAAAGCGTTGGATAGCGTAAGGGTAAAAATTACTATTCCCACTCCAGAGAGTGCAACAGTAGGGAAAACGTTGGATAGCGTAAGGGTACAAATTACTATTCCCACTCCAGTGAGTGCAACAGTAGGGAAAGCGTTGGATAGCGTAGGGGTAAACATTACTATTCCCACTCCAGAGAGTGCAACAGTAGGGAAAGTGTTGGATAGTGGATTAAATAAAAATTACTATTCCCACTCCAGAGAGTGCAACAGTAGGGAAAGCGTTGGATAGCGTAAGGGTAAAGATTACTATCCCCACTCCAGTCAGTGCAACAGTAGGGAAAGCGTTGGATAGTGGGTAAATAAAAATTACTATACCCACTCCAGAGAGTGCAACTGTAGGGAAAGCGTTGGACAGCGTAAGGGTGAAAATTACTATTCCCACTCCAGAGAGTGAAACAGTAGGGAAAGCGTTGGATAGCGTAGGGGTAAAAATTACTATTCCAACTCCAGAGTTTGCAACAGTAGGGAAAACGTTGGATAGCGTATAATTTAATATAACATACTTATAGATACATTTTATATTTAATAAATATATAATTTAATTTTTTTAATAAATATATATAATTTACAAACAATTACATTTGAATAATTAATTTACAATAAATTAACAACAAATACCAATAAATAATAATTAATAAATATTACTCACCAAATAATAAATATTCAACCATAAAATATTTTTCATTACAAAAAAATATTAATTTTAATTAATTCACAATAAAAAATTATTAAACAAAATAATGTTTTTACCAAATAATACTTTTTATAAAAAATTGATTACCAATTAATTACAAATATTTTACAATTAATAAGAAATAATTACCAGTTAAAAATATTACTTGCCAGTTAACAAAATTATTTACCAATTAAAAAATTAATTACCAATTAAAAAAAATATTTCCCAATTACAAACATGATTTACCAATTAAAACAAATAGTTAACAACATTGTTCCTGTTCACAAAAATAGTGTAAAAAGGGCATTGCTCGACTTATACAAGGAGGAACGGTTGAGATCAGAATTTGCCAAATCTGTTGTTATTAAATATTTGCCCCTTACTGATTCAGATAATGATAATCTAAACAAGCTCTGTAGATACCTGTCAATCCCAATAGGAAGATGGAACCGAAGCCTTTTATTCCGGTTCCGGGACGGAAGCATTGTTAATTTACTAAGCTTCCCCCTTGGTTATAATAAAAACTTAGAAGAGTTGGACTGTCCCTGTTCTGAAGGTGGGAAACAAAGTTTGTTACATTATTTTCTCTTCTGTGGCCATTATAAATTGTATATCCGCCAATATTTAATGCCGATTTTCCGCAAACATAACCTAAGGGATTTTAATCTGGCATTGAGATTTTTACAAATGCTGTCAACAGATGAAGTCATATATACTGTAAGCTGTTTCATAAAAGTCTGTGTGAGATCTAGGGCAAGTATGGAACATGCATAAGGGACTACAGTATTGTGCTATTGAACGCTCATTGCACTTTACTATTCTGATATAATTTGCACACAGGTTCAATTATATATGTGTCTGGATATGTATGATTATTTTAGAGAGTGGATAAATTGAAACCTATGTTTAAATGTATAAATAGATCAATGTTTCTCCTTATTATGTACTATGCACCTTATGCCATATATGCTGCTTAAACTCAATTGGAAAATCTTGTTTTTAACTTTTATATATGTCTTTTATGTGCTTTTAATGTGTTTCATTCTGTATGTACTTTTATGGATGTATTAAATTCCGAATAAAGATCATTTGACATTGAAATAGTTAACAATTAAAAACATTAATTACCAATTACCAAAATAAATTATCAATTAAAATAATTAATTGCCAATTAATTATTAAATATAAATAAAATAATTATCCGTAGCAAAAAAATGTATAAATCATTAATTAATTTCAATTAATTACAAATATTTTCCAATTAATAAGAAATAATTACCAATTAAAAATATTAATTGCCAATTAGCAAATTTATTTACCAATTAAATAATTAATCACCAATTAAAAAACATTATTTTCCAATTACAAACATGATTTACCAATTAAAACAAATAGTTAACAATTAAAAACATTAATTACCAATTACAAAAATAAATTATCAATTAAAATAATTAATTGCCAATTAATAATTAATTATAAATAAAATATTTATCCGTAACAAAAAAATTAGAAATCATTAATTAATTGCAATTAAATTACTTCCCACCCAACTCCCCTATAAACCCACAACCCGCTACAGAAATAAAAACAAAAATAATAAAAATTAATTTACAATTCCTAAAAAATAATAATTAATTTAGTATATTTAAATTACCTCCCACCCTATTCCCCTATAAACCCACAACCCGCTCCAGCACTAAAACATAAAAGTTACTTACAAATAACATTATTAATATATAAAAATAAAACACATATAATTAAAATAATACAAATATCGATATTAGTAACATCGAAATTACTTACATCGATATATATGCTATCGATATAACTGACTTCGATATTACTTACATCGATATAAATAAATTCGATATTACTTACCTTAGCGTCGATATCCTGTCCAACGATATTCTTGACATTGATATTCTGTACCTTCGATATTTGCGACACGATATTTGTGTAGTTCGACAATTAGGACTCGATATTTTGACTGTGTAACCTCCAGGTGGATGTAGGGACTAGCATTCACTACTCTACAGAGACAAAGGAGGAGTTGTACTGGTTGTAGAAAGAAGGTCCAGGAATGCTGCAGGACTGAGCTGGTGAGTGTCTCCCCAAATGGCAGACACGACGGCCGAGATGGGGTTTGCATCGGGGGGTTGATGGTGACCCCCCCAGCAAGACACAGGCATGTATGGAGAGGGGCAATGTGATCATAAAGTTACAGCGTGGATGCCTGCATCCTTTAGTGAATCGGTGGGAGGCCCTGGCGCCTGCTGTGGGACCATTGAAGGATGGGCCTGCTAGTTCCCATGCAGGTGGAACCCCCAAGGGTCACATCATGACTGCGAATGAAGTTGCCTGATGGGCTGCCCGACTGAGAGATGCCGAAGGAACTCCTGAAGGTGTTGGGGGTTTAGGATATGTAATGTAATGTATGTATACTTGTAAAGCGCACTGTTACCTCGTTACGTGGTGTCCTGGCGCTCTATACCCCTGGGGAACCCGTCCTGGCTTTCCCTGTTAGAGGGCACCCCAAGGTGAAGCCAGGCATCCCCGGCGTTGCTGGGGCCATTGTGGAGATTAAGCAAGCTATTGCCCAGAGTTGCAGAGTGGGACCCATGATTAGCGTAGGCACCTAAGCGAGAATTGTCGAGTCCACGGACATTGACCCAAGACCCTGCCACGTCGGGAATTGAACCCTGGTCCCAGGCCGACCTCTGCTTCAGGGTCTGCCGCTTCTAACCAGTGAGCCACACTTCTCCACAGGGTGGACTTGCTCTGGATGGAACCTGAGCCAGGGGGCCAGCCGTGCATTGTCCCTAATGGACTTGGACATGTTGTTAAGCAGTGCCCACAGTTGGAGGGGCAACAGGCACCTCAAGTGTTCGGGGTGGGTTATTCTATACTTGCAGCACAAGGTGGCATGGTGGGGGAGTACAGTTAAAGGGAGCTCTGGCAGCTCTAGTTGAAATGGAAGCAAGGTGACAGATGAGGGGTACAGGGGTCACTCAGATTTCTTATAGACATTGGCACAGATGGGTTCTCAACACATAGCCAGGAGCACTTTCTTTATAGTCCTCTGCTGGAATGTGAATGGGCTTGGTAACAAGCTGAAGTGAGGGGTGGTGCAACAGTATTTAGTGAAAAGGCTCTGGGTTTAATTCTGGCACAGGAAATGCACCTGGGTGGTGCCATTGTGACTTCCAGGGGAGGGGCAAGTATAAGTCTTTGGTCCATGTGAGCTACTCTGCTGGGGGCCCAGGGTAGTAGGAGTTCTGGTCCATAGGCCCAGACCATTCCAGATAACAAAAACATGGTCTGAATTATCAGGATGTTTTGCAATAGTAGATGGCTTATGGAATGCGGAATAGTGACCTACTGGTACCTTCCTTCTTGCCTCCAGGGGCCCATTGTGGATGGTCTGAGGAAATGGATCACTGGTTGCCTGGATGCATTGATACTGGAGGAGGGGGCCTTAACCTGACCCTCCTTGGAGAGTTGAACCAAATGGTTGCGACGGGTGAGCAACCCAAGGCTTTACTCCTTCTTAGGGCCCTAGGGTTGGAGAACCTGTGGTGGGCAACTCACCCGGGGCACCAGCAGTTCTTGTAGACACAGCCAATGCCTCTCACTTGATGGCCCACGTCGATTATTTTCAGATTCCTGGGACACAACGTTTTTGGTACAGAAATACCTCCTAGTTGATGAGGGGCGTTTCAGACAATTACCCAATCATTATGGAGCTATAGGCTCCCGGGACCTGTACTAACTCTAGCTGGTGTTTAGACCCAAGGTAGCTGACATACTGGGACACCCGCCACCTCATTGTGGAGGTGTCGGGCCAGTACTTCTTGGAGAATGAGGGGTCGGTGTACCGATACTTTGGGAGGCATATAAGAAGGTGGTCCAGGGCCAGCTAATTGTGCATGTGGCAGGGAAGAATAGGGAGAGACACCGAAAAGGTCAGGAGCTAGTTGTCAGAAGGGTAAACTGCATATGTGGAAAGGCCGCATTTGGAGCAAGCTCAGGGATTGGCTCAGATCAAGAGGACTACAGGAGGCTGGTTCACCAGGAAACGAGGACTCTTTGCTGGGCACGATGAGCAGGCTTTATTAGACAGGGAATATGGCAGGGAAGATGCTGGTCTTCCTGGCCAGGAAGGAGAAGTACCAATTTTGGATCCCGGTGGTATGTATGCCACAGGGGGAGATGATAGAAACTCCCTTTGCAATAGCCCAGAACTTTGCCCACTATCGTAGCTCTATTTATACTTCCCGCCTCTCTTGGAAGTTAATGGAGTGTATACCGGGGTTTGCATGTAATCTCCCAATGCCTAGCCTATGCAAGGAGTCTTGGGATTTGCTTGATACGGAGATCACTGAGAGAGAAATCACTGAAGCCTTGGTCCAAATCAAAAGTGAGAATTCCTCGGATCCTAATTCCTTCCCTCTGGAGTTTCTTAAGTATGTTAAGAGCAGGGTGATCAAGTCTTTGCATTTTCTGTTATTTAATGGCTCAGACACAGGGTGAGCTACTCCGGGATTTTTGCCAGGTGCTGATAGTATTGAATCATAAACCTGGGAAGCCCCCAGAGGACTGGGGCTCATGTAGACTAATATCCCTCCTTCAAAGCAAAAAAGTCTCAATCTGACCTACAGTTATTTTACATTGACATAATTTCAATTCCTTATGTGAGCCATCCAAAAACTGTTCTGGACACAAACTAGTTCACAAGAATATCTTTTTAATTTCTTTCATCAAAAATATTTTTATCTTCTTATTCTATTTTTTTATATTAAATATTTGTCTTTTTTCACAATTATAGAATAACAATGCATAAATTATTGAGAATCAAAATGTATATATTACAAAAATCAAAAATCAAAAGACAATATATACACAACAGCAAAGATATAAACCCTGGGAGAGGGAACACTCAACAAACTCACACGACCACTTTCATACCACAACGTCACTTCCCCTAACACACATTCAGTCAATCTGGAAGGATCTTGTACAGAATTATATAGTAGTTTCCGTAGACCATATCCAACAACTGCACAAGGCAGTATCTTGATCAGGCTCTAGTCAACGCGTTTCGATGGCTATACAAGGATGACATGCCACCTTCTTCAGGACCAGCCAGATAAAAAAAGAGAGCGTGAACTCAACCCAGGGACAAGACACCAAAGAAAAATGTCGAGGGATTTCGAACCAGAATTCAGTCTTACTCAATACCCAATCGATCAGAAGGAAGACCACCTTTTTTTTCCTTTTTTTGTAATCTTGGATATAGGTTCCTACAATCCTTATCCTACTAAGACACGTTTTTCTGTCACGACTACTCTAGTGCCGTCTAAGACCGTGAGCTCATCTGTTAGAGTTCTTACACCAGTGTCTAATGGAGCAAGGAGGTGCTGATCCCAGCTTATGTCTCAATTTATACTGTATATCCTTTTCTGCCTCTTGGTCACAATTATCAACACCTAAAGAGTGCTACACTTATCGCATGTGCCGGCACTGTTTCCTTTATCGCGTGTGTCGGCACTGTTACATGCAGAAAACTCCTTGTCGTCCGGCTCTTCTCTCAAGACCCTACTTGTCGTGGACTCCTCACTCAGGACGCGGCATTCTTTGTGGAAAGAGCATTCAAGCTAATATCCCTCCTAAACTTGCTCACTAAAGTTTTGGTGAATCGCTTATTGCAAGTAATAGGCGGAGTAGTGGCTACATATCAATGAGGGGTATATACCCTCTACCTGTTCTACCCGTAACAAACTGTAGTGGTTCTTTGGTTGTTTGGCCAGGCAGCTCAGTATACAACAGTCAGCATTCTCTTGGTGTTGGATGCCTAGAAGGGGTTTGACTCTCTAGAGAGCCACTATCTGCTGGCCTTCCTTGACAGTATGGGCTTCGGCCCTGTGTATAGGGCTCGGGTGAGCCTTCCGTACCAAAGGCCAACTGTGAGGGTAAGGCTGAATGGTGCACAGTCAGAGGAAGCTAAATTGGAATGGGGTACCCAGAAGGTCTACCCTATTTTCTCGCTGCTCTTTGCGGTGGAAATGGAACCGTTGGTGACTTGGGTTCAGTAGGATATCCACTGCCACGGGGTCTCTGCTGGGATGGGCACTGGGAGGATGTGATCTCCCTGAATACAAAATGATGTTCTGCTCTATATGACAGATCCAAATTGCTCACTGCCAGGGGTTATGGCATCACTTTAAACTGGGCTAAGTCCATAACATACCTGCTGTCCTTTTGGAAGCCATGGGATGACTAGCCCCTGCAGTTGGTGTGGTCTGACATCAGGTTAACTTACCTAGGAATCAATGCGACTGTGGAATGCAGCCTGTTCTATGATAGGAACACTGGTATTAGCTAACCCTGTCCCTGTTGGGTAGGGAGGCCCCGTAATAAATGATCTATCTCCCAAAGTTCCTTTATGTGGGGCAAAACTCTTTGTTTGATGTCCCGGACCATTTTTTCAAGTGGAGGAGGCAGAGGTTTGGGTCCTTCTTTGGGATCGGGTGCCCCGAGGATTGCTCTTGAGACACTGATGAGGCATCTGGTAGATGGGAGTTTTGCCCTCCTGAATCTGCCATTTTATTACTGGGCGTCTTTCTTGTTGCTGGTCAATGACTGGACATTTGTGGATCAGAGGGAGCTAGCCCTGATTTCTGACCAGCAAGAGCTGGTGCAACATATAAACACACAGTGGATCTACGGTGCAGGGAGAGTCACAACCCTCCTAGAGCCATCTACCTTATGCTTTGGACATGGAAGTGTGCGACGCGCAGGCTAGGATTGTGCGGGTTGGTTAGCACTGGAAATGCTGCTGTGGGACTTGGGTGTGTTGGTGGAGCTCCTCAGGGTATCAGGCCACTGGCGCTGGGATTTGATTTGCATCTCCAAAGTAGGTGATCTTCCAGGATACAAGGAGTGGCTGACATTTGTGGACTTGCAAAGGCAATATGATATGCCAGGGAGGACATTTTTAAGATCTCTGCAGATTAGGTCTAGCTTGACACTGTGGATCGCATGCCCTAAGGACGAGAGCCTATTAGAGTATCGGACACTGGCCTCCCTCCTTTGCCGGAGTGCTATCTCGTAGCTTTACTATATGCTTCTTAGTAATAACCAGGCCCCATTGCAGAGGCTGCTAGAGCAATGGGCAGGTGATTTGGTTACATGGAGGATGATGAGGGGGGCAGCCTTAAAATACCCTGGGGTGGTTGCCATACAGGCCAGGTTCCGGCTCATTCAGCTAAAGCGGCTAGGCTGGGCATACTTTACGTATAAACAACTCTGTGGGATGGGAAGGAGTGACTCAGACCGCTGCCTGAGGGGCTGTGGACAGCAGAGAACATTGCTTCACATGCTCTGGGCTCCCTGCAAGTGAGGGCCTTCTCAGAGGGGGTTCCAAGCAGGCTCTCAGGGGTATTGGGGAGACCGTAGTACTCACTCCCGGTTGATCTGCCTGAGCATCTGGGGAAGGTGACCCTGGATAGGTGCAAACCTTTGCTCTGCAAACTTGGCCAGAAGGGACGTGGTAAGGTATTGGTTGTTGTGCAGTGCTTGTGATACTGAGGGACTTTGAGTCCAACATGTAGTGGTGTCGTGGGCGGAGGAACCAATATACTGGTTGTGGGGTTGTCCCCATAAGTGTGCAAAGATATGGGACCAGTGGGTCCCAGATTGGGTCAGATGGGGAAGGATTCAGGTAGGGAGGAGAGACACAGGATTGCTTGGGATTTGGGTGTGTCTGGAGGTGGCCTCTGGGACCCCCAAAACTGAGGGGTCTATTTATGTAGAAGTAACACAGCAGTTACGGGCAAAGAGCAGTAATGCACCATATTTAGTACAATACAGTGCATTCCAGTCCTGGTGCACAATGGACTGCCTGGCGCCAACACAAGCACCCTTGCACCATAGTGCAAGGTGGCCTGTGTTGCAAGCAAGATTGTATTTGAGCAGGAAGTGGCACCTTCCTGCATAAAAACAATCCTGAGAGGCATTTTCCTCTTTCTCTGTGTGCTGTAGAATGTAGTACATATAGAAAGAGGAAGTACCGAGATACTTCTTATTACGCCTCAACGTGGAAGGAGTAGCATTTTGGATCATTCTCAGGACTACCTCAATCTGGGAATGTTTCAAGATCCATGGGAGTTGCACGCAATGCCCATGGAGCGCCTTCCCAGGGCAAACTAACGCAACACAGCAATTTACACTGTGCTGCATTGTGCTACTCTGGATATATGAAGCCACTCAGGACCCTGCAAGGTGGCCTTGCGCTACTACATAAATCACATTTTGGCCTTGCTCTGCACCTGCCCCATATTGTGTGGTGCAGGTGTGACACAACTCCACACATAAATATGACCCTGAGTTTTTCATGCTTACAATCTGCTTCAGGCTGACACTTGACATTTTCTCTGTATGTGTGAGCCACAGAAACCTGAAGGTTTGGTTGTTCTATGAATCGTTTTACATATTGTTGTTCGTGAGAAAATCCAATAAAACATTTTCAGAAAAAAGGGATGTAATTTACACAAATATTTGTTTCTCCTACTCGAATTATCATCAGCATTTGCCCCAGATGACGATGTACTGCTAATCCAAATACTCTGTCAGACAGGGATCTAGGGAAACATACTAAAATGGATACAATTATATCTTACTACATCATATTTCTTTAACCCCTCACTGTACAGAGTGCAAGTAGGCATTCGACAGGGCTCAAAACTCAGTCCTCTTCATTTTAATATTTATCTATCACTGCTTCCTGAACCTGACCTTCTGAAATCAATCTCACATGCTACAACTATGCTGATGATATGCAGGTCTTCTTTAAAACTGACACAAATGTCTGCAGTCAAAACTTGAAGAATTGATGAAGCTCTAATTGGCTATGAACAATGGATGCAAGGAAATCACCTCAAATCCACACAAATTAAAATACGCACCTGTGGATCCCTGGAAAATAATAAGCCCATACCCTCTTGGCCTCTTGAAATACAGCAGCCACTGCCAATGTCAAGCAAAATAGTCTTGTGATGATTATTGCCTTGAAGCTCATACTTCAATCACAAATCCACAAAGTGACCAGAGACTCTTTGTTGAAAATATTTCAATTTACATTCCCCTACCTAAGTCGTTCGTATAGGACACAGGAATTGCTGGTTCTAGTGGGTTCTTTTTTGTGGTTGTTGCAATTATTGTTATTGACAGGAATAAAAGTGAAGAAAAAAACTGTATGTACACTGACATGTAAGTACCAGTGTCAATTTACGGTACGTGCGCCAGAACAAAATAGTACTAATAGCCGGGAGGCCCCAGGGACAAGTGAGGGGAGACAACAGGGGCGGTGGGAAGCAAGCCCTATAAAATGGATGGGGGCTTGGCTGGGGCAGGGGAGGGGTAGATGATGAGAAGAACAAAAAAGTTCACTAGTAGGACTGCCCGATGTCAGCAAACTGAGGTAGAAGGCAGATGGGGAAAAGACCACACAACCCATGACTGAGTCCAAACAGGGTGGAGCTCCGGGGAAGTGGGGTGTGGAAGGGACCCTCTGAGTCGAAATGCAGCCACACAGGTCGCTACAATGCAGAGTGTGCAAGGGAAAGGAGGGGTGTGTTAGCTCCAAGCAAGGATCACATTGGGCCATTTACGTCATCTTAACAACAGGTAAGCTTGAACAATAACATGACAACAACAAACTGTTGAGAGAAAGAAAACAGGCTGGATAATGCCAGAAAGAAAAGTGCATCTGTTGGACTTGGCCCTTTTTGCAGGGTCATCCCTGAACTATTTTCCTACCTCCTGGTATTTTTTCTGACCTGGTGTTAGTGGTTTTAGGACTCTGGGCACTTTATCACTGCTGTCCAGTGTTAAAGTGGATGTGCTTTCTATAGTAAACGTGGTGAGATTGGTCTACACCTGCTTGGCATATTTAATTTACCTATCAGTCCCTTGTAAAGTGGTATCTCATATACTCAGGGCCAGTAAATTAAATGCTACTGGTGGGCTTTCAGCGCTGCTTGTAGCACCCACCAAAGTAGCCTTTCAAACTTGTCTCAGGCCTCTGCCATTGCAAGGCTTGCGCGTGCAGTTTACTGCGCTGTGATGTGACACATAAAGTGGTTGCCACGTCTGTGACTCCCCTTTTACTACATATCAGTCACACCTAAGGTAGGCCCTAGCTAGCCCTATAGCCAGGGTGCGCTGTAGGTAAATGGTACGACTTGTGCCTTAACTGTGTGGCATATCTTGGTAGTGACAAACAGCCTAATTGGTTTCTCACTACTGCGAGGCTGCCCTCTCATTGGGATGCATTGGGGATTTCCTGATATGTGTTTCAGGGGTAATTTCTGATATGAGAGGGGTGGCGTGATCAAGTTTGGTATGGTTGGAATAGTGGCAACAAATGCTGCATAATGGTGAGATTTATTATCACTATTTTAGAAATGCTACCTTTAGAAGTGGGCCCTACTGGGGGGAGGGTTGGAGGGACTGCACCTCTGCTTAGGGTCCCTACGTGCTGACATGCCTTCTATTCCTGTGCCCAGATCTACCCCTTGTGACTCTGGGGCTCAGCGCAGGAGAAGCGATTTCTGTGAGGGAGAAGCTACAATCGCTGCCTGCTCCCTGTTCGGTCTTCAAGCGGGAGACAGGCGGTGTGCTTCCCATTTGTCTTATATGCCCTGGACCTGGGCTTGGAGTGCTACATGCTTTTGTCCCCTGAGCACATGGTGTGGGCTCCCTACACCAATCCAGAAGAAGCTCAGGCTGCTCGAAGCCGTGTCACCATCCGGAAGTCAGGCAAAGCCAGCCTGACTGTGGGTGGGGCTCCCCTAAGGAGAGGGAGAGCCCCATGTGGTTTCTGCGGCTGTTGTGGGCGGGACCGATGGTGAGCGTGAGCCGGAGCACCTTTAGCTCCATTTTCTCAACGTCCCACCTCCCCCCGGCTGGTAGAGGCGGGTCGCCAGCAAATGAACCGGAAACTGGACGCCAGTCAGGCGGCAGCTGCCTGATTGTGGGCGAGGATCTAATTCAGGAAGAGAAGAGCCCAGGTGTTGCCGGAGCGTGAGGGCTCCACCAGAGGACACATAGATTGCGGGACCTCAGGAGAGGCTGACTGGCACAGCGGGGAGAAGCTTTCCAGGCTCCCAGAGTGAGGGTGAGTCCAGAGAGTCTGACCGGAGGGGGAATTAACACCTTCCCTTGTCTCCACGGAGGCAGCCGCACCGCGGAGTTGCGGGTGGCCGCTTTTTGGCCATCTCTTTTTTTTCTCACGGGGGGGACCAAGTGAGGTCTTCCCGCCCTAAGGGGCATCGCGCTGTCATTTTGGGGAAGTATTGCAGTGCGAGCCCAGGACAGGGCCCCGCTTAGGAATGAGCATATGTTGTGCCCGTATGTAAGGGCACTTGGCCTGTGAGGTGCCCTAACTGCGATGAGGAGGCCGGGGCAGTGAATATACCTTCTAGGGGGATCATGGCTCCAGTAGTTATGGACCTGGTCTATTTATGCTATGTGCCCACTAGGAATGCTTACAAAGGTACCCTGCTGGGCATGATGGGTCTATAAGAAATGGACCTGCAGGATATGTACAATGATGGTAAGAAAATTATGTTATGCCTATGTACTTGTAGTATGTGCACAGCTGCAAGTGGTTCGGATGGTGCATTACTGAAGATATTTTCTGCCTAATGTGTTTATGCTAAGTGCACTATTGCCAGTAGTTTCTGGTTGTTTTCACTGCCTGTGAGTTGTAATAGGAGGACAGTGGTCGATTGGCCCTGTAGTGTATCTAATCTCTTTAAAGTCATACCAAGTGCCAGGTGGCACATTGTACATATGTGATTACATTCTAAAGTGTTAAATGAGTAATACAAAGGCTATTTTTGATATAACCCTGTGTCGAGTTCTTTTTGTGGTGTGCCTAGTGTGTTGCTGCTCTGTGTGTGTGTGTGTGTTACGCAAACGCTGTACACATTGCCTCTGGGATAAGCCTTACTGCTCTGCCAAGCTACCAAGGGGGTAGGAGGGGCTATCTTCGGTGTGTAACTCCCTTTACCTGACTAGAGTGATGGTTTCTGCCTGGCTCGGGTGTATGCCCTAGCCAACCCGAAATCCCATTTCTAACAGCATCAATAGCAAACATTAGCAAACAAACAAGCAGTCTATACTCAGCAGCAGGCCAGAAGGATTTAAAGAGGTCAATGAAGTCCTGTGCAGCAGCCATCAGTCAACAGCCAGCCCAGACTTGAGTGGGGAGCGGGCCTTGTTGCACCCCGAGTCCTGCGTAAGTTCGACCATTTCTTTCAGTGCTTTCTGCTTGCTGCTTTGCAGGTGATGGGACTTGTCCTCAAGACTGTGTGTAGGGACTCCTTGGAGAAGGGGGGTCCACTTCCCCGGTAAAGGGACTGGGAGGACATCGGGAGGTGTTCAGGGTCCTGTCCTGCATTCTGTCCAAAAAGGCCTGCAGCTCCCCTGGGTCGAAGAAGCCCCTGAATTTGCCTTCCATGGTGATCCACATGCGTGCAGGCTCATAGAGGCCAAATTTTATGTTTTATTTGTGAAGCAGTGGCCAAAGAGAGAGGAAAGCCCTCATTTGAGCATTTGTTTCCTTGGAAAAGTCTGCAGTCATGTGAATTTTGTGACTTTCAAAGACGTAGAGGCCATTGCTACTGACAGTATCTGGCACACCTTCTTTAGGCAGAGAAAGCAGGCTATAATTGGTCTTGGGCTGGATGAGGCCAAGGGACGGTGCGTCTCGAGTGGACGAGAGAAGGTGACCCTGACAGGGGTTGGCAGAAATCATGAAAGAAGCACCTGACATCCAAGCCATTCGTTTCTCAGGGATCCTGAAGAAGCAAATGTTGTCCTTGCTGCTCCAATCCTCAAGGTCCACAATTTGGTCATACAAGGCAAGGAGTTACAAGTCTCTGTCCAGCAGGAGGTTGACTCTGGATTTGAGAGAAGTCCCCATTTTGTTGTGGTAGCCAGAGACTCCCAGTGGTGAGGTCTATCTTTTTCATATCCATCGTCTCCAGTCTATGACTCAACTTCATTATTTATTTGAGGATTAGGTCAATTGTGGTTTCTAAAGGTCCCTGTGACTAAGTCGAAGATTTTGCTTGAAAGACGACATCAGTGGAGAGCAGCTGCCTCGTCGCCTGGCTGATGTGAGGGCAGGTCCTGGCGCACACAAGAACCCGGGGAGGGGTGTAGCTGTGATGAGAGAACCGGGGGAACCTGCAAAGTGCTCACTAGATTGAATGTATCAGTGCAGCAGGTGGGGGCCAGCTATGGCTGTCCTGAAGTGTGTTGATCTAGCAGTGCTTAACATGTCATGTGCGACCTCCCCATAGTAACGCCGATGAGAATGGTCCCAGGGAGCATCACGCTACAGTATATGCTTTGGTCACTTGTGCAGGTTGGTTGGCCTGCTGCAGGGAGATCACCACTGATCCCTGGTCTGGATGTTGCCCCCAACAAGAAAGATTAAAGCGCAGGCCCTCTAGGTCCATGATGGAGAGAAGGGGGCAGCGCTGTGAGTCCTGCGCGCCCCCGGACAGCAGGGCTGCGTGCACCTTCCCCTGGGTGTCAGTGTTCAAACAGGGTAGGTTTTATCTGGTAGCCCGTGTGAGGCAGTGTGGGCTGCTCCAATGCGCCACTCCGTGCGGCCTGAATGTCAAGTCACCACTATTCCCTGGATGCTGCTGATAGAAAGCAAGAGGCCGCTGCAGGCCCTGCGGGTAAATCACCACATAAAGATGGACTAAGCCGCTGGATGCCGCCCCTGATAAAGGCTTGTATTCTTGGTTTACAAAATGAACTGACCTTATAGGCAGAAAGGATCAAGTTGTGGGCCCTAGGGGCTGTGATGAATATTAGGGGTTCAGCACCACATGCCCCACATGCTCTTCGGTCGGCAAGGCTATTCAAACCTGCCCAGTAGTGCCTGCAGTCAGTGCGGGGTTGCCAGCAGTCACCACAAGTCAGGAGCAGTCCGCAGGGGGCAGCGCCACATTCCCCGCATGGTCCCGGGCCCGCAGGGCTATTCAAACCTGCCCAGTTGTGACTGAAGTCAGTGGGGGTTGCCGGTGGTCATCACAAGTTAGGACCAGTCACCTCCGATGTTGCGTTTCATGTGGCCTGGATTGAGGTCACAGCACACTCCCAGGACAATGCCATCAGTAGGTGTGAAGCCGCCGCAGCCTTGAAGATGATTCCCCTAGCAGAGAAGGGCCACACCACAGGCTCACTCATCCCTGGCTCTCTGACACTGTTCACTGGGGCTCTGAGGCATGAGACAGCTCGAGGGCTGGGAACATGCGGTGGTGGCTTAGCACATTCAGTCAGGAACACTGCGCCTCCTCCCAATGGAGGCCGTAGTCCTGCGTGGCTGGGCCAGGAGGTGTCAGGACTGCTGGTGCGCCGCCGCACAACAGAATGCGTGCAGGGCCCTAGTTGCAGTCCTCTCTGTCTCACCATTTGTTCAGTCCTCAGTCTCCATGAGAATGGTTGTGAAAGGCCACCGGATGGTGGCACGCTTCTCCCCTGCGGCCCCCAGTGTTATGGAGCTCACAGTTCAGGCACTCATCTTTATCAGCGGGCAGGCACTGCCCCTGGCTCTAGTGTTCTCATCTGAAGTATGTAAGCGTGATCTACGGTATGGAAATAACTTAAGCGTCCCAAATGCAGGTTCTGCAAAGGAGCTACCCGAGGTTAAGCACAGCCAAACACCTTAAAAATCTTTCCTTTTCAAACAAGCTGAAACACACCTGGAAGTTCTTTCTCAATGCAGAAATGTAAACAGTGGAATACATTCCAAAAGAAATTATGATCATCAATAACCACAGAGAATGTGGAAGAAAAATAAAGTCCTATTTGCTGCCAAATGCAAGGCCTAACTAATCCACAGGCCATAAACAGTACTGATTTCTAAAGGCACCCTCTCACACACAACATTGAAACTCAGAACTGATAGAAACCACTTATACCATAGCAATCTTCCATCCACAGAAAAAGCAGTGTTAAGCTCCAGTTACCACAATCAGCACAATTCCTTTTGTTCTGCCCTGGAACTTTTTCAAATATGATTGTGAGAATGCATTAGACTGACACAACACCTGCCTCAGAATATCCAACTGATGGGACATCATGGAGCAGGAAAGAAGCAGGCTAGGACTTCAACATTATCTCTTGGAAAACTGAATGAAGATGGGAAATTTCAACAACTTCATGAAGGCAGAAACTTCACAACTCTTCAAATTATCCAATGAAATAAAAATATTGCCCCCTTCAGATTTACTATTATCCAATTTCCATTAAGGTGCCACATGTAAAACTAAGAAGCCACATCCAGACCAGAAGCATGCAAACTCTGCTCAAATATTCTTGGTAAGCATTTGGACTGTTGTTAGGTCCTAACCATGGGTTTGATGTAATAACTTATTTTGCAATCGCAAATGTTGCAATTTGATAAACAGGTGTATTTTCGACACCAAAATATTTTTACTGTGTACTGATCCCATTTTAGGAGGTGCTACGTTTTAGCTGACTCCTAAAATAGACACATTAATTTGCAATTAGAAAAGGGTGTGTTCTATGAATCCCTTTCTAAATTGCGAATTGGTATGACCTATATCTTAAAAAAAGTTTGATGTGGCATAGGCAGATGTTCCGGAGACCACTGCCAACTGTCAAACCAACTTTTTTTTAAAGTAAAGGTTAAAAATACCAAAAAACAGAGTCTTGTTTCCTTTAAAGTGAGTTGTTTGAATTAGGGATGGGTGGTCTGTGACTCATTCCTAGGGCCATGTGTACAAATTTTAGGAATTGCGATTTCCAAATTGCAATTGCTTGCGAATCGCAAGTAGGAAATTGTAATTCCTAATGCATGAAACCCATTGAGTTTCATTTAGCGATTCCCAAAGGGGTCACAATCGACCTACCTAATGAATGTTAATGAGGTAGGTTGCAATTTGCAACCTAATAGGAACCACTGCCATCAAAGGGAAGGTGGCCTGTTGAGGTCAAGAGACCACTGTGGCTGTGATTGCTTTTTAATAAAGCAATCTATTTTTTTTCAAATGTAGCCCTTTTTCCTTAAAAAAGAAATTGAAACTTTGAAGTTTCATTTTTATAGGGTAGGCAGTGGTCCATGCCTCCTCTTAAAACATAATTGTTTCAACATTAACAAGGGGAAGGGGTCCCCATGAGGACCCCTCCTCATTTGCAAATGATTACCATCACCCTTGAGGTATAGTTAAAAAATTAATGTTTTACAATCGTAAGTCGATCGCAAAACATTCATACATACTGCTGCAATTCGATATTTAGACAAGCATTTAGACTAAGCACGCCCCTTTCAAATATCAAATCATTAAACACAAATTGTGTTTTTTATCTGTAGGGTAAAATCTCTCTGGTTTCTGTATTGTATTTATTCTATGATTGGCTTCTTAAATAAAATGAAATGTTTTTTTTTGTTATGTATACTTTTATGCATTTTTAAAGTATGAAATAAAGTCAGTTGATGATGATTGGAAACACAAAGCGGGATATTATCAAGAACGTGTGATAACTATCGCAAAATTAGCTTTACCCAACTTTCAACATTGCAGTTTATAGCATGAAAATTACGCCGCGTTAACTAAGTATTCACAACACGGTGGTACCTTGCGATAGTCTCACGATTACACGTCAAATGACCATGTTAAAACCAACGCGGCGCCGCAAAAATGCGAAACACGAATGCAAAAAAAGCTGTAATGATGCCCCGTCCTGGCGGTCCAGACTGCTCAGGATTTGTGTGCCCTACTGGACCGCAGTGTAGGCCTGAGCCAGCGGGCAGTGTGGACCTACCGCCACGTGGCGTCGCCTCCTGGATCACAGAGTTAGTGGCACCTCAAGGGCTGAGTGGGTGTGCAGCCTACAATGATGGCGGGTGCACTGGTATGTCCTCTGCCATGGCGAAATCAAGAACCAGAATCAAATGTGAGACCTGGTGGCCTGCGGAATGGGGCTGCATGAAGTGGAGGGTACCATGTTAGCAGGCCCCGGGTTTGGGGCTTGCACCGGCACGTGTTGGGCCCTCATTGCGACACGCCGGTGGCAGAAGGTGAGCAGTGAGGCCTAGGTGCGCAGTGGCGGGGGTGCACCACTGGGCGGCGGGAGGGGCAGGGGTGCAGCAGCCTGGATGCGCAGGGGTGGACAGGTAATGATGTTGTGTGCAATTGTCTGTACTTTGCCATTCATGTATCTGGACTCTGTTTAAGATGACAGATCTGTTTCAGATGTGGGACCTGGTGAACTGCAGTACATACCAGCACGTGGTTGGAGACACACCGGTGTCAGCAGTTGAGCAGTGAGGCCTGGGTGCGCAGTGTCGGCACTCTCTCTCCCTGTCCATCTCTGCTGTTATCTGTGTCTCTCTCCCCCTCTCTGTCTGTTTTTCTCTCTCTCCCCCTCTCTGTCCATCTTTCTCTCTCTCCCTCTCTCTGTCCATCTTTCTCTCTCTCCCTCTCTGTCCGTCTTTCCCTCTCTCCCCCTCTCTTTTACGTCTTTCTCTCTCTCTCCCCTCTCTGTCTGTCTTTCTCTCTCTCTCTGTCTGTCTTTCTCTCTCTCCCCCTCTCTTTCCGCCTTTCTTTCTCTCTTCCTCCCTTTCCGTCGTTTGCTCTCTCTCCCCCTCTCTGTCCGTCTTTCTCTCTCTCCCCCTCTCTGTCCATCTTTCTCTCGCTCTCTCTCTTTCTCTCTCTCTATATCTCTCTCTCTCCATCGCTCTCCCTCTGTCCTTTGATGGGTGCAAGTCACACCTTCTCATCTGGATTTTTGTCTTGCAGGCTGTGACCTACAGATTGTCCAGAGGAGACCCGCCATGTGTCTTCATTTCTGTTCTGTGTTTATTTGAATACATTTGCGCTTGTTAATTCGAAGGTGAATGTGTCATGCTCATTTTTGTAAAGACACATGCATGTCACCACATGTGATTGCGAAACATCAGGCGGATTATTTGGTACATGTTTCGTGTAGTTGATGTAGCATGTCTTTGCCCGGGGGGGGGTTGCTGCCCAGGGAGGGGGGGTCCTGGGGTGGTGGCGGTGGATGTTGTGGCCCTGTTGGGGCTCCCAGCTGCATGATCGTTGGCTCCATGGTACCTGTTGCCCTTCAGGTGTGACTCTGGGCTGGGCTCATTTTTCTGGTGCAGGCTGTCGTCCGACTTTACACCAGGTCAGAGCAGGTGTTAGTTTCCAGCTGCTAACGCACCTTATCGCTTGATTTGGGTTGTTATCCCCGATCTGGCTGGATATTGAGAATGTTGCGGAGTGGTGTTGTCGCGGCTTTTGGCATTGGGAACGCCAAATCTGAATCTCATTAGCGATAATTGTGGGGGTCATCTGTGGCGATGTTTCTTGATGCTGCTATAGCAGGTAAACTAGTGATATGGGCTGTTGGCAACAGCTTGTGAATAGGGCGATATATTTATCGCCACTTTGGCTGTGATAAAATGCTGTTAACTCGCCGATGACTCCTTGAGAATATGCCCCAAATTGTGATTTGGTAACATGTTATCAAATCGCAATTTGTGCTCTGTGCATATGTAGCGACATTTTGGAGGTAGGAAAGAGCCCTATGCGCAGATTCGGGCCATTACTGGCAGCAACAATGGTTTTGTTCATACAGCCCCAAGTTACTAGGTTGATTTGCAATAATCGAATAACATTTTCAAAATGTTGGTGCTCAATTTGTGACAACGGTTTGTGAATGGGATCTTTGTACATCAGACTGGCATGCTTTTCACGTGGATAACCAGTTATTTCTTCCACAGCACACTGCCTATGTGATGTATTCATGCTCTTGCCACCTTGTATTGTCTCTTTCTTTTGATTCCACATTACCAAACAAAATGAAGCGTATACATGAAAGAAAGAGCTGACTATCTTCCATATTCCTCTACAGCGACAAATGATGAAACCAATTACAGGTCCGTCTTTGTGAAATGTTAGCTTGATACAGAAATGCATAAAGAAGTGGTGGATTTTGGAAATTTCAGCTTATGTGCTTTTTCATATTTTACAATGAACAAGAACAAAGACTGTGGAGTGAGGGCTACAGGAAAAAGAAGGCAACTTCTGTTCATAGATTGTGAACAGACTTTGACTTCAAAGGTAGGGAATTTAAATTTACAGTTTATTGCCATTTCTCATAAGCTAACCAGTTGTCAGCTTTGCTTAAAGGTGATTCTTTTTCAGTACCTTTTCTGGGATGGGGTAAGCATTCACAAATGCTGTCTTCACTTTACAGGTGAAGATTTTCTTCTTTTAAAGGGGTATATTCACAAAAACGTGTGCTAAACAGCACCAAAAAATACTAAGCAACTTTACACATCGCAGCCTATCGCTGGAAAATAACCCCATCTCAACGTGGAAATCACAACACGATAGTACCATGCGATAGTCTGCCAATAACGCGCCCAATGTCTGCAATACAACCACTGCGATGGAGATAAAATCATAAACCTCCAAGTGAAAAAACATGCGATGGACCAATGCGCATTGACGAAATCAGCGATAAGCAGCGCCAGGCCTGCAATACACACATGGCAGGTGGGATAAATCACTATAAAAGTATAAAAAACACTCAAACACAAACTGTCCAACACCCAAGCACCATGGAGGCAGCCAGAGCAGGCGCAGAGGATGAGTGAAACCGCACAAGCACCCCGGATGACCAGCCTGGGACTTCGGGGACAGGGAAGGGCAAGGACAAGAAGAAGAGGAAGACGAAGTTCAGTCCGCAGAAAAACAGGATCCTGGCCACCGAGGTGATGGAACACTATCAACAACTGTTCGTCACCTCCAACGTGTCATTGGGCATTAGCAGTGCGATATGGCAGGACATCGTGGACAAGGTGAATGCCGTCAGAGAGCAGAAGAGGTCAATGGACGAGGCCAAGATGCGATGGATTGACATCAAGCGCAAGACCAAGGCGAAACTCGCAGCCAACCAGAAGGCAGCAATGCAGACTGGAGGTGGGAGCCCAGCGCCAGAGCTCGTGCTGGATGACATGGAGGAGCTGGTGTCAACAGTCATCAGTGTGGAGACTATGGCCGGAGTCGAGGGACCGGACACTGCTCGACAGGACATAACACAACCACAACAGGGTGAGTGACCACCAGGTACTGGGGGGACGGGTGGAGATGGCCACAATGGCACACATGCACCCAAAGCCTTGTAGCCGTCACAGGCCTACCACCACATGGCGCTGACTGGCGTTGCACAGTGTTTGTGGCACCTAAATAGCTGAGCGGGTCTGCAGCCTACGTTGATGACGTGTGCACTGATGTGGTCTCCCCCATTGATGACTCAGGACTCAGCATCATGTGTGGGACCTGCTGGGCCGCGGGGTGGGCCTGCATGATGTGGACCATGCCATGGTGATGGGACCGGGGCCTGGATCTTGCATGGGCACCTGGTGCGCCTACTGGTGGACACACCGGTGGCAGCAGGTGAACAGTGGGGCCTGTGTGCGCCAGGGCGGCGGTGTCTCTCTCTTTCTCCCTTCCATTCCTTCTCTCTCTCTCACTCTCTCTCTCCCTTCCCTTTCTCTCTCTCTCCCTTCCGTTCCTTTCCTTCCCTCTCTTTCGCTCTCTGGCTTACTTTCCTTCTCTGTTTTTCTGTGTCTCGCTCCTTTGTTGTGCGCATGACACACGTCCTGATTTTGTGCTTTCTTTTCCAGGCTGTGACGTCGAGATTGTCCCTGACGGACCCGGCAAGAGTCTTCCGCATTGGTGTTTTGTGTTGTTATTCAATAAAGTTATTGGTTGTTACTTCAGTGCTGTGTGACTGTGTATTGATCATCTGGCCACACATGTGTGCATTTTTTTTGATAATGTGCGCCATCATGCACTTTTTGGGGTTCTTGTGTCGTGCATGGTATGTGTATGTCTGGGGGGGCAGGGGGCTGGGGTTGGTGGGGGACGTTGTGGCCCTCAAGGGTATTGGAGCTGCATGATCATTGTCTCCATGGCATCTGTGGGTCTTCAGGTGTTGCTCTTGGCTGGGCTCCCTTTCATGCTGCGGGTAGTCGTCCTGCTTAACACCAGCAAAAGGCAGGTGTTCATTCTTTGCTGCTACCGCGGCTTATCGCCTGTTTTTGGTTCGCATAGTAGATCTGGCAGTTTATTGTGAAAGTGGTGTTGTGATTTTTTTGTGTGTTTTTGCTCGGAAACGCCTACTCTGCATCTCATTAGGGTTAATTGGTGGTGTCCACCGTAGAGATAAATTTTGGGGCAGTTATCGCGGGAATACTGGTGATGTCTGCAGTTTGCACCAGCTTGTGAATGTGGTGTTAAATCTATCTCCACTTTTGATGCGTTAAGGTGGAGATAACTCGGAGATAAGTCCTTGTAAATATCCCCCTAAGTTTCTTTTGTAGAGCTTTCCTATGCATAATTGTGAGCTAGGTTATAACCTTTGCACATTGGCACTTTATCTGCAAACTATTAATAGGATGGGTAGTAAACTTTGTATTTGTTTTCCAAATAAGAAACAATATGGTTTGATGATGATGGACAACACATTTTAGATCTTTTAGGTATATGTTCTGTTATTTATGTATTTTGCAAGGTTTATGATTTTAATTGACTAATGAACTATTTAACACTAAAATTAAAATACATTCCCATCCTCGCTCAAAAAAACTGTTTGGAAAAGGATCAGATATGGAGGCTTTACAGTAGTTATCACATCCTCACAGTTTTCCCATGACATATTTCATCCAGGAAAACCTGGCCACATATCTCAGGTAAAATGCCCTGAATTGAAGAAAACATACAGAATGTGTTCTGTTGCGATAAGCCTCATATCTCCATGTTATGCTTGAATCTCAGGGGAGAATTAGTGATAGGGTGTGACTTCTGCCTCTATCTGATAAGTACCCTAGCCTGTGGTAATTGTCTTTACCAGTTGCAGTAATCCTTTATCTGTCTAGTGAGTTATATTCATTAAAAGGCCGTTTGTCCATTACTTGTAATTCCATGTCGAGTGATGATGGTGGAGTAAACACTTTACTTTCTTCCAACTCAAACGGAATTGGGGGTCACACTATGTTTTGCAAAATGTATTTAGTGCAAATCTATTCTCTTTGTGTTAAGTAAGGATATATGCAACACCAATTGTCAAAAACCTCATGATTACCATGCCGATGTGGCAAAATGAAAATGTCTAACAAATTCACAAAGTGAGAAAATTGTTCATAGGCCTTTAAAAAAAAAAGGGAAATACATGTCATACCCCTAGTTTACAGGTATAGTGTGTCCTTGGATGTAGAAGTTTATGTAAGGAGCAACCTAGGTTGTTGCAAATGAGTGCACTAGGTTTTGCTGCTTTACATACATCCATCTCTTCAAGAGACATGTTCCATGTCATGATATGTAAAGGTGATAAGTCAGGCTGAAAAATGTTAATGCCTAAAAGACCAGGGGGATATTCACAAGGACTTATTTCCAATGTATCTCCACCTGAACGCATCTAAGGTGGAGATACATTTAACACCCCATTCACAAGCTGACATCTACAGTATCTCCACGATGAGTACACCAAAATGTATCTCCACGGTGGACACCCCAAACTAACCCTAATGAGATGCAGAGTAGGCGTTCCCGTGCAAAAACACACGAAAAAACCACAACACAACTTTCACAACGAACTGCCAGATCTGCGATGTGAACCAGAAACCGGCGATAAGCTGCAGTAGCAGCAGGAAATTAACACCTGCCTTTCGCTGGTGTTAAGCAGGATGCCTACCTGCAGCATAAAAGGGAGCCCAGCCAAGGGCCACACCTGAAGACCCACAGATGACATGGAGACAATGATCATGCAACGTGGATATGCATGAGGGCCACAACAACCACTGCAACCACCCTAGGCCCACCACCACCCCCAGGAGCTGTCCCGCCCCCACCCCGGGAACACCACAGAGGCAGCGTACACAAAGACAGCGGATCCACCAGAAATGCACCTGCCGCTTTGACCCAACGCCAGGCCCAAAAGGACAACCATCCCCCGCATCCTGACCCACAACCTCCACCTTCTGATGGTCCCAACCCAGCGGACAACCAATATCCCTCCTCAGACATAGCTGCCGGCTGCGCAGCACATGCCGGCCTCTGGTTCCATCCAACCCACAACTGCCAGAGTCGGAGGAGTCACACAGCCAGCCCCATCCAAGGTCATCACACCTGTCCTGGATACCAACATCAGCCTGGTACCCCAGCACCCCCACGCCACCCACACTGCGCAGGAGCAGCTGGAGACTAAGCAAGGCCCCTCTAAGCTAATGTCGAATTGATTTGTATATAGATTGATAAAGAATATGTGAGAAGAGATATATCCTCTAATATAGATTTAGCTACAGGAATATTACAGTGTAATTTTTTTAAATTTCAGATACCCTGCACACACGTGAGGATGAAAGAATAAAACCATTTCTAAACTGGTCCTGAGGAAGGTGGTCTAAACCCACCGAAACGCGCGTAGACCTGGCGTTAGAAAACATATACGATCTGTGTCACCTCAAACTTGGAGATTGTTTTAAAACTTGTAATATTGTGGAATGGTATGAGTGGTATGCATGTGAAGTAGTTAGTGTGTGTAACAGGGTAATTGTTGTTTTTCTCACTTACTTTTCAGAACAAACACTATATTTTGGAGAGATTGTATAAACTATGATATCTATTTTTGCACTTTCAAAATTGTTTGGATTAATATCAATGTTAATGAATTGATGATCACTATGAAAAAAGATTCAAAATGAGAAAAATACTGTTTTAAATAATTTTGATAAAATTCACCCAAAAAAAAGAAATAAAAGATATTTAATGAAAGAAAAGACATTGTTGTTCCTGTGCTAAATGAAAAGTTAATTGTTAAATTTTGAGAGCGAAGCCAGAAAAGAAACTATGATTTGACCATGGGGGAATCTTGCTTGTTTTTTGTATTAAGCAAGGCCCCTACGCCATAGCTGGATTCCCTCACGTGTCAGGGACAATCAACTGCACACATGTGCCCCTCGTGCCCCCTGCCCACACTACACTCAACTACCACAACAGAAAGCACACGCATACCATGAATGTGCAGGCAATAGTGGACAGCCCGGGACTCCTCAACAATGTTGTGGCCTGCCTACACTGGTGTGTGTCAAAGAGGGCCCACTACGTGCCTGTGCAAGCTCCAAGCACCAGTCCTGTGACCTCTGCAGCCTCCGCAGACCATCGCTGGCACCCCGACGCTGGCCCACATTTCCTCTTTCTCATTGACATACTCCACCGGTGTCCCATTTGGCCCAGTAGGTCCCACATGTGGAACTGTGTCATGAGTCCTAAATGGCAGTGACCCCAAGTCTGTGGCAGCGGCCACAGCAACGGACTCCATTCGATCTGTGAGGCATAATTCCATATCGCAGGCCTGCGACACGTGGTGCCACTAACCCTGTTTAACTCAAGCCCGCAACATGAGGTGCCACAAACCCTGTCCAACACAAGCCTGTGACACGCGAAGCCACAATCCCTGTTCAACGCAAGCCTGTGATGCGTGGTGCCACTAACCCTGTTCAACGCAAGCCGGTGACACGTGGATGAGGGCTCAGGCCTACCCGGCGGACCAGTAGGCCCCACATCCAGCACTTAGGTTCTCTAAGTTTATCCTTTTGGGTGACCTCAACATTCACGTAGACATAGGTGAGTTGTTGGACTCAATAAGTCTGCTGGAATCCTTAAACTTAGCCCAGTTAACACAGTGGGTAATGCTGCCTAAGCATTAGGGGGGGCATCTTTTGGATGTAGTCTGTTTGAACTTTGCCTTAACGCTATCAGATCCTGAAGCTCTTATCTGGTCAGATCATATGCTGATCAGGTTCTCCTGGCCTTTAGACAAGCCATCTTGCGACATTCTGCCTAACACCTGCCACCAGAAGATTAATCTTCTTCCTTTGACCAACGCTCTTTATCAGGGTCGCCCAGTATTAGGCTCTAAGCTTCCCGCTGCCGTGCAGCGTTTTAACACCTGGATTAGCTCAGGGGTGGGGGCCTCCGCGAAATGGGGCGTCAGCTCCAACAAACGCTCTGCACGGCGGTGGGTGACATTTGAAAGTGGTGGGGCGCATTGATTTTCATACAGCACCGTAGCGAGTGAGCGTAGCGAGCGAGCCCGAACCCCATAAGGGTGGTTTGGGGGGATAACCCCCCCCAAGAAAATTTTGAAAAAAAAGAAGAAAAAACGTGCATTTTCAAGCAAATTTGAGAAAGCAGGAAGGTTAATAAAGCAATTGTGAAAGTGCAGTTATTACATTAATAGATGGCATAACATAGGCTTTACATGAGCACTAGTTTCGTAACATCAAAGTGAACCCCTAAGTCCAAGCATTTATTTAACATTGCTCAGCAGTCTGTCACCAGAGTCAAAGGAAGCAAATATTTTATGTATGCTGCTGGAAAAACCTCCAAAACCTGCCAACTTCCTCTTAAGTGATGTCTGACTCCTGAATGGCAAAGACACCCACTTGCATTAAATATGTGTATCTCGGTGGCAAGAACCGGCTACATGGTGCACACAAAGATCACGCTAAAAGTTATGGGCACACCGAGTCCACCTCGAAAATAAATACCAGCTTGAAATACCATGTTTTAACAGTGTGGCTCACGCTCGCACCATGCACAGCTTGAGGCAATTAAATAAAGGCATGTCAGTCGCAATGATTTAGATTATCAGCTTTCACAAAGTGCTAAAACAAATGCCGTCCTGAACCATTTGTTGTCATTCATTCCAAATTTATTCCAACAATCAATGTCATACATAACAGCGCCATGAGATCCAACAGGGTGATATGTCTGCGCCCAATAAAAACCATTAATAATAATAATAATAATACAGGGCTCTCTCAGTCTTCCTAGTTCCACGCTGTTAACTAAATGATCGCAGGGAGTAACCTGGGCCTTGTGTTGGAGTCAATTTATGACTGAGTCAAAACTGCAAGAGTGTCAGGCAGATGGGGCTTAGAGCTGCCAAAGGGCCACCCTGGGGAACCTATGTGGCCAAATGGAAGGCCCATGGGACAAAAACAAGCCAAACACTAAAAGCACCTCCTAGGGGAACAAAAGACAGCCTTTTCAACCGTAAACACAGTACATTATGCACAATAATTACCTTGCATGGTATAAGACACATTTTTGGATTCAGCATTTAATCAAAAGCGCGTGTCAGACCCACCAATTAATTGGATATATTGTCTCCCAAGAATCCATCTCCTGGATGACTTTGCACTGTGCTATAGCCAGGGCCACTGGAATTATTACTAGATGCAAATTACAAAACTAGTCTGAAGCAGGCAAGGGTGCGGGACAGGAGAGGGGTGTTTGGAAGGGTACATGGGGTGTTTTAATACAAATATATAAAAATAGAAAACAGAATCTACACTCACATGCATACACGCATTCACACACACAGCCAGAGGTATAATGTAGATTAAAGGGAAATTCAAAGTTGTTCCCATAACCCTGTCCTCTATGGAGAGTAAACAATCTGCGCAGATAATTGATGCAAGCTGCGGCTGCTGTTTACTTTCCAGCTGAAAGTCAGTAGCAACCAACACACACAAATAAACCGATCAACGGCTGAAAGATTCATCAATAGCCCGCAGACGTCCAAACACAAATGCAAATCCATTCTGCAGATGGGAATTGTTCAGAATGCGTCTGTCTGGTTGCATGAGTGAGCATGATGTAGTGCACTCCTCAGCATGAAGTGAATTGTGATGTGAGGCAATGAAAAACACCAGTATGTGAAACTGCAGAAGTAGTTGCAGGAAAAAAGGACAAATCATTTTCAATACCATCACAGATCGTGCGTGCATATTTACCCAATACTCTTGGGTGCTCGCTGCGAGGTGCTGTCATTCTTTGCATTAACACTCGGAAATATAAGCAACGATATTTCCCTTGAAAAAACATGCAGAACACCGAGGACTCCTGAACGCAAACCATGTCAATTTGAATTGGACATTCGTTCCCAAGTCTGACCTGCGTGACAATGCAGTTGGATGCATGGTTTCGCAAATGACATTGAACCAATTATTTTGATGCATTCCTTACAGTTTTCAAACTGCCTTTTATCGATATGTAAATATAACATAAGCCAACAGGTGACTTGGCATAATGTGCAGACCACTAACAGTGGGGGCAAGCTGCGCGCCACCAGCAACAGTCAAAACCACCACTGCTGTAAGATGTAGCTAGAAACAGGACCAGCACACGTTATTCTCACGATCCAAGCTGCAGAAAGTGACCTAATGACTTCCAGCCACCTCAAATGCACAACTCCTTATTTTAGCGTCTCCTGCCTAAAATTGCCTTTGCTTCAATAGGTCAGTGTGGAAAATGCATCCCTCTTTTTCCCAAACACTCCCACTTTACAGCTTCAAAATGTTGCCATGTACGCAGCCCAGTGTGCCCTTGGTTACTCCTCAGTGCCAATGCTACCCCTGGTTCCTGGCAAAATGAAAGCAGCAGAACAGGCATTGGCAAAGCCAATATGTCTCACCTATGCAAGATCTAACCTCATTTTTTATTTAGGCTGGTTGCATAGCTGCTGTGCAACATGGCTTGAGGTCAAGAAAAAACAAGCATTTGTAATGCAATAGGTCTTGCATTGGCGAGAGTTTAAGCTGTTGGCATTGTAAATGACAATGCTTTTTATTTATCTGTTTTGATAATTGACACATAAATAAAAGCCATTGTCATTTACAATGCCAATAGCTAAAATTTTTGCAAATGTGAGACATATTTAATTTCAAAGAAGCGGCTGCCGTTGTGCCGGGCTGCTTGGAAAGTGAAAGCGCGCATGGCGCTCTGAATGTTGCAGGAGGCTAGGTCGTGCCTGCAGTAGGAGAAACTCATTAAAGAAAATAGTCCTTACAGACTAAATAAGGCGTACTGTGTAAAAGAAGTAAAAGGGTCAGTCCTCATGGGAGGTTAAAAATGAAGACAAGGCGGTACTGGAGGGACTAACAAGCCTATTAACGAATCTGAAGCCAGCATTTACAAAGGACAATGACAAGCCAATGAAAAATATGGGCAGAGAGTGGGCAGAGCTTCAACGCCATACTTGAATAGAGGCTTGACCTAAAAAGATGCTATGACTAGGCCAGAGTTGGAGTCATTGTGTTTTTTTCAACTGAAAGAATGTTGCACAGCAGCACGGGAAAGTGGAAGCCAATCAATGGTGAGTAATAAGGGAGCAAAAAGACGGTTTTAAAGTTTTTTTTTGTTAACAAAATATTTCGGCAACAGTGCATGCCTTGTCTCAGGCGAAACCGAAGTAAACAGGACTTCAAGTACCCCGCATGCTCTTCTATGGTTTCCATTCCTTCCTCAAGCAAAGAGTAGGCTTTTGCTGGCTGATGGCAGAGAGCAGAATCAATCCTTCCAAGTCATTAGGGGTCAAAGGGTGGCAGGTCACTTCCACTACCCCTTGTGAGCCACGGAATGCACATTCCAAGTCCTTATGATGGGTAAAGGATCCATAAAACATTCACTTAAGTGTCTTGTACAGTGTGCAAACGTGGCATCTATCTCTGAATGCTCTGGACAAGACACTAAACCATTGACAAATCCATTGCCCTCTTCTACTCCTTTCGAGAATAAAAAAGTCATTTTCCTCTCTAAATGTATACATTAAACAATGGATTAAAAAAAGTAAAAACATCCCCGCTTTTCCTTGTTGACTATATGCCGTCGGCTACAAAATCCTTAGCTCCTCTCAAAAAGAATACTTCAGTGTCCACTCTGCCCTGTACAGGTCTCCTGCATCAACCGTCCCATAATCTACCCTGTGAACAAATCCCTCCCATAGCACCAACACCTCTCAATAAAACTCTCCCAGAACGCAAATTCTGTCAACCCAGTACTTCCACAGCACGCTTCAAACACATCCCTAGCCAATCCTTCCCCCCGCCCCCAACACATTTCTTATAGCTCCACTGCCCAAACCCCATCCAAATCCCCTCTATATACATCCCGCCAAGCCCTACACAGCCCTCCTAGAGACCTATCCCACCAACACATACCTCCAATCACTCCCTCCGCCAATCCCCTTCCACAGCGGTCTTTAAATAAAGCCCTGCTGCATCCCCCACAATACAAGGCTGCATTCCCTTGGTCCTACACTCCCTCAAATAGGACCCTGTATTACTAAAAGGAATAATAATTAAGTCTAGCAGAGGCACAAGTTTGTGGAAAATCAGGGAGGTTGTTTTTTGGAATTCATGCACATTGGAGAGCAAGGTTTTGTCATGTCGATTGTGCAAGGGCAAATAAAAAAAAATGCAACGTTAACTCGCTGATTATTTTGCTGATCATATATTTTTGTGTGGCCCCAGTCTCTGGTGTAATTTTCCATTTCACGTGTTGCGTGTTTCTATCCTGATACCTGAACACAGAAGGTCCCAGTCTGGCACACTCATCATCCTACACCTCAAAATATGACCCGCTCGGACTTCAATCTCCCTTGTGTACTCTCCTAATGCAGAGAAGGGGAACAGGGGCTGCAGTTTTGGGAAGGGGGTGGGGGTTTATATGCTGACAATGCAAGTGGGCATGCCAACCGACTCCCACTCCCCCTCGCTCTTTCAGGATTCTAATAACCATCAACTTTGTTTGTTTCCTTGGTGTGAACAATGACCCCCCTCAACTTCGTTATATTAGTGCTGTTATACATTTAGTCTAATCAATCTACACCTCGTGGTAACGTAACGGAAGGGTATCTTGGAGCTGAAATAACAGATGATTAAAGTTACCCAATTCAATGGTACTCATTTTGCGGACCTCTGGAGGATGAAAGGCTGACTGGAGACCCAGGATTGGAACCTGTGACCATGAGGTCAAACACAGACCATTTGAGTACGTGCATTAACCCACCGAGCCTCCACATAATAAAGCACATAGTGCAAACTTCCATCTTTTTGCAACATTATGGATCTGAGGTTAAAACTGCTGACATATTTCTTCACACACCATGAACTGTGCACCAGGGCCGGACTGGGAACTGAAAGCAGCCCTGGCAAATTTTGGCAGACCAGCCCCCATAAGGAGCATAACGAGCAAGAGCACCGAGCAAGCAGACCACTGCTAAGGGAGTTGGGAAAAATTTGGAAAACGAAAGGCCAAAACAATGCATTTTTCAATTGACAAAGCCAATAGCTTGTTGTAGGCGTAATGTAACTTGTTGCACTATATATCTGGATACAATGACAGAACCAGCAAAATACCAGTTGGGCAGCACACTATGCTAAGCACAGATGTTTAGCTTTCATGTTTTTAAAGCACGCAATTAATTACATCAGCCACACTGCTTTGAGAGACCCGTTTTTCATCCCACTTAAAGTCCTGCCTGACAAGCCTCATCAGATGACGTTTTGCTTGTCCCTGAACCAGAGACTGAAAAGCGCAAGGTCATGGTCACTAATCACTTGCTGATTCGTAAGGTGATGTGCAGCCAGCTCACGAGTAAGATAGATCCAATTCAAACTGAAGAGGCCAGCAGGCCTGAAGTACAAGGCGTCTGTTACAAAGGATTGGATGGTTTATTGGTCCTCATTCAGTATCTCTTTTTACCTGTGTGGCTTTTGGGGGATGTCATGTGGTAGCTGTCACAACACTTATTTGAACGAGCTCCTAAAACCATTCCTTCATATCCTTTGCACATTTCCCACCACAAATCCCCCCCTTACTACCCCTAGCATCTCTCATCTAGTTTCATATTTCTTCTCTATTAATCTTTATGTTAAATAGGATTTATATTTCTCACTGCCCTCTCTCTTAAATCACATAATTATTTATTGAGCGCCCATTGGCAACAACAATACGAGTTACTTTCAAAATAATTGTGTGAAAATCAGACGGTGAGACCTACATCACAGTAGGAGAACTTTTCCAAGTGCTAGTTTAAGGAGCACCGTGAATATTCGTGCGTCAATGGTCCCGGTAGTGTACATACTGCGCTGTTGAACCAATGGTCGGATGGATGCATAACAGTGCACGATATAGTGCAATTGCAATCCGATTCAAAACCGCTGCCGACAATCGGCAAGCCCAGGCAAGAATGTTTGTTGCCCCCAGAAAATAAACTCCTTTTGTCCTATGAATGAAAACTCAAGATGTTTCGAAGTCAGAGATTAATTTCCCAAAAGAAATTGTTGCAAGGTTGAAAAGGGCACTTGCCTATCAGCACTGCAGTCACAAATGCTGCTGTCACAAGTGTCTTGTTTTAATACTTTGCTCACTAGAGAAGGACTCTGATGCGCTGAAATTCTAATGTGAACAATTGTAGGCGCAGAAAACAGGAAACTGCTGTTTTCCATTTCGATGCTCGCCCTAACGGGTTGTCACACCATGCATCAGGCTAAACATGCATGATATCATTATGGCCTCAAAAGCAGCGGGGAGAACATGCGCGGCTTGAAAAGGTGACGCAGTCATTGTGGCACATGACTAAAGCAGGACGAGGGGCTGGTCAGAACACGTTTGTCCAGTTTCCCTCTGACTCTGTTTTCTTCATTGCCAGGATAGAGCCCCTCTCCCTGGTCTAGGCGGCCGGAGACTCCTGTGGCGCCCACGGACATGGATGGCATTTGGTATCTGCCCTGCAAGGACCCCTCCTGAGCCCTGAACATTCAAAGGGAGGCGGCCAGGGGCGGCTGGTGACATTTGAAAGTGGTGAGGCGTAAACTAATTTGCGTATTGCACCGCAGCGAGCGCAGCGAGCGAGCCCGAACCACCTTGCATCCATCCATACATCATTCATGCATCCACCCATCCATCCATCCATCCACCCACCCACCCATCCATCCACCAATTCTGCATCCATCCTGCATCCATCATTCATTCATGCATCCACCCATCCATCCAGCATCCATCATTCATTCATGCATTCACCCATCCATCCATCCTGCATCCATCATTCATTCATGCATCCACCCATCCATCCTGCATCCATCCATCATTCATTCATGCATCCATCCATCCACCCATCCATCATCCATCCTGCATCCATTCCTGCGTCCACCCATCCATCCACCCATCCTGCATCCATCATTCATTCATGCACCCATCCACCCATCCATCCTGCATCTATCATTCATTCATCCACCCATCCATCCATCCATCATTCATTCATGCATCCATCCATCCACCCACCCATCCATTCACCCATCCATCATCCATTCCTGCATCCATTCCTGCATCCATTCATGCATCCACCCATCCATCCATCCTGCATCCATCATTCATTCATGCACCCATCCATCCACCCTGCATCCATCCTGCATCCATCATTCATTCATCCACTCATCCTGCATCCATCATTCATTCATGCATCCACCCATCCATTCATCCACCCATCATTCATCCTGCATCCATTCATGTGTCCACCCATCCATCCACCCATCCTGCATCCATCATTCATTCATGCACCCATCATTCATTCATGCACCCATCCATCCATCCTGCATCCATCATTCATTCATGCACCCATCCATCCATCCACCCATCCATCCTGCATCCATCATTCATTCATCCACCCATCCATCCAGCATCCATCATTCATTCATTCATGCATCCATCCATCCATCCACCCACCCATCCATCATCCATCCTGCATCCATTCCTGCATCCACCCATCCATCCATCATGCATTCATGCACCCATCCATCCACCCTGCATCCATCCTGCATCCATCATTCATTCACCCATCCTGCATCCATCCTGCATCCATCATTCATTCATGCATCCACCCATCCATTCATCCACTCATCATTCATCCATCCATCCACCCATCCTGCATCCATCATTCATTCATGCACCCATCCATCCACCCTGCATCCATCCTGCATCCATCATTCATTCATCTACCCATCCATCCATCCTGCATCCATCATTCATTCATGCATCCACCCATCCATTCATCCACCCATCATTCATCCTGCATCCATTCATGCATCCACCCATCCTGCATCCATCATTCATGTATTTTTATGACCATATAACTTGCACACAGCTTGTCAGTGTTTAATACCAGTCTCGAACCTTGTACTCCAGCACCAATGATACATGATTAATATTAATTGTTTTTAAAAACATGTATTTATTCGACACCAATTTCACACCTTAGTCGGAACATCATTTTTATTTGTTTTTTAAAATATCTATTTATTGAACACCAAAGTAAGTCATGTATACATTTTTATGGTTCGATAAGAGGCTCGAACCTGGTTTCCCAGCACCAAAGTCGTCCGTGCTATCCGTCAGGGGTTATGTAACCGGGCTATGTAGTGACCAGCCAATCCTGCGCCAGGATTGGCTGGGGGGGCACCATGACTCCTCGCCCAGTCGCCCTGTGTAACCCCGGGGGCTGCGGCCCGCCCCCTGGTCCTCTCTCTAAGGGGGAATTCACAAGAAAACGATCTGCGCATGCGCGGGCATGTTTGTGCCCAAAAATACACTTGCGCAGCTGCAGCAGCCCGATCCTCCCCCCCCCCCCCTTGCGCACTCCGGGAAGGTCGGGTGTCTCCCGGTTTCCCGGCCGGCAGATAGCGCGATTTTTAAAAATAATTGTGTTTGGCTTCTAGTGAGGACGTGGTGGGTCCATGGGGCTTAGTGGGGCTTCGCCCCTACGCCCCAATGGACGCACCGCGCCTGGAGGCGGCGCCTGCACTCAGGGCCTGGGGTGTCGATGAAGGGGCCCTAAAAGGTGAATACATGCATCATGCCAACTTAGCCCAGAAGGCATCAGCTGCACTAGCATGGATGGGCTTCAGAGCGCACATGTCTGTTGCACTTACTTCCCTGGCATAAGCTGCGCCCCCAACAAGCAAGAATCAGGACTGTGCAAACGTTAAAACTTCATGCAAATGTGGTGCTCCGGAGGCTATGTCATATTTATACCCTGCATTATATCCACGTGCTTGCAGTCTACCATGACGGTTTTGACTCTGGATTCTGGAACACTGTCACAGACATGATTCTGATCGCCGAGACTTTCTTACCGGCCTGTGGTGTGAACGGGCCACGGGGGTTTGTCCTGAAACCCAGGCTGAGGCTGGCAGATGAATTATTTAATTTACACTGTACACAACATGGAAAGAGACAAAATGTAAACTTTCCTTACCTGTACTAGTGTGACGCCGGTGACGGTGAGGCGGGGGGAGTCACACACGGTCTGCTGCTGCCTGCGCACGCCAGGCTAACGTCACAGGGGCGGGAGTCAAAGTCAGACAGTGATTGGCCTGCACTGGACCAGCCAATCCTGGCGGCTGGGAGGGCACCAGACTGCTCGCCCTTTCTCCCTTTGAAACCCCGGGGGCTGCGGCCCGCCCCCTGGTACTCTCTGTAGGGGAACTTCAGCAGGGGCTGCATCTGCGCATGCTTGCGCTAGGTGCTAGACTGAAATTTACTTGCGCAGTACTGCTGCAGCTGAGTGGACTGTCACTCAAGCTGCAGCAGGCCCAGCCCCCTCCCAACCCCTCCCCCTGCGCACTCCGGAAAAGTCAGGTGCCGTGCCTCCTGTAACGCTCGCGATCAATTTTTATTTTACAAAAAATAATTATTATAATAATAATATAATATAATATAATTTATAATAATTATAATTATAAAAATAATTTTAGTGGGGCTTAGTGGGGCGTGGGGCTACGCCCCTACGCCCCAATGGACGCACCGCGCCTGCCTCCAAGCCCTGGTTTTCGCATGCCCTGAAAGAACGGAAGCTTGACTGTAAAAAACTGGAGAGATGCTGGAGATGCGCCTACTGTCCTACAGCCAAGGGGGCTTTGCATGCGGCTCAGAGGGAATATTATGCTGCCATAAGGACGGCTAAGAGCGAGTACTATGCAGGCAGGATCTCTAGGGCCAATAATAACAGCAAGAAAATCTTCTCCATTGTTAAGAGCTTTCTTTCCCCTTGTGCTGAACAACCAACGGTTCCATCCTCCGCACAATTGTGTGAGGTCCAGTCCTCCTTTTTCACAGATAAAATAGCCGGGATTCAGGACAGCTTGCGCACCATTTGTCTTGGTCAGAGTATCCAGGTCATGGCCCATCCCCCATCTCCTTCCTCCTTTACTCATGTTTTCAGAGAACTCTCCCCTCCAACTGAGGCAGACACCCTAGCTGTCCTGAAATCTATGAAGTCTGGGTCACCCACCGACCCTTGCCCCGCCCGTGTATTAGGAGGGGTGGCTGAGGTGGTTTGCTCTGAGGTTTCTGAGATCATTAGTCTCTCCTTTCAGACTGCTACAGTTCCCGGCTGTTGGCAGCAGGCTAAACTTCTGCCACTTCTTAAAAAATCAGGATTGGACTCTGCAGTTCCAGCCATCTATCGGCCCACCACCCTGCTGCCAGTGCTGGCCAAAGTATGTGAGAAGATCGCATTTCGCCAGTTGGATGCTTTTGTTGAAGCTTCCCACACTCTCCACCATGCTCAATCTGGGTTCCGTGCTGCGTACAGCACTGAGTCAGTCCTGGTTGAAATGTCTGAGGCCATCAGGGAGTGCCTGGACGCCGACGGCAGAGCGGCTCTGATAATGTTAGAACTCTCTGCCGTTTTTGACACGGTACCCCATCGGCTTCTGCTCACCCGGCTGGCATCCATTGGCATCACTGGATCTGCCCTAGAGTGGTTGACTTTGTTTTTGGACAACTGGACTCAGCAGGTGTGTCTGCCTCCCTGTTTTTCCTCGGCTAAGCTTCTTTCCACCGGGGTGCCACAGGGGTCCACATTAAGCCCATTGCTGTTTAACATCTACCTGACCCCCCAGATCTTCTTGGCAGAAGAACTTGGCGCTAAAATAATAGCCTACGCAGATGACACGCAGCTGCTATTCACTTGGCCGGGTACGGATCTGGACACATCATCGGTCCAGACCTGCCTCTCCTCAGTCTTCAACTGGCTTGCTCTTGCCCAGTTAAAATGTAACGAAGATAAATCGGAAATAATACTCTACGGGCAGTTCCCCACCAACTTCAGAGAATCTCTGTGGCCGTTTGATGTACCACACCCTAGTTCTGCGGCTAGGCTTCTCTTCAACATCTCGCGGAAGTCCAGAGTCCGACAACATCTGCGCAGCTTGCATTGGCTCCCTGTCGCACAACGGGTTTTGTTCAAGTCCCTCACTTTTGCCCATAGAGCCATTCATGATCATTGGCCGCTGTACCTGAGGAAACGTTTTTCCCGGTACCTACCCAACTGTCCCTTACGGTCAGCCACCCAACACCTGCTGGCTGTTCCACGCTTCAAACGCACTCACCTTGGAGGGCACTCCATCCCCGTGAAGGCGGCTGTCGCTTGGAACACCCTTCCTCCGATGCTACGCGCCATTCAGAATTTTAATCTTTTTAAAAAAGCACTCAAAACCCACCTCTTCAAAATGACGGCCTAACTACTCTAGCTCATCTGTTGTCTAACCGCATCTCTACATGCCAGGATACTCCTGAGTAATTGAGCGCGCTACAAAACCTCCAATAGCATAACACAACATTAGTTGCGAATCATGAATGGCAGAGTCCACACCAGTGAATGCACAGAGAGAAGTTAGAGAAAGATGCGGCTCAGTCCGGACGAAAGCTGGATCAGAGTTACGGAGGAGATCGAACACTATCAACAACTGACCTGATGCCATCAACCCTGTTCACCGCAAGTCACCGGCCCATGGCGTTAGGCCCGTGCAGGATGCTGTGCATCCGGGGCCACTAACTCTGTGCAGCACAAGTCATGGGGCCTTTATTGTTGAATGGTTGTGTCCTTTACGATGTACACTGATGTCGATTTATGACTGCACCAGGCAGCCCTTGCCGGCTGGTGTGTGCACACATCCAACACAGGTGTCACTCAGTATGTGTGCCTGGAATGTATATGTCCTTCCGGAAGGTATCCTGGTACTTAGCAGGTGTGTTTGCCCAGCCCTGCTTGAAATAGGTTGGTTAATTAAAACGCTTGGTCTTGGCAGTGGAGCTAGGTACAGAGGAGCATGGCAGCATCCATCTAAAGCTCATGATAGGCGCAGGTCTGAACATTTCCGGCCCTTCTTGCAGGCAAATTTTCTGGACCTCCACCGTCAGCCCACGCTGCCAGACCACACTGCCGTGCCCTGCTGCCTCCGCTGACCTGGTCGCCGATGCCTTAGGGGCACTGTGAGGCCCTCATATCTGGACCGGGACCGCGACCTCAGCATGACAAAGCCTGGTACTGCTGCGAGCGGTGAGGCCGCGGCCCAACCTCTGGCATTCAGGTCTGTTTTGCGGCTGGTTCATTGTCTTGCTGGGGAGGAGGGGATTGCCGACCCATGTCCACTCCCATACTAGCCTTTATCTCTCTACCCTGGGGGCCCCTGTGAATGATGAGGCCCTTGCTTGGGGGCCCCTGCTGGAGTACCCTGCCATGGGGTAGTGCAGCGGGGCTTTGGGGCATATTAAAGGCCGTGGCTGGAGCTACATCATGTACCTCATAAATGCTGACCCAACTATGCCCCATGTTGTGGGCTAATGAGCTCCTGTTCCCCTTTTTTGGTCACTGCACACTATCCCAGCCTAGTACCCAAGAAGATGGAGCCTAGAGAATCCTGAGCAGGGTGTGACTGATGCAGTGAGGAGTGCCCTGTGTGTGCTGTTGCCAGTGGTGTGTGGCACGAGGAGGTGGGGGCCCACTACTCTAGTGGGGATTTTCCTGCTGCAACTCTTTGGTTTATTTTTTATGTGGCCAGGGGGGGCCTGCTGACCTTTTGTGGGCCCCCTCCCCCAAGTGCTGGTAGATGTGCCAATATATTGGCAGCCCTTCAACTGGACCCGAGTTGATCCCCTGCCCCCCCTTTTTTTGCACTCCTCTGCCAGCACTGAACTTTTGCACCTTGCTAGTCTCTCACCCTTACTATTGGATGGCTACACCCAGGGTTACACCTGTGATTCTTGCCACACCACTGAGGTTTGCGTGACTTTGGACACCTTTCTGAGGAGTTTAACCTAGACTTGGTGTGATCCCAATGGCTAGTGCGATTACTGCCTGACAGCCCGGAGCCCAGTTCTTCAGCTGGGATTGGCCTTACTGAAAGGGTGTGGTGACTGTCTTATCTTTTATCGGTGTGTGGTGGACGTGTGGTGGTGCTCTACACCCACAGTATTGCCCTTTGCCTGCTTCCTGACGGTGCCATGCAGTGAGATCTGCTGGATGCCTCTTCCTCTCCAAGGACACTGCCTGCTGCCTCCGGCTGGGGCCTGACTGTCAACCATGTCCGAACCCAAGCCCAAGTCCATGGGCCAACTCATTCTCAGAGGCTGTCTCTAGGGTGAAACCATGAATGCAAGGAGAGAGGCCCCACTACTCCAAGAAGACAGGGTTCCATCTTAGACTCTCAGTCTCAAATGATTTCCCTTGGAGATCACTAATCACGCAGCAACTGTCACCAACTTATTTACTCACCTCACATACATACACCCAGTCTTGAAAGAGCCAATATTGAAAAAACAACTTTGAATCACCAAATTCAATAATGAATAAAATCTCACAATAATGAATCAATAAAATCCAAAATGTCAAAATTCATCTGAGAATAAATACATAAAAAGAGAAGGAGAGATAACACATAAGACATTCACGTTTGTCATGGGTAAGTCTGTAACGCTCTGCATGGAAGAATAGATGCAGAAAAGGTAGTGCGGATGCCCAAGGTGAGAGCGATTACTCATGGAAGTCACACTGCATTGATATGGAGAACTAAGAGAGACTTTTTAAAACGCTGAATGCCACTGGATTATCTTGACAATAATTATAGTAGCTGCACAATATGCATAGAGGTATTCAAGGTGGCTTTTTAAGATTGAACAACGGACAAAGTAAGTTGCTTCGGGTTCACCTGAGTGCTAGCACCAGTTTTTAAGGTAGTCGATTGTTAGGAAGTGATTATTCTTTCCGTCCTGAAGAAGGTGGTTTTATCCTGTACTACCCACCGAAACGCATCAACGCCTAGTGGTTGTTAAATTTGGGGAACATAGAATCACATACTTGAAAATAAATATTGTTTCTACAATGTGTTACTTGTATTGATTCCTAGAAATTAACACCATTTTATGACAAATGTGAATGTCTTATGTGTTATCACTCCTTCTCTTTTTATGTATTTGTTCTTAGTTGAATTTTGACATTTTAGATTTTATTGATTCATTGATGTAAGATGTTAGTCATTATTAAATTTGGTGGTTCAAAGTTGTTTTTCAATATTTGATTCTTTGAAGACTGGGTGTTTGCATGTGAGGTTAGTGAAGCAGTTGTTGACAGTTGATGTATGATTAGTGATCTTCAAGGAAAATCATTTGAGACTGACAGCCTACCGTGAGACCGCCTGACACTTTAGAGGCAGAAGATATGGAGAAGGCACCGTCATCTTTGTTGTCTTTTGCTATGGACACCCTGCTTCTTGAGCTCTCCGATATCAAAGTTTTCATAGACTCCACAGGCACCCCTGTCACGAAAACAGCGGAGGATGTGCAGTCAATTTAAATTGACATTGCCTCCTTTTATCAGCAACTGGACAAGATGGAGACCCACCTCAGGAAGCGCACATTGATATCTTCCCAGACTGGTCTATGAAGGAAATTGAGTGACTTGTAGGATAGGAGCAGGAGGGGTGACTTGGAGGATAGGAGCAGGAGGGGCAATGTCCGTGTCTCAGGCCTGCTGGAGAAAATGGAGGGGGAGCACCTGATATCGTTCCTCATTGACTTTTTGACAAAATTGTTGGGTCTGTCTTTCACCCCAAAACTGGAGATACAGTGGGGCAGATTTACAAGAAAGTGACGCATCCATGGAGATGCGTTACTTCCCTCGCGTCACCCTAAAAAATGCTTGCGCCACCGTGGATGCGCATATTTACAATACGGCACACCGTGGCGGAAGGATTGACGTGTGCATCAGAAATTCTGACGCATCTGTTGGGGCAAAAGTCAGGCACTGCTGGAGTTGTATCGCAAGCACAACGCAACTCCAGCAATGCACTTTGTGGCCTATTCCCACTACACTGCATCACTCCTTACGCCTGATTCAAGCAGGCGTAACGTTTTAACGCAGTGGCGTCCTAAAAGTGAAGCAGTGAAATCTTGTAGATTTAACTGTGTCACTTTTACGAGGCTTTCCTGCGTGGGAACGCCCCCCTTGCATACATTATACCTGACGCAGGTATATAGTGAAGCAGGGCTTTACAACATGACGGATTTCCCTAGATGCGTCACGTTGCAAATAGGTACAAAAGGGGGTGGTGATGGACGGAACATCTGGACCAATCAAACACTCACACCCAGTCAAAAGATCTGGGTTTGATCCATCACCGTTCTTTAGCCCACTCTGCCACCCCAGTTCAGACATGGCTATATGCAAATCAGTCTGACCCTGTGCCTCATGGGAACAGTCCAGCCCGAACTGCCAAGCCATGCCTTCCCTGGCCTGAAAACAAGCTTCCGAGGACCGGTTTCTGGCATTACAGCCGTCTTCAGCCCGGCTTGCTTGAATCCAGTGGCAAAGTGAGCAAGTGACTCACGTCTGAGCATACCCTGCCACACTTATGGTGGCCAAAGCAGTACAAAAGGGGGTGGTGATGGACGGAGCATCTGGACCAATCAAACACTCACACCCAGTCAAAAGATCTGGGTTTGATCCATCACCGTTCTTTAGCCCACTCTGCCACCCCAGTTCAGACATGGCTATATGCAAATCAGTCTGACCCTGTGCCTCATGGGAACAGTCCAGCCTGAACTGCCAAGCCATGCCTTCCCTGGACCGGAAACAAGCTTCCGAGGACCGGTTTCTGGCATTACAGCCGTCTTCAGCCCGGCTTGCTTGAATCCAGTGGCAAAGTGAGCAAGAGACTCACGTCTGAGCATACCCTGCCACACTTATGGCGGCCAAAGCGGTACAAAAGATACCGGTCCTCGGAAGCTTGTTTCCGGTCCAGGGAAGGCATGGCTTGGCAGTTCGGGCTGGACTGTTCCCATGAGGCACAGGGTCAGACTGATTTGCATATAGCCATGTCTGAACTGGGGTGGCACAGTGGGCTAAAGAATGGTGATGGATCAAACCCAGATCTTTTGACTGGGTGTGAGTATTTGATTGGTTCAGATGCTCCGGCCATCACCACCCCCTTTTGTACCAACGTTGCAAATAGGGCGCATTGTTTGCGCCTCCGTTGTGTCAAAAAAATAGACTCAATGGTGGCAATAAGAGGTGCAAGGGGCTTGTAAATCTGCCCTAGTGAGTGCACATGGTCTGTCGATGCCCCTCCTCTTCTTCCACACAGCAACTTAGGATCATCCTGGTATACCTTCTGCAGCACAATAAGGTGCAGCAGATTATCCTGGTGGCAAAAGAATATGGCCAATATCAGTATACGAACCACCAGTCCTCCTTTCAGCCGACTTCTTCCTGATACCAACCTTGTCAGGAAGAAATATTTGGCCTTACGTCCCCGCCTTTTTAAGTAGGACATCTAATACAGATGTCTGGACCCGGTCGTGATGCTGGTAACTGTGGACACTAGAAATTGGGAGAATGATGACACAGAAGACTTGGAGAGATTCCTGGACACCTTGGACACCTCCGACATCGGCACCCAAGACCTGTCTGCTGGTCCTTCGACTGCTGCATCGGCAGGGGAGTCGTCCGCCTAATGTTCAGGAAGACCAATGACAACTGGAGTCACCCAACGTTTGTCTTCAGATGGTGCAAGCATCTCAACAAAACTTATCGCTCAAGATGTAGGATATTTTCCAGTCTGTTCTCTGGCTCCACAGATTGACTGCAGCCTTTCTACTGCATACCAAGGCCCTCTGGTGCTGAGCAGGCCACTTGCTGTTGTTCTGCTGGTACCACCCGGCTGCTGCTGATCAACCAGTGCCAGGTGTGATGCAGTGGAGCCCCCCAGTTGTGGCCACCTCCCCGCCCGATGGCATTTGAGGTGACTGACTGCTGGACTGTTATGCTGAACCTGGGTGAGGCTGCCCTAGATTGCCAACTGGGCCTCCAGGCATTGCATGCTGAGTAAAAGCATGCGTACTAAAAGTTCCTGCGAACTAATAAATATGCTGTAAACGTAAAACGTAGAAATGCCCGCTAAGTAATGGTAGATTACAGACAGTTTAGCTCCCTGAGGTGTGGTGTCATGTGAGTTCTGTGTGGGAGATTGAGCATGAGTCTTGCTGCCTGCTGCAGGATTCTCTGATCATGAATGTAAACAGCTATACAATTTGTGAATCTGGAATTCATATATCCCCAATGGTGTATTAAGCATTATAGCCTACATGTGATGTACTGTAATCACTTACCAAGCTGCCCTATTGGGACTCCAACATTAACTAGGCAGTCACATGGAGATCAGAAACAAGTATTTAGCTTATTGAGCTATCTCACCAAGAAAGGCAGCGAGCATGTGGGATGTGATGTTATCACTTGAGTTTGGTGAAGTTTTAATTAAGTGCATGCAGTCAAGCGAAATTGGGGAACTTTTGCACTTTGTGAATTGAATTGCGTTCCCTGATTTTGCCAGGGACTGGTGTGTGTCCTGAATATCGAGTAGGAAATATTGTGTACCTTAATATTGCAGTCAAAATATTCAGCACAAAAATATCAACAGGTAAGTATGTAACAGATTTTCTATACCTAGCTCCACATATATGTCCCACAGCCATATATATGTTCATGGTCCATGGATGTGGAGTTAGAATAATAAATCTATACTTTCCTATATGAATTTGTCTTTTAATATTTTGGCCCTTGGTATCTTGTCTACAATATTAAGATATCATGATATTTCCTACTCAAAATTCCAGACTAGAAAGTCAGAGGCAGGCAGCACAATTTCACTCCAACACGCAACATTCCCTGTAGGAATTGATTTTCACCAATGTCAATTGATCAGTAGCACACAAGCACAATTGCTGTACTTGGTCAGGCCATCATTCACCAAAACTGTTAGATGTCCTGCCTTGGAACTCCTGGTAGTGGGAAAAGGTGACAGAACATGGATGGCTCTGTGGCTGCGCTTAATTTGTGCAGGTGCTTTCTGGTACTCTGCGATGTCATTTATTTCCAAACAAAGGCACATATTTTTCAGTGTCTACCACAAGGTGGCGCTGTGTGTCTATATTTGTAGAAGACTACATCAGGAGAGGGCTAATCTCTTTAGTGCATTTTTAAGTTTTAAGAAAGTGGTAAAGCAAGGACATCCAGGGCATCCCTACAGCTTGAAGAGATCTGGGAAAGTCCAAAATGTCACACTTGTTTGCGTGTGATTGTTAGCAGGTAGTGCTGGGCCTGACCTTCGACAATAGCGATAGGAGCTGTGAATGGTGCCACCTGCAATGGGTGTCTCGGAAAAACCTTGGGCTCTGGCAATTATTTTATCTTACAAACTAAGCGCTGCAGTGTTGAAGCAAAGATAAGAAGCAGAAGGGCACACTACCCGTAATAAACCCTTCCATATAATTGACCCTTCTCTCAACAACCCGCCTTTCTGCCTCCACTATCACTTGTCTTCCACTCGCCCATCCTATTTTCAACCTATTGCAATCAACAAGATTAGCAGAGGCTCTCCATGTCTACGCAACAATCACAGACAGCAGGTTGGATAAATCTTTTCGTTTTTTGACCCGGCTCCCTATCCTTATCGCCACTGGATGGCCCCTAGCCATTGATAAATTTTTATTGGTATGCAAGTCCTTTTTTTTTCATCGTCTTGACTTGAGGCCCCACCGGAATGATGGCAGCGGCTGCATTGATTAGGGTTTGTTTAGTTGTGTTGCTTTGAGACACAGTCTGCCTGTCTGCACCTAGGAAAGCCACAAATGGCTAGAAAAGACAAGCCGCCCAAACAGCAGGCTCCAAGTCACATCCCCATGGAGAGGACAGAATCTGACGCAGCCCGCCCCTAGCTTCTGTGCCGTTCTCACCCCAGTGTTTGCAGGCTTGTTTTGTAAACTGCCTTTGCTATCTGCTGTTTTAATTTGAATAATGAAGCATCTGTTGAAGGGATTGTTTACCAGCCATGCTAGAACTGTCTCCTGCTGGGAACTGGGGGTTTCTCAGGCCATGCTTACCGACATAACAATGTGCTATTTATCTAAGCAAATCATGGCCTTTCTTCCAGCCACGACACCTTCTGGCCTTGGGCAGGAGTTCATTTGTTCAGTCCAATGGGTGGCAGAGACAAACCTGAGGAACTAAACAAGAACATGGAGTTTGATGTCTTGTCTCGGTGAACACGAACATTTAGTAAGTTCACTGCAGCTTGAGACACAGGAGAATGTTTCTCAGATCAGGAAAGGCACCCAAAGACCACTCCTACTTGTGAGAGTGACCACCACTAGTCTCTCATTGAATTGAGAGGGAGTGACAGTGGTGGCAGTTGCTGTCAAGTGAGAGAAGCCTACTGGCTGTGCCTGTTACCAAGTCTGCCTACTCTCCCTCAGCGGTTGTATGTTGTAACAACGCATTCCATAATTCGTAGTAAAGGTATGCGTGGTAAAGGCTTTCGTGGTAACCACGCATGCGTTGTAATGCGTGCGTGGTTAAGGCTTTCATGGAAACGGCCCCATTGTAGTGGCCTTTTCCCCCCTCAGCAGGGTCGTTTTCTCCAACCAATCATGAGCGCATGTTTACTTTGAACGTATGGAGGCGGGGAAGCAAGAAGTGTATGGGTTGTGCTCAACTGTATGGTACCAGGAACTTTCGTGTGTGTATGACTAACACAGTGAAGAGTGGAGCTCAGCCTTCTCAGGATCTTTGTTAATTGATTGAAGGCCCTGCATCATTCTACTGCCTCATTTGAAGTGAGCCAGCCCCCAGTTGCTGGAGGTGACCTTTGAAGTACAAACTCATCCCATGCTTCTTCCTCCATCGTTTGGCATATAGTCACTTTATTTTTATTTTTTATTTTTTTATTTTGCAAGTTTTTTGCAAGGAGTAAACAAGCATCACAAATACATGAGAAAGAAACAACATTTACATGGGGTTGAACTAGAAAAGAAATTATGTACATCAGCAAATTCAAGCAGAACACAGATCAGAAAAAAAACAAGAAAAACATCGGGAGGAAGAAACAATGTGGCTTAAATCCATTCAGTCACCGGGCCCACAGCCTTGGCCCAAAAAGTCTCGTCCTACTCCCCTTAGTCTTATAGATAGCAGTTTCCAGATTGTACATCGCCAATAATCTTGCTTGCCAAGAAATAAATGATGGAGGGTCAGGAGAAATCCACTCCTTCGTGATGCAGGCATGTGCAATTGCCATACAAATAAATACAAAAGCAGTTGTTTTGTTAGATATACCCAAGGCAGGTTCTGTCTGAACTCCTGTCAAAACTAGTTCCCCAGTAATACAGAATGATATACCAATTAATGATGCTAGAAAATGTTCTATAGCCGTAAAAAACTCCCCCAATTTAGGACATGAAAAGAACATATGAAGCGCCTCTGCCGCCAAAGCCCCACATCTGCTACATTTCGTTCCCGCACCCGTACCCCATTTTGATATTTTGCCAGGGGTATAGTACATATCATAAATAGACATCTAGGGCCCGACGTAGGCAAATCTTATTTACCGACTATAGAATACCGAATTTTACCGATTCGGTATTCTAGATTCGGTAAATGAGATGTAGGAAATTATTCGGTAATTTTTACCAAATCGGAATGATTCGGTAATTCCCGGATCGGTATTTACCGATTCAGTAATTGCCATTGATTCCTATGGGCCTTGAGGCCCATAGGAATCAATGGCAATTACTGAATCGGTAAATACCGATTCGGTAAAATTACCGAATTGTCAAGGGGGACAGGGTGTCACTTTGACACCCTGTTGCACCCCTGATTCTGGCTTGTGTGCCATGTGACACACATACATGCCCTTAGGGCATGTCTGTGTGCGACATGGCACAGGTGTACATGCACAGATGTGCATGTACACAGGAATTCGTTATTTACCACACAATAGAATTTCGTGGTAGATAACGAATTCTTAAGGGCCTGTGGCACTGTTTTCAGTGCCACCTACATCTAGATTTACCGATTCGGTACATTTACCGATTCGGTATTTTAACGAATCGGTGAATTTACCGAATCGGTAAATTTTAGGCCCCCTACATCTCAAACACCAAATACCGGTCGGTAACGGCCGAAATCGGCCGTTACCGACCGGTATTTGGTGTCCTACATCGGGCCCAGAGTGTTGTGCCCGCATCCTCCCTGTCAAAAGAACTTGGTTTGCCAACAATAAAGATTGGGCTAGGTCTATCCCTTCTATGTTAAGCTTACTTGCCCACTTCTCTTGGCATTGCTCTAGATCTGATGGACGTAACATTATTAACCCCTCCCACGCTTCTGACGGAACCACTCCGTCATGCCCCTCGGGTGGGCTGTGCTGGTGACGGAGCGGTTCCGTCATGGCCCACTCGGCGCGCCTGCACGGTGCTGATTTCGCGCCTGCGCGGCCCGTTCTCTTGGGGCGTGACGGAGCGGTTCCGCCATAAGCGTCGGAGCGCCGCGCGGCCCCCCCCCGCCCCTTAGCGCTGTGGCAGAATTGCAACCGCAGCGAAAGGGTTACATTAGAATAGAATAAGCCAATAGAAGTTCGTTTCTCCAGGAGATCCATCAATGGGAACTTTCTAAGTTGGGCATTTAAGTCCAGCCCCAGTGTATAGACAAAGCTTCAGACTTGCAGATATTTAAAGAAATCCTGTCTTGACAAGCCATATTGCGTTTGAAGGTCTACAAACGCTGGTAGGATACCATGGGGACAGATATCTCCCAGCCGGCGAATTCCCTTCTGGTGCCACCAACATGCTGTTTGATCTCGAAAGATCAGAGGGAGGACCCCTGCAGTTTCTAAAGGGGTATAAGCATTCAAGTTCATAAGGCCAAGATGCCGCTTCACCCTTTTCCAGACCGAAAAGGCAGCTTTCACAATTTTAAATTTTGTTTTTTTAAATAACTCGGCTCCAAGACTTTGACCTGACAAGAGTTTGCTGCTTCCCCCAACCTAAATTCAAAAATTGAAGGAGAGTGACAAGACAAAATATTAGCTCTATCCCACAGTAGATATACCCTCTAGAGGGCTCCCGCCAATACATAAGATCTGTGTTTTCGTAAGGTTGAGCTTGTACCCGGAAAAGAGCCCGAACTGTACTGCCTGTTCTTTAATTATTGGCAATGTAGTGACTAAGTCTGTAGTTACAACCACGATGTCATCCGCATAGGCCATTGCTCTATACTCAGAATCATGAATCTTGACCTGTTTAATATCAACGGAGTAATTTAGTTTAGCCAGAAAAAAATCAATATAAAGGGCAAACAATAAAGGGGAACATGGGCAGCCTTGTCATGTACCACGGCTGATTGGAAACGGGCTCGATTCTCTGCCATTTAGATGAATAGGCGCATTAGGAAGATAATATAAGGACTTCAAGGCTTGCACCATCCCCGGGCCAAAGCCTTTCACATGAAGGACCTCCCACAAATATGGCCAGGTCACCCTGTCAAATGTCTCCTCGGCATCCAACAGGGTGATTCCAATCCCATTATTGGTGGCTTCTGCCCAGTTCATCATTGCTATCAGCCGTCGGACATGATCAGCAGTATCCCAACCGGGGATAAACCCATGCTGAGATTCTGATACTAAAGATGATATAATTCTAGACAGTCGCGCGGCCAAGATCTTAGCATAGATTTTGTTGTCAGCATTAATTAACGAAATTGGTCTACAAGAGGATGGTGAAGAAGGTGGTTTACCCTTTTTTAAGAAGACCATGATGGTAGAATTTCGCCAGGACATCGGGGCCGAGCCTCTTTGTGCGCATAAAAAGGTTTCCAGCATTGGTTCTATTAAAGCTGAAAAAAGAGTTCTATAGAATTCAAGGGATATCCCATCTGGCCCTATCGGCTTTCCGGCAGCTAGCGATGTTACCGCTGCCTCCAATTCCTCACCCGTAATGTTAACATCCAGCTCTTCTTTTTGTTCCATAGAGACTTTGGGAAATTCCCTCTCCCCCCAGAAATCTGCTAATTTCCCTGCGACCTACATCTTATAATCAGCCGTGTAAAGCTGAGTATAGTATTTGCCAATAATTTCCAGCACTTTTGCTGGATTCTCATGAAGTACCCTCTGATCATCCTGAATAGAATTAATCCTGGTAGCTACTTCTTTCTGCCTCAACCTTTTAGCTAAAAGGCGCCCTGAATTCTCACCCACCTCGTATAACTAACTCCGTCCGGTGCACTGCAATAAGAGAGGCCAATTTTGTTGCGAAATTCTGGTATACCTTCATCTTCTGTACAGCAAGATCAGTCAAACTTTGCTTGTGATCCCTACTATCGGTGATAGCTACCATAAAGTTTGTCTCTAATAGCCGCAATTTATTTAATTCTTCTAAATGTTCTGCCCTTAGCCTAGATTGTTTATTAATAGAGTAGCTAAGAGTCTCCCCCCGCACTCCTGACTTAAAAGCATCCCATACCATCAACTCTGAAGCGGAGCCACGAGTAAACTGGAAGAATTCTGTTATCCATTTATTCATTCGGTCTCAATACCCTGGATCAAATAAAAGTTGGCACTCAAATGTCCACATTTTCCGCCGCTCGTTATCCCTAACTACTATTTCTAGCTCCATAGTAATAGGGTTATGGTCCGAAATTATTTTTTGAAGAATCTCAAAACTGGCATTCGTAGACATTTCCATAGGGACAAAAAAATAATCAAGTCGGACATGCTTCTGATGGGGAGCAGATCAAAAAGTACTCCCAGGACCACCCCTTCCTCTCAGCCACCCAACATCGACCAATCCAAAATCACTTACTAACCCCTTGATGGCTTTGAAAACTTTACTCTTTTTTCCCTCATATGTAAAATTGCCCCGGATGTCTACATCTCCAGGCAAATGGATGTTAAAATCCCCGCAAAAAATGTGTGCAGGTGGTCAGTTAGCTAGCTCGATACTTAAATCATTCAATAGGGCAGGTTCCTCAGAATTAGGTCCATACATTGAACTGATAGTAAAAGCCAGTCACTCTAGCCTTAATTCAGCAATCGCCCACCGACCATATGGGTCCACTTTAGTCCTATTACATTCCCCCATCCATATTTTTTTTAAATAGCGACACCTCTAGTGGTCGTGCCTTGTCTTGTACAGCAGACAAGTTCTAGACCTAAATCTTTTAGCCAAGCCCTATTGTTCCAAACTATGTGGGTTTCCTGTACACAAAGCAATTCTATTCTCATTGTTTTGAGGATCTGTGCCATAATTCCTCTTTTTTTCTTATTGTTTAGACCACAGATATTCCAAGAGCAGATAATAAGCTTACCCATCATTAAAGAAACATTTTATCACCATTTCAATAACAAAGGAGAGAAATGTCCCCCCCAAACCCTGATGTACCGCAATATTTGCCACAATAGAAACAAAAAAACATAGCGATGCTGAAGTACATTTATTCACCCAACCTTTACATGATTTTGAAAGCCCCTGCTTGTAACTCCTTGCTCCTCCACCCCCTCCTACCCCACCCTCCCTCTTCCCTCCCCATCCCCTCCCTACATCCCCCAAACCCACCCAACTGGAGCAACGGTACTGAAAAGTCCCGATTGGTGATGAAGAGAGGATTTAGAGAAATCTATAGGCCCATAAAGAGACTATTTCGCCCCTACAATATGCCCAGATACTCCTTCGCCGATATCTCTGAAGTGAAAAAGGATATTTTTTCCTTATGAATAATCTTAAACTTATCTGGATTAAGCAGATAGGCTTGCGAACCCTTCGCCTGAAACAAAGGAATAAGCTGGCGCAAGTGCTACCTTTGCTGCACAGTTGCATGGCAATAGTCGGGTCGAACAAAGACATCACAGCTGTTTGCCTTTCTTTTATGATCTGGGCGCGCTAAATCATAAAGCTTCTCACGCAGTAAAAAATTATTCAAGCATGTCATATTTGCCCTAGGTTTAGCCAAAGCCCCGCTATGACCACCCCGTAGCTGAAATGGAAACCTTAGAGCTCTTTGCAGCGCCGTCTCCCACTTCCACTCAGACAATTCAGGGAATGCCTCAGTACAGAGCTCGATGACAAACTGGCGTATGTCTTTCCCCTCACATCCTTCCTGGATACCCAATATACGTAGATTATTCCTAAGAGCTCTATATCCATGTCGGATAGTTTCCAATTTATATCATCTCTAGTTGAGTGGAGGGTAGAGAGGTCAGCTTTCTGGAGAGTCAAGTCATCTTCTATAGCCGAGATTCTCCCTTCAGCTTCACCAACCCTTACTGACAGCTCTGTACACGATTTTGCCACACGCCGCACTGAGTTCTGTAACTTCCTAACTGCACCTTGAACCCGGAGACTTTCTGCCTTAGTTTCTTCTCGATGCGCCATGATGGCCTGGTAAATAGTAGTAAGGGTAATATCATTGCCGAGCCCTCCAGTATCATTCAGCCCTACTGACTGCGGGGGAATAATAGGATTCAGAGAGGGAGAGGCATTGCCGCTCGTCGCCCTCCCCAACAATGACCCCTGCATTTTTCGTGCATCGCTGGTATCTTCAAAGGCCAACAAAGTATTCTCATTATCTTCAAAAAGAGGTGATCCATTGAGGCTCCTGTCTTCACCCCAGTCTCCTTCCAAACGTTCTCCTGCTTCTGAAGTAGCAGACACATCTGACATTGAATAAAAGTTTCCACATGAATCTCCCGAGTCAGCCTCAATACCAACTTTATTGATATCCGTTGCATCAGTAATGTCTGAACCCTCAGCCACCAGCTCCCCAAGTAAGTCCACAGGCGTAGGCACTATGGCATCATCTGGAATAGAAGAGGAAGTACCTGCTATATTCCCTGTACCTGTTTGGAGCTGAGCTAATGTCACAGTAGAAATATTGAATGCGTTAGGAGGTACTACCGTACAGCTATGCAGGTGGTTTACTGCCCCTCCCAGCCCGGGATTCTGCCCTTTGCTCTTAGGGGTCTGCTTCTTCTTGTTGAAAAACCCAGGAATGGTTACCTGGGTTTGTCTTCTGCGTTCTCCTTGAATGCCCCCTTCCATTTCTGCCGTGACACATTCAGCTGAATCCACTGCCGCCTGTGTTCCGTCCCGGGCATGCTGAAAATCTGGGTCTGAAGATGCACCAGAAACCCCAACAAGTTCATCAGCCATAGATCCTGGCACCGAGGTGCTTGCATTTCCTGACGTGACAGCAGCAGCTGCGCGTGTTCTCGGGCCCCCCGAGGTAGTAGAAGTGGCCGTAGCAGGGGCCGTAGCAAGATTCTTGGGACCCATCGTTATTTGCTTTGATGTCTTCGGATCCCAGCCCGGGTCTTTGCACCAGCCCTGGACTATCTGCTGGCCGCCGCACCACCCTCCTCCCAGCGCCGAGCTCTGGACGCGCAGCCGGAATCGAAGCGGTAGGAGTAGGAGACAAAGCAGCGCCTGTATGCGGGGTAGCGATAAAATGTAGCCGCGAGCAATCTCAGCATCGCGGGGCCGTTAGATTAGCCATATCCGAACTCCCGTAATGGTGCACAAGCGTGGAGGCGTGGAGGGAGCAAAGAGCCCTCGTGGCCACCTCACTCGGACACAACCGCATCCGCCATCTTGCTCCCCGAGCCTGAAACAACCCTCCTTGGCCTATAGTCACTTTAAAGAGATTTGTATTGTTGCCTAGTGAGGATGCCTTGCTTTCTTTTCTGCCTTTTTTACCCATCTTCTGTAAGGGCACACTCAACTCCACCCCCTCTCCAAGCTGCTTCTGCAAATCAAAGACTACGGCTTGAATAGCCTGTGTAAAGCACTTAAATAGCCCAAAAAACACAAATAAAAAGGGGAGATATTGACTCCCCATTTGCTCCTGCCAGCTAAGAATAAATACTGGGTAGAAATCCCAGGTCAGTGCAACAGGATACAGAATGGATGCCACTGCTGTGGTTGTGAATTATCTGCTGAGCACCACAGCCAGAGTGACTGACAACTTGACTTCTTATCATGCCAGGGACAAACCTGTGAATCCTTAACTCTGGTAATAAGTGGTTCTTGAATCTCACCTACGGTGAGTGGGGCACTAGGAGGCACCCTTGGTGGAGAGACAGCTGTCCTGGAGGTGATATCATTGCTCAGTTGCCTGCTGAATGGTGAGGATGTGCAGAGGCATTTCAAAAGCAAACTTACAGCAGTGCTGTGCAAGTCAGTGAGAGAATCAATTGTGATGAGCCATCTCCATCCCTGAAACTGTCAGTGTGTGCCACTGGCATCCCCCATTGGGACCTTGAGCCTCCCAGACCTGTGAGTTTTTGGTGGAATTTCCAGCACTCCTAAGTTCCTAACCCTGAAAACTGCATCCAGGGGTTGCAGAGTTACTCCTTTCATAGTCGTGCTTAATGGAGCATTTGTTGTATGTGGTATGTCCCACTGGGAGGCCTGGTCATCAGAAAACCTTATTGCGTTCATTTAGTTTTGAGTTCTTGGCCTCAGAAGTGTGCAGAGTCACAAAATCATAATTTGATTCATGGCTGTTAGAAATGGAGGTCTCTGGTTGACAGTGGCTTGCACCATGTCCAAGTATGGACCCATATTCTAGTCAGGGTAAGGGAATTACACACCCAAGATAACCATCCCATTGGTAGCTTGGCATGAGCAGTCAGTATTATCTCAGAGGCAATGTGTAGAGTATTTGTAGATAAAAACACAGTAGCACAGTGAAATCACTACAAAAGGATACCACGCCAGTTTAGAGACATAGCCAATATTTATTTGAGTAAAACAAAAACAAAAGGACACAAATCCAACATACACAAGTAAAGATATCACTTTAAAAAAGTTCAAAACAGTTCAGTCCATAGGAAACTATGGATGTGTCACATTTCTCACAAAGTATCTGGTATGCGTCAAAATTCAAAGACGAAAACAGGTGCAGGGGGAGGTAAGGCACCAAAACAGCAAAGCAATGCATTGGTTACTTACTTCCACGGGAGTTGATGCGTCAGTTCCTAACTGCCAGGGGAGGTGATGCGTTAGTTCCTTATTGCAGCACAGGGGAGGGGATTCGTCAGTTCCTTACTGTCAGGGTAGGCGATGCATCAGTTTCTTAATGTGAGGGGAGGTGATGCATCGGTTTCTGGACAGGCGGCCTTGGTTCCTTACTGCTGGGCAACATTGATGGGAAACTTGGCTCACAGGTGCAATGCGTCAAAAATGCGTAAAAAGCTGGGTCTGGTGGCCCAGTGGCCTAATGTGTCCACTGCAGGGGCCTGTGTTCGACCTCATGGTCATAGGTTCAAATCCCGGCGGGTCCACTCAGCCTTTTATCCATCCGAGTTCGATAAAATGAGTACAATTGAGTTGGGTAACAATGAACATCTGTTATTCAGCGCCAAGAGACCTCTGGGGGAACATGTACTTTACAAATAAACATGTTATGTTATGTATGTGCTGGTTTGATACAGTGGGGGCGAAATAGGTGCTGCGTCAATTTTCCAGCCACATGGTAGGTAATACGTCGTTTTCTTCAGCTGCCCAGTAAGGCTTGCGTCGAATTTAGAGCTGGTGTCATGTACGTCACAGTGCTCAGGACTAAGCCTGGGTGACAAAAAAACTGCGCTACCCGGAGTTCTGAGTGCGGCGGAGTGTGTTATGGTCCTGCTGTTTGCAGTGATTTTGAGTGCCAGGTGTTTGCCCTGCACTGTAAAATCATTGTGAAAGGCACCATGCACAGCACAAGAGGGTGCAGCTTCCTTTCTGCTGCTCGAGTAGATTTTCTTCTTGAGCTGCAGCTTTCTTAACTCGAACGGAAGGTTTCTCAACGTGAGTGGTCGCAACCTGCTGCAACCACTCGCATGAGAAATCCAACCACCCGCGTTCAGAAATCTCGCTAGGAGATTGATTTTCCTCGCTTGCGCATGCCAATTAGACCTTGGCGAGGGCGAGCAAGGAAAAATGCCACCTGGAGGAGGAGTTCACTGCCCAGGGTTACTCAGGATTCAGGCAGCGGCAATCTTTCAACCATATGGCAGGCGCTGCATCAAATCTTCAGCTGCTCCAAAATGGTGCGTTGGTTTTTCACCTACATGGCCGTGCTGCATCAGTAAGAACAGACGCTGAAGGGAAATGTGTGGATTTTCTTCTCTTCTTTGCAGCAAAGTCACCCCAAGTCCCCTGATCTGGGATTGGCACCACTTGGCAGGTTAGAACTCTCAGCAAAGGGGGGCTGCTGGAGAAGTCTTTAATGGCCCTGAAACTTCCTAACAGGAGGCAAGCACACACAAGCCCTTGGTGTACCTTGCAAGCTGGATCTTTTCATGGCCCAAGACAGAATCAGCAAGCAGTAGGACAGCAAACACATCAACAAGCAGATTGGCACTTCCCCTCCTACAGCTTCTCCAGCTCTTCTTCTGGGCAGAATATCCTCTTAGTCCAGATGTGTTCTGAAGTTATGGTGTCACAGCTCCAGTACTTATACCAGTTTTTTCCTGACTTGGCTCCAGACACCTTACAGAGGGTTGGAGATAGCTTTGTGTGAGGACAGGCAGAGCACTATTCAGGTATCAGTGACAACTCCTCCCACTACTCTAGCTCAGGAAGCCCCATCAGCCTGGTGATGGGCCATCAGGATATGCTGGGCCCACCTTAGCACCCTTTGTGTGACTGTCTAGAGTAAATGCACAAACAGCCCAACTGTCAGTCTAAACCAGACATGGATTGCCCAAGCAGTCAGAGGGCTGGTGCTATTGTGGAGGAATCCGGGTCAGTTAGACAAGAGAAGAGAATTGTAAACAAGCAGAATGCACACCATATGTTGTAGTCTCGAAGGATGTCCCCTTGTTGGCACGCTTACAGAGGGAGCACTATCTACCACTCAAAAATGCATCTGCATTCTAGCTACAAAAGAAGTCTGGATAGGTTCATGACCTTTTGGCAAAAGTTCTTACAGTCAAAAGAACTCCCTGGTTTGGTAATTGCACAAAGGAATACACATTGTTCCTGACTATCCTGTAGAACGTTTCAATTCTATTAAGGACACCAAGGCTAGGATTATGTTTCAAACTCTTTATGCCTTATTAACAGCATCCTTTAATAAAAACCCATCTGATTTAACTTCTTTTTTTTAAAAGAGCGAAGAAAACATCTTTGAACTTCTTTTCTGAAGGATTGCATTCAAACTCAAAGGTGATTAAACTCTTTGGACTTCTTTAAAAACAAATGTAAATATAGGTGCCATAGCTAGCCTCTTAGTATCATCTTGGAGAGAAACAGTTGTGGTACCATCTTTTAAAAAAGGGTCATAAATCACCCAGGTTGCTATCAACCAGTATCTTTATTAGATATTACCCTCAACATACTGGGAAGAATACTAGTCGCTAAGACGGAAGACCTGGGCAGAGGGGAATCATTTATGATCTGATGTTGGTTTCTGCCCAAGTGTAGGTAGAGTTCAGCAATGCCTCAACCTCCATATCATAATAGGTAAATGCATCAAGACCAGAAAAGAGATCATTCAGATGGTATTTATGGACCTCTTCTGTGCGTTTGACACAGTGTAGCACTCTAGTTTATGAGATATTATGGAGGGGATGGGAATTGACAAAGCCCTGGCAGATCTGTTCTGTCATATACACTGGGTCACTTTGTCTAGAGTTAGTTATGGCAGCAATAGAGAACACTTCATTAAAATAAAATCTATCTTGGGTGTTCGCAAGGGGTGTGTGATGGCCCTCGTGCTGTTTTAGCTTCCTATAAATGGTTTTGATAAGCATCTGTGCCTGATGGGTAAGATTATGTCCCAACTGACAAATTGATCATTTCAGTGCTTTCACATGTGGATGACACAACATTAATAGCAAGACCTGCGGATGGGCTTCAAATGTTATTAGATGCATTCTGTACCTTTATGAAAGGTCTGGGCCATAAAACCAATTTAAACAAAATGTTCATTATGAAATGCGAACCCAAAAAATGATAAGATAAAGGGCCATATGTAGGTAATCTCTATTTACCGATTCTTAAATACCGAATTTTACCGATTCGGTATTTAAGAATCGGTAAATAGTATGTAGGTAAAAATTCGGTAAATTTTACCGAATCGGTAATATTTGGTATTTAAGAATCGGTATTTACCGATTCGGTAATTCCCATTTATTCCTATGGGCCTGGAGGCCCATAGGAATGAATGGGAAGACATTCACCATTACCGATTCGGTATTAGGGGGAACATATTCAAGGGTGGCAGGGTGTCACATTGACACCCTGTTGCACCCCTGAAACGTGCATGTGTGCACATGTGGCACCCATACATGTATGTCTGCCACATGACACTTTTAAAAAAGCACAAAATTGCTTTTTGAAAGGTTTTCAATATTTACCACCAACTTGTAGTGGTGGTAAATAACGAATCCTTAAATAAAAAATGCACTCACTTGAGTGCTCCCTACATAGGATTTTAGGATTCGGTAGTTTACCGATTAGGTATTCTAAGGAATCGGTAATTTACCAAATCCTTAAATTACCGAATCGGTAAATTATCAAATCCTAAAACCAAGCCACCTACATTAGAAAAAGCTAAATACCAGTCGGTAACGGCAAATTTACCGATTTTGGGCCGTTACCGACCGGTATTAAGCTACCTACATATGGCCGCTAGTCCTTTTTAATTGGTGGAGCTGAGGTTGCCAAAGGCCAAACATTTGCTCTTTTGGGCATTCCGTTTGACTCTGCTTAGGGAAAATCATTTGCATAAATGGGCTACAAACCAATAAGGTAAATTTTCTGTATTTACAAGAGCAACTATGTAGCAATTGGGAGTTATGGTGGAGATGTTTGGGGTATACAAATGTTGCAAGTCTGAAGATGGTGGAAAACAAGTTTTTTCACAGACTGTTCCACAGTCCTCCCACACTTTCATATGTCATCTAGAAGGCGGATGGTCTACTTGAAAGATGTAATCAAAATGAATCCCTTGCTGTTATGGTTGATAGTCCTGGGGGACTCCAGGAGCAAGTCTATTGTGGATAAATATAACTGACTGTGCATCCCTGGACAATGCGCTTGCCCATACCATGCATACGGTATGTGAAGTCAGCTTTCATTAGTCTAGGAGTCCTTCAGCTTTTTTTCTACCCAGATTGTATAACAAGATTTGCCTGGGGAAGTCAAGAAACCTTAAGACAGGTAGCCATTATTGGCTGATAAACTCAACACTGGGACTGGAGTTTTATCTTTCAGCCATTTATAATTCTTAGTAAAGAATTGATCTCACTCGTTTCTGATTCAACTGTATTCATCACTTAGGACCTGGTTATAAGTTGGTCAATATATATCGACCCATGTAAACCTCTGTTTACGTGCGGGTCAGAATTATGAGTTGTAAGGTACTTAACGCATTTTATATTTATTGGATCCATTAAATAACTCAGGGGCATATTATCAAAGGATTTATCTCCACTTTTTTGGCTTTAATAGCCAAGAAAGCGGAGATAAAATTATCTCCCTATTACCTAGCTGTCGCTAACACCAGTTAGCGACAGCTAGTAGGAAATAGCGACCATCTTGGGCCCCGCTTTGCATGTCAGAGAAATGTATCACTAATGACATGCAAAGTGTGCGTGCCAAGATGTTAGCGACTGGAAACAGTCGCTAACATCGCTATCTCCTATTACCAACTTTTGGAGATATTCGCGCTAAGCGTGAATATCTCCAAAAGCTAACACCTGACCTGAGCAGTTCTTAGCCATGTTATCCAATGGGAGGTGGATAACATGGCTAAGAGCATTTGCTCGGTAATGCATGAATATCGCTAACTTTTCAGCGATATTCATGCATTTCGGCCGATTTTTATCGCTTAGGAGATAAACCTTGATAATATCAAGGCTCCTAAGCGATAAAAATCGTCGCTACACGGCGATAAAATTATAGCCGCTAAGCCAACATAGCGATAATTATCGCTAGTTGTTGGTAATATGCCCCTCACTTTTTTTAAATTTCAGCATGCCAAGCCTGGTGAAATTGAATTGCGGAAAACTATACAGTAATTACTGTATCATGAGGTTTTTCGTGCGTTGAACATAAAAATCTACATGTTATTCCACAACAACTCGTAATAGGTGGTGTGATCCCACTCAATAAATAACATACCCGTTGGTATTGTTTTTTATCAAGTGCCACAAATGCCATATATACTCCTAATAAGGGCCTTATTGGTGTTACACTTATACCTTTCTTGGTTTTCCTTGCAACAGTGTCTCGGAACAAAGCACAGTTCACGTTATGCTCTTTTGCACATTATATACACACCTCAGAAACACTTCTTAGCCCCAATATTGCGGGATGAAAATGTTAGACAGTACAAATTAGCACGGTTTTTCTTACACCCCTAAATCCTTTGCGTACGTGACTGGCTGTAGTGAACTATATTAGATGTTCATTGTCTATCTGGAAGAGATGTGGAGTGACTCGTGTGCTAAAAAAACCTTGTTATGGTTGTTGGGGAGAACGTATCTTTTTTAGTTTGCCCTTTCATTTTTATATTGTATAGGAAATGATTTTAATTGAATCTATGAATTTTATGTTCTGTGCTTTTTTGTTTTTCTTCTTAAAAAAAAGCTAAGGAAAGATATTTGATTGATTGATTGATTGATTGACTGCCCAGCTTCCATGCCGAATTGTTTAATGTGGGAACAGCAGGATTGACCCGCAAGAAAGAGGCACCACTCACGGCTAGGCATTTAAGTGAAAGCAATGCAATGCGGTGAGCAACTGAGTCTAGAAATGGAAGTCAGTATAGCAAGATTGATATTATAAACATTTCCAGAGAACAAAAGACATTTGGTAACGTCCTTTAGTAGAATGCTATTGTCAGTGAAATCCTCCCCGCACCATTAGATCCAGTACAATGTAGTCGAACAAGGTCTACAGACTTTTCAATAGGTTTTATTCTCATTTGTTTTACTAAACACATTGATATTTTTCAGTGGTGGTTGCTTGGGAACGTTAGTGGAGGAAGGGAAGGGGTTAAAAAAAATCAAGAAAAAAAAGATCAAAGAAATCTTACCTTCGGAATGCCGGCCCCAATCTCTCTTCCATTATCCCTCGCGCCTGGCTCCCATAAGCACCCAGGCTACCCTGACCAATCACAATGCTGCCTTACAGCAGCGTTGTGATTGGTCAGAGCGTCGTGGTTCGGCGCTCAAAGATGGACTGGGGCCCGGGCATATTCTCTCATCCAGGCAGTAGTACAGCCTGTGTTAGAGAACATGCAAAGTGCGCATGACGGGTTGGCCGACCCAAGACAGCTGGCAAAAGCATTATGTGCACTTAAGGTGCCCACCACTCCTCCCATTGTTGGCTGTGATGACAGCCTAGCCCCGCCCGCCCCGTAACCAGAAAACTAAAACGATAACATAAAGTTATTATCATTTTATTTTTCCTTTTTCCACTGCTCGAAGAGCAGTGAGGCGATGCTTCACTGCCTTGGCGGAGGAGCTGCTGCTGATATTTTTACCGCATAGTGTTCAGCTACAGGAGAATACAGTACTTTTCCTTTTAAGACAAAGGACTTGCTTTACATTGATATATTAGGTGTTATACTTTGTGCTTAGTCCTAAGTCTCTAGCCCACACCACCTACTTCATAAGCCTTGAATCTGTCTGCCTAGCTACCTCGAGGGCCATGTTATAATACTGGACCCTTGGCGCTCATTTGTAGGAGAAATAGTAAGTATGGCAAATGCAAAAGAAACAAAAGTTGTCACAGGTGGAGTCATGTGACTTGTTACTACCTAATTACCTCTCACACTCCAAACCATTTCACACAATAGGCAATTGCCAAACAAGGTTTTGGTCCTGAAACACGCACCAGTGTCTTGTCTAATGATATGAGGTCCATGTAGACGAACCTTCTTCCTTCACTGCAGAGCACTCAACATCTTTGGGACTATCAACAAGGCTGGTTTGAGATCAGTGGGTAAACCTCTTTTTCAGCTTAGCTCCTTGTAAGCAAAATAAGATTGGTCCAGAACCCAACATTCCATTAGTGTTGATATTGATTTTGACTTCTTATCACTTTCTTGAGTCCTCCTAGACGGAGCTTCAAACACCAAGCGAGCTCTACCCGCAGTTTGAAGATCTGAAGACCTAAGAGCTACCGCTTGCAATATTAATCAGATAGACCCTACAAACAACATGTGCACCCCAATGTGCAGTCCATGGGCAAACATAACATCTTGGACTGGGACACAAAATGATGCTTAGCAAAAATCGCTATCTATAGTACAGAGCCAGTCGGCAAGCCTGTTTTCCTTCAGTTAGGTTTGGTGGTTCCCCACTCTAAGAAAACATTGGAAACAATTAGGTGAAACTCTGCCTTACAGAGCACAATTTTTCAAATATATTATCTAGAAATCCAAAGGTCTAGCAGGCAGTTTTTATGAGCAGCTAATACAATGTTCCATTCCTTTTGAGACTATCACAGAGGGTAGGGTAAATTGCGTAATTATTTCCTGCGAAAGTTTACAAATACGTTTTGCAGAATTATGCCTTTAGGGCAAATTAAGGTTTGTCGGTATCCCCCTTGATTTTTTCACACAAGTGTACACTTCCGGTAAAAACATCTTGCGAGGTAGCAGCTGGAAAATGAATCGAGCAAAAAATATCTCCTAATAAGAAATTTTCTGCACAAATAAGTCTCTTGTTTGCAAACATTTCTCAAAATAGCGCATGTGAAATTTTAAGCAATTTTTAGAATTTTACATAAGGCAAAATTCAGGAAGTATGTGAATTTCGAGAGCTTAATTACAATATGTCTCCCACAGCGATCTATGACTGTATACCCAGAAGTACCTTTTCTCCATAGCAGCAAATCATGCATATGCATGTGGGCAGTGCTTTAAATTGGAAAAAATAAGTGCAGGTACTCATTAAATTGAGCTAGGGGCATGGCTAGTGGACGGGGTTAGACATGATACAATAACACTTCTATTGATTTTTTATGTTGTCCTTGCATTGTCCTGGATAGTGATCTCAAACTTACAATATGTGCAGATTAAAAACTAAAACCCTGAATGAGCCAGGCCATCAACAGTACTTTTAGCTTCTCAGGCTAAATAATCAATGTGATCCAGGACGAGAGAGACTCTGGCACATACACCGGTTGCACAACAGAACAAAACATGTGACCAATGTATCAATCCAAACAAAATGTGTTAGTTAACTTGTTATACAAAATGAAGGTGAAACACCAAATGTTCATGTTTTCTTGTTTTGTCATATTTGCATCTTCTTAATATCATAATATTTCTAATGCTCCTACTTGGCAGCATTTGGCACAATCCTTAAATATTCAAGGGTATCCACACACAAACAAGCATTCCACGCATTTCTTTTCAAATACCTCCTGATTCTGTTCCTCTCAAAACACACTCTATCACATCTCTAAGCTCCAGATCCCTCCTACACTCACCTCTCTCCCGTTAGTAGGCGATTCTGTCCCACTCTCGTTACCCCAATTGTATCCTATCACTCTCTCTCATTACTCTTTCTATTTTTTATCTGCCCTCTCAGCATCTCTCTACCTCTTTCTATTATCGTCTGGATGCCTTCCATGCCTCTGTCTGCGCTTACCCCTTCTGCCTCTCTACCTTATCCTACTTTAAACTCTCTGCTCCTTCCCCCTCACTCTTCACCTTCACTCACCCCCATTTCCCCTCCTCTCCCCTCGGCAGAAGGCCCCACGGCTGGAGAGCTTGCCCTGGCAGGCAGTGAACACTGCAGGGTCCCGAGTATGTGCAGAGTCCAGCTGGGTAGAGGTCAGGGGAAGAACAGTAGCATCCAAAGGAAAGGTCAGTTGTACTCCTCCCACCTCACCTGGGCACCAGGAAGGCTGCTTAAGCCATCTTCACCACCTCATCCCCGCCCAGTATGGACTCAATGTCCCAGTGGGCAGGGTAGAATCGCAGGGACAAGTGACTCATTAGAAAGACAGTCAGACTCCAGTGGGAGGCCAAGGGGTGAAAATGGCCCTGTGTGCCTGCGTTCCTCCACGGACCTAGCATCGATGCCTTGCAGCCAGGTGATGAGGACAATGAGAGCCTCCATCTGGGTAGGAAGGGAGCAGAGACCCTATTGCCCCTGCGCAGGCCTCCAATAGGCCATACAGGCCCCATCGGGCTGCTTGCCACACCCTAATAATACATACAGCAACATCCAACATGCTACCAAACAAAAGCAGCTGACCCTCGGGTACCAGTCCAGTGCCCATCTTATTAATCCGACCCTGAGTACCGGTACTCTCCTTGGCAGTGGAGAAGTGCTGGTACTTGGCTCAGTAAATTTAAGACGTGCCGGTACTCAGTACACTGGAGTACCGGCCTATTTAAAACATTGCATGTGAGAAACCTGTGCACCTAAAACAAAACAATGCATGAACTGCGGGCATATATACATGAGCCACTGGCAAAGCAGGCCCTATCTGATACACTGTGGCCCAGTAGAAAAAACACAAAAGCAAAAATGTTGCATTAGTGGAAAAAATACAAGGCATAAATGCTGTGTCAGAACATAATGCCACTTCATCTAAGAGCAAACCATTATACCAATGGTAACCTGGGCAAATGCAAATAAGGAAACTGCAAACATTAGCTAGTTATGTGTTGTAAGTTAAGGTGATGAGGTCTGAAAGTGGACAGATGTCTGTTTCATCATTCCATCAGGGTATAGCATAGACTGAGAGTGATGAAGGTCAGCAGCATGTACCATCACTGTCACAGTATCAGAGGATAGACCATGTCCTGTTAACTTAAGGCACAAAAATAGCCAACGAGTTTGGTGAGTGAATCAATATTCGAGCCAATGCCTTGAGACATGTTACATTGGTTTCCTGTCCTTGCTACAAAAAGATGTCCCTCACAGTTATAGTTCTGACAATAACTCTCAAATAGCTATAGAGTTCAAAACGCTACCAACACTGTGCTAACGCGGGATTACTGGTTACTAATTATCTTACCAAATCCCATTTCCTGTCGACTGAATCGTTGGTACCTGTCTTGAGTAAAAGGTAATCTTGCAGTAAACAATCAATTTAAGAACTTACACCACTCTAAATGACCACTGACCAAAATTAAGTTTAAAAGATTTAATATAAAGTCAAAGATAACTGAAGATACAAACTTCTCAAGATGAGATTCAAAAGGTATATCGGAATCACTATGAACATGAACTTCTTGAATAGTCTGAGTCTGAAGAACAAAATAATAAGTACAAGTTCGAATACCATCAGGGTTGCTAAAATGGATACAAGTTGCAACCTCAAAGTCATTACAGAAAAGAAAATTAAGGTTAGTCTGTCCCTACACTGTACTAAATGACATCCCTACTTAGCAAGATCTTAACCCTCTAGGTGTCAGCCGTGGTGATTTCCTAAGAAGATCACGCACTTCTCTTTGTCTCTTCTCTGATAATGGGTCTCTCCTGATCAGCCTATCTGCCTACCCATCCGCTTCCTTAGGCTCCCAAAATCATCTGCTCTGCTCTTCTCCCGGGTCACTTTCCCTAATACCAAATCACATTTCCAATAGAAACGCCCCTTGGGACGCCCCTCACGTGGTACATCTTTCCGCGGCAAACTCCATGATGGTACTCTTGAAGACCCTCGTTAAAGTTGACCTTGGTTCCCAGGCAGCTTCTTCAGTGCGCTGATACCCCCTGAAATTCCTGGAAACTCCTACAGGCCTGCGCAAGGCGCCACTGAACAAAGTCCCTTTCATTCGAGCTGATTAGGACCCTCGCACCTGCATACAGCTCGTCCTGCAGTGGGCCTCAAATTCCAGACTTCACCATATCTTAGGCCATAAAACACTCTCAGAGCTCCATACTGGACACCTCACGACCTCTCCTCTAACGAGCACATGACGATTTAAACTACATGACATTATCGGCTCTGGCCTACTTGATTTACATGCAGCAGGTTCCTGCACTCTTAAAACGTTGACTTGATTTAAACAGCAAACATTCTTAACTAGCATACGTTTCTAAAATAACACATCTATAAAGCATATACTTTTAACCCTAAGTTCAATAGTACATTTTGAAAGAACCATGTCAACCTTGTCTCACATTATTTTAGCAGCACGTTTAGATTTGCTTGTGAATTGCCATGAGGCCTACACAAAATACTGGGTTTTAGAGTTACATTCAACTCTTACATTATTCCTTTAACATGAGAACGTGAGGTTTCCATATTCATCCCAAACATTTCTACATTAGTCTCACACAGTTATGATTATCGTTACTCTACTTAAACATTCTATGCATTTCACCACTGAATATAAGACACTCGGTGTATTTCACTTCTAAATATAAACACTCTGGTGCAAAGTACATGTTAACTAACTACGTGCTTGTAAATATGGCGTACTTATACATTTTTTTCAAACTTGTGCTCTCTCAGTCCCCCCTTTGATGACCTTCAGGGGTCATCATCACCATGACATCAAAAATGTAGAACCTTTAAAGTGAAGACAGGGCAGTACCACTTCTTTTCATACTCTCTAATGCTTTCAGACTCTTATATTGAGTGTCCTGCATCGCTGTCAACTCTTCTTCCTGTTTCTTCATAGCTCTCTGTAACCTATTTGCTCTATACCATTGATACAAACGCACCAATCCCCACAAAGTGATTACACAAATCACTACTATGATGATGGGTTTCAATATGTACCAAACGATACCCTTTCCTAAGTTGGCAAACCAACTTCCAACTTTACCCATTCCATGGCCTACTTTTTCCCACACATTTACCTTTGCCAGGTCCTCAATTTCGTAGTGTATGGCAGTAATGTTTTGTATATACTTCTCTAGGGGCTTTGAATTGTCTGGAATGTAAGTACAGCATTCCTGTACCTTCAAGGCCCTACAGACTCCTCCCTCTTTTGCTAACAGAACATCTAAAGCAAGTCGGTTCTGAAGAACCATTGCCCTAATCGATTGCATCTCCCCCTCTATCAGCATCAAGGATCTCGCAGTACTGGCAGACAGTCTATCTACGACTGTAGCTAACCTCCTGATCTTAATGTCATTCATTATCAATCCTAAGAAAGGGAATGCAGCACCTATTACATCTCCAACTACTTCTGCTGCACCCAGCCCTCGCTTCCATCTAGTTGATATTTCTTTCTTAGGCGTGTCTAAATTCTCAACATGATATATTTTAGGGAAAACAACAGCCAGATAGCATGATCCGTACCAATTATCTGGTAACTTCACATAGGCATATCTTCCACATACAAAATATACATTTGGTATTGCTTGCATCCCTTTCATGAAGTTCTTAGAGTAGTACTCCAATTGAAAAGCATGTTCGCAATTGACTTGTCCTACATAAACGTTTTCATAGTAGGAGTAACTCCTGTGAATGCACAGTTTCCCCCGTTTCTCCTTATCCAAAGCAATTGGACCAATACTACCTTTTCGTTGTTGTGCCCTTTCTTCCTTGGTCCAATCTGTTTCCCCTTGTCCTGATGCCTTCAATACCTTCTGCTTCCTGTATCTAGTATCTACCTGTGCTATAAACTTTTTCTCAACTTCTGATATTTGACAAGTCAGATTGTTTATTCGAGCATGTGAAGTATCTAACGTTCTCCATGGAATAAACCATTTGTGTAACCTGTCTTCGCTTTTGTAGTAGTCCCATTTGTTCAAATGCTTGAAATTCGGAACCTCTGGCAATGTCGAGTCGAAATTCGAGAAGTAATACTCAAATCCGTCTCGTCCATAAAACATACTTAACAATAAACTGCACGTTATTCCATATGTCAACGGGAGATGATGGTATTTGATACCCTCCTCCACCGAAATTGGTAATTGCATACATACATAGCAGTCCTTTACCTCCATGGCATCAACATATTCATAAAGCAACTTAGCATAAGCATTTGACTTGTAATTCCCCTGTGATTCATCCATGTGTAACCTTTTTACTTCTGCATCTAACAACGCTTTGTCTTTCTCATTGATGTTTCCCTTCTCCTTAATAATGGTAGTTCTCGGTGTTGACACTCCCTTATCCTCCTTAACTGTGGTTCCATCCCCTTCGTGTCCCGCTAGGAATGAAACAGTTACCACTAAAATTATAAGAGAAACCACTACTCCTAAAAATGTAACAGCTATACATTTTGCCCTGCGGTTCGGGTTGCCAGCCTCCATGTTCTCAAACAGTGTAGTTTTCTTTCTTCTAGCATTCACTTCCTCTTCTTTTCAAACAAAGTCTTTCTCTCTTGCAATGTCTTTCTTGGAACGCTTGGAAGCTTGACAATTGGTTTCCGCAAAACAGTTCAAAGTCCAGTAGAAAATAGACAACCCTAGCCCTTCTCCATCCACTAAAATGAAACCCCTATCACTTTTCTTCTTCCACTCGGCGCTAGGTTATCTTGCAACAATTCACAATTTCTTTTCAAAAGTCTTATTTTCGTCTGAAGTTATGTATGACTCAAGGAGTGACACTACTTCTTCATAAATGTCCATCCGAAGTATCATTCCCTCAGGTTCTGGACAATTCGTACCACACCATGGAAAGTCAACCTTTTCTAGGATTATTCTCCTTATTTCGCTCAAGACAAGTGGACGGACGAAATTGAGAGTTAGCGTTTTTTCAATTTCTAATCCTGGTACTATCAGTTCTATATCCACAATTACAAAGGGGTCCGTTCTAATCAAGATCACTTTCTTCACTTTTCCAGATCTGCACCCCCTTGAAGACATTTGCAATATGATCTTAGTCCACAACAATAAGCACTCCTAGCAATTCTACTACTCGTTCAAGCATTTCCAAACGAAGAAGAGTTCCCTCCAATATTGGATATCGTGAACAGCAAACTGGAAACTCAACTGTCTCTAAAAGCAATTTTCTTATTCCACTCAGGAGAGCAGGATGAACGATGTTGAGTGTCAGCAACCTTTCGGTCTCCGCTCCTGGCAGTAGAAACTTTATTTGCACTGTGATGATCGGGTCAGTTCTGATCAGTTCCACTTCCCTGATCCTCCCTGTTCTGTGTCTCCCAGACATCTGCAACAAGGTAGGTCCAGTCGGGAGTAGAGTATCTTCTGCTAGGCACTCGCACCCTACTTGATCTTCTAAGACCCTCCTCGGCTTGATCCTGGATATCTTCTTCTGGATCTGAGTCTTCGGATATAGGAGTAAGCGTTTCTTCCTGGGCCGACCTCAAACTTAGCCTTCTTCTTCTTGTTGGCCAAGTGGCAGCTCCAAGCCTTATTCTCCTATTCCTTGTCCTCTCACTTGGTTCTTGATCGCTCCGATACGGATCTGAGTCTGAGTCGTATTCACTTCTGCTCTCTCCTTCAGTTGCGTCTTCTGTCTCACTGCCGTCCTGCCTTCGCTCTTCTCCTGAATCCGATGCGTTCCCAACTTCCTCCGACACCTCCTCAGCTGCCTCAATCCCTTCTTGCGACTCTTCTTCCACTTCCGGGCTTTCGTCTGGGATGGGAGCTGTTCCTTCTAGAGGTGCTGGAACTCTTCTAGTATGGGATGCATGGATCCAATTTGGCAGCCCCCCGCACTTCACCGCGGTGTTCGTGATCAGGATTACCTGAAAGGGCCCACGCCAGCGAACATCTAGGCAGTTCTTCCGGACGTGTTTTTTAACCAGGACCCAGTCCCCTGGGTTCAGGTCATGACACAGGTTCCTCGCTGTTGGAACTTCAGCCGCATGCACCTGAAGGGACACAGAATGGATGGCGTCAGACAGTCCTTTACAATAATCCAAGATCAGATCATCTGTAATATTCAATAGAGCAGTAGTTGGAACTGTAGGAAGTCTCATGGCCCTCCCCATCAGGATCTCGTGGGGAGAGAGACCTGTCCTCCTATCAGGTGTGCTGCGCATGCTCATGAGCACCAATGGAAGAGCATCTGGCCAACTCAAAGATGTGGATGCCACTACTTTAGCCAATCTATTCTTCAAAGTGCCATTCACTTGTTCCACAATTCCTGAAGCTTCTGGTCGATAACTACAATGCAGCTTTTGATCGATATTCAGTGTGGAGCACAACATCTTCACTATTTCGCTGTTAAAATGTTTTCCTCTGTCCGATTCCAAAGAGGCAGGCACCCCGAAGCGCGGTATCAACTCCCTGAGCAACAATTTAGCCACTGTGAGTGTATCGCACCTACGTGTAGGGTACGCCTCAACCCATCTGGAAAATACGCATACAATCACCAACACATACCGAAGGCGATTGACTCTTGGCATTTCAATGAAATCTAGTTGCATTCTATTGAAAGGCCCCCATGACCTCCCAATGTGACTCAGTGTGACTGGTGTTCGTTTGCCTACGTTCAGTTGTTGGCAGGTAACACATCGCTTACATACTGATTCTGCTGCTATTCTGAATTTCGGGCAATACCAAGTCTGCCTAAAAACTCTCATCATAGCATCCCTTCCTAGATGTACTGGACCATGTATTTCTCTCGCCATGGGATTAGCTAATTCTTCAGGTAACACAGCTCTCCCATCTGCTGAAACCCAAAAATCCATTTCACTTCGCACACAGCCTGCTATTTCCCATGCCTTTTTCTCTTTTTCAGGTGCGTTCTCCTGCATTATTCTTAAATCCTCCCAAGTGTCTACAGTTTCTAACATCATACTTAATTCAGTCTTTTCTTCTGCACCTTCTATTTCCACCTTTGAGAAAGAATAACTTTGTTCCGCACAATAGCGTGCGACTTCATCAGCATATCTATTACCTTGTGACACAAAATCTGTATTCTTAGTATGAGCTACACACTTCACCACTGCAATATCAACAGGACCTTGTAATGCTTCTATCAGCAATCTCACAAATTCTCCATTTCGAATGGGCGAACCAGAGGAGGTCATGTAACCCCTCTGAGACCACAACTGCCCGAAATCATGAACCACACCGAAACCATATTGGCTGTCCGTGTAGATGGTGACTCTCTTTCCATTTCCTGCTATGCAGGCACGAGTTAGGGCAATAATCTCTGCTACCTGTGCGGAATGTACTCCTTCCAGGCAAGCGGCTTCCACAACTCCAGTAATGGTACAAACAGCATAAGCTGCTCTCAACCGACCAGTATCGTCTCTTAAACATGAGCCATCAACAAAGTAAATTTCATCGGGGTCAGACAATGGCTCATCCACAATATCTGGTCTGGGTTTCGTGCATAGTTCAGTCACATCAAGGCAATCGTGGTCTTCACATCCTTTGCCTTCTATTACCGTAGGTAATGGCATCAAAGTAGCAGGATTCAAGACAGAGCATCTCCTGAGAGTCACGTTTTCTGCGGCAAGTATAACTTGCTCATAACGCGTGAGCCTGCTATTGGTCAGATGCTGCGTCTTCGTCCTGGTCATTAACAATTCAACTGAATGTGGTACATACACCACTACTGGATGTCCCATTACAATACTTTCGCTCCTTTCAATGCTGACACCCGTTGCAGCAACGGATTTGAGACATCCGGGCAACGCTGCGGCTACTGGATCTAATGTAGCCGAAAAATATGCAACTGGTCTACGGGCATTACCGTGGGTCTGTGCCAAGACTGACAAAGCACATCCCTCTCTCTCACAGCAATAGAGTGAAAACGACTTTTCATAATCTGGCATTCCCAGAGCCGGAGCACGACATAAATCGTCTCTCAGCTGTAAAAACGCCACCAGACATTCTTCATCCCATGGTACCGGATCACTCACCTCCTTGTGCGTCAGTTTCTGTAAGGGCTTTGCTTTCAGTGAAAAGTTAACTATCCACTGTCGGCAGTAACCCACCATTCCTAAGAACATTCTAACTTCTCTCTGAGTTGTAGGCGCATTCATTTTCATTATCGCCTCAATCCTCTCTGGGGACACCTTACGTTTCCCTTTTTCTAACCTGTGCCCTAGATACTGTACTTCTGTCAGACAATACTGTAACTTGCTCGGAGATACCTTATGTCCATTTTCAGCTAAATGATTCAGTAAGGCAATTGAATCTACTTTACACGCTTCCTCTGTTTCTGACGCAACAAGTAGGTCATCTATGTACTGTACCAGAACCGAGTTCTGTGGCAGTACTAGATTCTCAAGATTCTTCTTCAACAACTGATTAAAGATGGATGGACTGTCTGTGAATCCTTGTGGAATTCGACACCATGTTAAAACGCGATCTTCCATTTTAAACGCAAAAAGGTACCTGCTCTCTTCATCCAATGGGATTGAAAAGAAAGCCTGACAAAGATCTATCACTGTGAACCATTCTGCTTGACATGGTATTTGAAACAATATTACTGATGGATTCGGTACCACGGGACAACATGAAACGACTATGTTGTTAATTTTTCGTAAATCCTGAACTATCCTAAACTTCCCGCTAGGTTTCTGCAAACCCATAATCGGGGAGTTACAAGGACTGCCCACGATTTCCTTCAGTATTCCCTGCTGTATCATTGACTCGATCACAGGCTTTATTCCCGCAATCGTTTCCTGGGACAATTTGTATTGAGGCGTTCTTGGAAACTCAACATTTGGTTTTACCAGAATTTTTACCGGTTCTACCCCTTTAATCAATCCTATATCTTCTCCTGTGAAATCCCACACCTCTGACGCCACTGCATCTCTTAAGTCTTGTGGAAGATCTTCTACAGTCAGAGTAGGATATAGTTCTACACAGAATTTTGAATTGGCCACCTTAAAGGTAGCATCATCGTCGGTAGTCTGTACCTCCACTCCTTGTGGGGTGCAGTATATGGTGCAATTCAATTTGCATAACAAATCCCTACCTAACAGACATACCGGACTCGAGTCACAAACCACAAACTGATGTTCGTTCATGTGGTTTCCAATTTTCACAGACACTGGTTCTGTCAAGGGACTAGTCATTCTTTTATTTGCGACTCCTACCACTTGAATTGTTTCCCCTGACATTGGCAAGTCTGGAACTACCGCTGATCTCAGAGTCGAACGAGTAGCCCCAGTGTCCACTAAGAACGTAGTGGGACACCCTGCCACTTCTGCCTCAACAAATGGCCCTCTCTGATCCACTTCTAGAACTGCCCCGAGGGTACAGTCTTCTTCACTGCTCACCCGTTGTCCTGTCAATGGATCAATGTAATAACATTTTTCTTCCTCGATAAACAGAGGCATTTGTTTAAAGACCTTTCCTCCAGCTGCTATCTTCGGTGGCTGTGGGAATTGGGCCCGTGGAGCCGAAGTCCCCCCTTTGGCCACCTTACTGCTTGGGACTGTCACTTTTTGCACTGGGTCTTCTTGGACCTGCTCTTCTACTTCTTGCTCTCCGTTTTCAGGGTTAAAGGGACACTCGCGTCGCCAATGCCCCACCTGATGACACAGATGACACTTTGTCGTTTTCTTTAAAGTGGCAAAGTCTATCCTAGGTCTCTGCCCTTCTTCATTATCTTTGTTCTGACCATTTGGTTTTCGTCCCATCCCCTGCTTCTGCTTGCCACCCTTCCCAGCGGACTGCATTTGCACCACCATCAATTTCTCCTTTAGATTCTTGGCTTTAGAATCTATCTCGTCACTGCAGTACCTCGCATATCGTAAAATCTCATCTAGTGGTTTGTTCTGCCAACAGATTAAATGTTGCTGTATCATCAAACAAATATCAGGTCTCAACCCCAATACAAACTTTGACACGAACTGCCCTATGTCTTTGGGATCCATTACATCTAGTCCACTGTATTGCTTGAATGTTTTCAACAATCTTTCATAAAACTCGTGAACTGTCTCCTTGGGTTCCTGCCTTGTTCGGTCTATTTTTACCCAATCTATATCCTGTGGTGGTACCTTATCTTTCAGCCATGCTATTACCCTTTCATACTTTCGCATGACTATCTCAGCTGGTCCATTAGTTCGAACATCCCTCAATGGTTCAGCATTTGGCCATTCGACACTAGTCTTACAAGGGGTCCACAAATCAGATGGGACCACGATGTCAAACAACGTGTTCAAATCTATCCACAGTACTTTCGAAATTTTAACAAACCTCTCTACCTGCTTATACCACTCGACTGGATTGTCCCGCAACTTCGGAAATGAGTTGGTAAATGCGGCTAAGTCTCCTCTACTCCAGGGCACATGTACATAATTTCCATTTGATATTTCTCGCAAAGGGAATGCCTCCATCTGCATTACCCTTCCCTCAGGGGTCATCACGTTTGTACTTCGCCTAACTGTACCCTTTTTCGACCACCTTTCTTCCCATTTATCCAGTTCTCTCCACACTCTTATCCCTGTTACCAGCTCTCTTATGTGTGTTTTTAATCCAGCAGTTCTCTTCTCATCTAGATCTTGGTCTGCGTACTGTAATCTGTGGTTGCTCTGCAATGCCCTTGTCCTAGACAAATCCACGGCATACTTGTCTGCCAAATCAGTCAGTTTTTCATGAACCGCTCTAGCTTTCCTAGTAATATCCTTTGCCATGAACAATAACTCATCCTGTTCATACAATTCTATCCTCTCCAAAGGCAATGTTCCATCTATTATCTCATCTACATCTGATTTTAAACTGGTAACATCAAGCCTTTTTGCCTTTATTTCAGCTTTCAAGACACTCAATTTAGCTCCTCCATCCGCATCTCTCCCATCCCAGCTCCGAGATCTACGTTTAGGTATTGGTGAATTATAGGGAGTCCTCCCCTGTTCCCATCTCTCTAAGTCCCATGCCTTTCCGTCTTCTCGGGGTGGGTGGTGAAACACTCCTTCATGCCTCCCAGCCTCTCTCTCTCCATCCTGGCTAGTTTCACGGGATTGAGGGTAAGATGTTCCCTTACTCCCTCTTTCTTCCCTACTTCCCTGTGATTCTTGATTACTTGAAGCATGACGGGACCTGTCATTATTCTCCTTCCTCCAATGTTGGACATCTTCCCCAAGCGTATGATGAAGGCACCTAAACCTATTCTGAAAATTCCGTACCGCCTCATCTCCTCCGTTCCCCCAGAGACGGGACATTTCCTCACATTCTACAATCCTAGTATTTTGTTCCGGCTGTTCTCTCTGATTTGTAGGACCTGCATCCCCTCTATTCTCTTGACTTTGGCCTTCCCGGCCCTGACTGCTTTCGCTGGCCCCACAATGAGATACAGTCCCGTTTCCCCTGCTTTCCCACTCTGGTTCCGTTCTTGTCCTGTTACTCGGAGATACTATGGACCCGTCCCATTCCCTCAAATCAGCTCTTAACTCTGAAAAAGATCTTGGCCGCGGTCCCCTTAGATCCATTGGTCCTCTCGGACCTCCCTGTTCTGAATTGGGACCGACAGTTGTGTCTAATGGGGTGTTCCACGTTACCGAACCTGGTAATTGTTTCCATGCATTCGTCACATTATTCCTCCTTTCCATCTCAATCCTTTCCCTATCCAATTGCCTTTGTTGTTCCCCTCTATCTCTCTCAGAATTATAGATCGAAACTATGGGTCCTATGGTAACAGGCACTTGAAGAGCGTCTGGCAATCCCACAGACTCAACCCTTTCTGTGGTTGGCGTTTTCTGCACCACAAACCTTCCCACTACACTCTGTACAGTGTTGTTTGGAGGTGTTTCTCCGCCTTTGCTAGGTGTCCATTCCGATATAGGGAGTGGTGTATATCCCTCTATCTCATTCCCATCTTCCCTTGCGAGCCCTCTATCTTCTATCAATCCCACTCTCGGAGGTGGTCTATCCATTAACAATCTGTTTATCAGATTGTCCTCCGACTCGCTTTCCTCGTCTTCTTCCATGAGGTTTCCTCCTCCTGACACCTCCCTCATCGGATACATTTTCTCCACCTCAATGGTCTGTACCCTCCAACGCTTTTCCTCCTCATCCCATTTGGAATCTCGCACTGCCCTTACCGATCGCGTCAGCCTTTGTTGACGCCTGTTCAAATTTCGGTCGTGTGCAGCCTTAATCCATGCATTAAGTGCCTCAAACTGTGTTGGTCTAGGTGAGGGTTTCAATGAGGACATGGTTGCTTTTAGCCGATGTAACACCTCTAATTTAAACGTCCCGTACTTCGGGAACTGCATTTCCTCATTTCCTTCCGTAAGCTTATTCCAAGCCCCAATCCACAATATCGTATGCAGCCCAACATTCGTCGCCATATAATGAGCTGGCGTACCCTCTGGGGGAGCCTCTTCCCCGTAATAATGTTCACTTCGTTTACGTTTAAAAATCCCTTTCAAACACTTAAAACACTTCATGATTTCTCTTTTCTCCGCGTTTGTTTACTTCCTGATGATATTCCACCAATCTCAGAGCCGTTCTCACTAACTGGCCTATCCGTACGCGGCTTTCCTCCGACGTCACTCTAGCCGCCCAACCAGAGCGCGGCTCTAGCTAACGTCACACCAACCGCTCAATCACAGCGCGGCTCTAGCCGACGTCACCCGTCCCCCTTCGCAGCAGTTCCCCTCTTTTCTCAGCTCGTCTCCTCGGTCATGCACGCATCCCATTCATACTCTGAAAAATGATTACTTCCGTCCAAGCGATCACCTTTCTTTGACTGTACGCCCACAGTCTTTCTGTAGTTGTCCCCCTAACTTGGCGAAATGTCTTTCCGTTTACTTCCAGACAATCGCCTTCTCCGATAGGTTACTCACACGCAGTAACTTTCGACCAGCGTCCGTTACTCATACACTCACTCTTACACTCCCCCTATCTTGGATCCACGGCGGTCAATGGTACCTCGTGACCTCCGTACTATGGTCGACAACTACCCTGGATGTTCGATACACCCAAAACCACTTAAGCTCTGGCCTGAACTTAAGATTTCACCAGTTCACCCGTTTACCAGGTTACCAGTTTACCAGGTTGCGCGCGCTCACAACCTTCTCTCTTTCACACTACAGGCATTCAACTCCGCAAGACATTACAATACAAATACAACACAAAACACCGCAATCTGTTCACGCATGACCCTTTTTATACTCACTCTCCGATACTGCTGCTTTTCTCGCACCGTCTGCACCTTTCGGCACACGATTCTTCCGCTGCTCGTCTCTTGACGTCTCGGGCCTTGGGGTAAACTAACCTCTCTAGATTACCTTCCTCAAGAAGATAACCATCCTCACTCTGCTACCAACTGCTAACGCGGGATTACTGGTTACTAATTATCTTACCAAATCCCATTTCCTGTCGACTGAATCGTTGGTACCTGTCTTGAGTAAAAGGTAATCTTGCAGTAAACAATCAATTTAAGAACTTACACCACTCTAAATGACCACTGACCAAAATTAAGTTTAAAAGATTTAATATAAAGTCAAAGATAACTGAAGATACAAACTTCTCAAGATGAGATTCAAAAGGTATATCGGAATCACTATGAACATGAACTTCTTGAATAGTCTGAGTCTGAAGAACAAAATAATAAGTACAAGTTCGAATACCATCAGGGTTGCTAAAATGGATACAAGTTGCAACCTCAAAGTCATTACAGAAAAGAAAATTAAGGTTAGTCTGTCCCTACACTGTACTAAATGACATCCCTACTTAGCAAGATCTTAACCCTCTAGGTGTCAGCCGTGGTGATTTCCTAAGAAGATCACGCACTTCTCTTTGTCTCTTCTCTGATAATGGGTCTCTCCTGATCAGCCTATCTGCCTACCCATCCGCTTCCTTAGGCTCCCAAAATCATCTGCTCTGCTCTTCTCCCGGGTCACTTTCCCTAATACCAAATCACATTTCCAATAGAAACGCCCCTTGGGACGCCCCTCACGTGGTACATCTTTCCGCGGCAAACTCCATGATGGTACTCTTGAAGACCCTCGTTAAAGTTGACCTTGGTTCCCAGGCAGCTTCTTCAGTGCGCTGATACCCCCTGAAATTCCTGGAAACTCCTACAGGCCTGCGCAAGGCGCCACTGAACAAAGTCCCTTTCATTCGAGCTGATTAGGACCCTCGCACCTGCATACAGCTCGTCCTGCAGTGGGCCTCAAATTCCAGACTTCACCATATCTTAGGCCATAAAACACTCTCAGAGCTCCATACTGGACACCTCACGACCTCTCCTCTAACGAGCACATGACGATTTAAACTACATGACATTATCGGCTCTGGCCTACTTGATTTACATGCAGCAGGTTCCTGCACTCTTAAAACGTTGACTTGATTTAAACAGCAAACATTCTTAACTAGCATACGTTTCTAAAATAACACATCTATAAAGCATATACTTTTAACCCTAAGTTCAATAGTACATTTTGAAAGAACCATGTCAACCTTGTCTCACATTATTTTAGCAGCACGTTTAGATTTGCTTGTGAATTGCCATGAGGCCTACACAAAATACTGGGTTTTAGAGTTACATTCAACTCTTACATTATTCCTTTAACATGAGAACGTGAGGTTTCCATATTCATCCCAAACATTTCTACATTAGTCTCACACAGTTATGATTATCGTTACTCTACTTAAACATTCTATGCATTTCACCACTGAATATAAGACACTCGGTGTATTTCACTTCTAAATATAAACACTCTGGTGCAAAGTACATGTTAACTAACTACGTGCTTGTAAATATGGCGTACTTATAAATTTTTTTCAAACTTGTGCTCTCTCAACTGTGACATGCAGACTTAGTGACCCTCTACCTCCTTTCACGCATAGCTGATAACAATGATCATATTCAGCTCCTCTGTATAAAACTTCACCTGTGTGTCTCTTGTATATAAACACTTCTATTCATGATCACTATGGGCCAGATGTATCAATGCTTTTTGCAAACAGGACGATACGCAGAATCTGCTTGTTTGCGAACGCAAACATGTGTTTGGCAATGTATGAAATATTTTGAAATCGCAATATGGGTAATCCCAATTAATTGTGATTACCTAAATTGCAAATGCATTTAGGGAATCGCAATTTGCGAATCCCTAAATGCAATTCTTGTAGCTATCGCAAATTGCAATTTAGCATTAAGGAATCGCAAATTACCACCGACTTCTAGTTGGTGGTAATTTGCACATTCCTAGAAAAATTCACTTTTTTGCATTTTTCTAAGTGCCATGTGGTGCACATACATGCCCTTAGGTCAAGTATGTGCGCCACAAGTGCACACATGCATATTTCAGGGGTGCAACACGGTGTCCTTTTGGCAACCTTGCTCCCTTGAAATTTGCGAGTACCTATTGGCTACTCGCAAATTGCGCATGAAATTCCTATTCATTCCTATGGGTCTCTAGGCCCATAGAAATGAATGGTAAGCCATTCCTTATTTGTGACTCACAATTTGCAACTCCCAATTGAGGAATGCATAGGAATCGCAAAATGTTTGGAAAAACCTACATACATTGCATTTTGCAAGTCTATAATAGCTGATCTGTAAAATTCGCTATTATAGACTCGCACAATTCAATGTTGATACACCTGGCCCTAAGTTCCTTGCTACAGTATGCTCATTGTGGACACTATTTCTGTACCATTTGCCTATGTGTTTATGATCATTCCCTATATCTGGTACAAAAATAAATCAAACATCTTTTCTATTACTTGAGAAGTTAGGTTACTGTTTATACTAAACTTATAGACTGATTGGCTATAGACATTGATTTGCTATTCACTGTACAGAAATTTCCAGCTAAATTATTCATTGAGGGAGGCTAATTTACCTGACGTGAAGTTGCCGCCAGTTGGTTTCTCGCCGCCACCACCGCCGGAGTCATTGGAGAAGACGCACTGGTCTAGTGAAGGGAGGGCAGAGACCACACCTCCCAGCACCCCAAGCGGCGCACACGCCGCCTACAGCACCAGTTAGCGCCGGGAGGCGCACAAAAGAAGCACAGGGCTCCTGCATCGCGCGAATGTGCGCGGGCGTGCCCGCCAGCGACTGACAGAGGCCGGGCCGGGCCACCCCGCTTATTTCTGGCCTGCTTTTATTTCTGGCCTGCTAACCAGGACATTGACGTTGACCGAGGAGAGTGTTATTAACTATAAAAGTCACCTTTGCGACAAGCCCCAAATATGGGTAAACGAAGTGGGACACTACCACCTTGACCAGTCATTATGAGCTAACTATAACTAAGTATAGATAGCATGCTGGAAAGGGCAGTAAACATAGTCACTAATGAAATTTAACTAACTGAAAGGCAGCTGGCACTTGGGATTGAATCATCTCAGGGTGGCACCTTGTTAGGGGAGGCCCAAGTGGATACAGCTGCTCCCCTTTTACCCCGCAATGCGCAGTCCACTAATCGAAATAACAACCCAAGCAAAACAACGTGCCCGTGCCCAGGGTCTACTTTCAGCAATAAGGGCCCTGCTATTGAGTCATCTAATATTTACACTGCCGCCCTCTGTACTAAATGAGGGTTCCTCTTCAACTTCTGGGGCTTTAGGGACTAAGCACAAAAGGAAGATAATCAAAGCCACCCCAACAAGGAGGAAACAACCACCCCATACGAGATCATCTCGCACTGTTATGAGCTCTTGGTTACAGGCGCCCTCAAACACTCAGACAGCAGAGACTGCAGAACTTGTTTCCTATGGAGACCCAAGGAGGTCTATTGGCACTCAGACTGACGCTACAGTCCTTTTCGTTTCCCATAGTACCCTGGGCGAAACTTTCATTGATACCCTTGTGGACACTGTCTTTGGTCGCATCAAAGGTTTATTTGATATGAACTTTACTAATTGGTGGAAATGGCTAAACAGATTGGACACTCTGTCAAGTAAACTAAGTTTACTACTCAAAAGTGCCAAGCATGCTACTTTAGAGGGGTCTGACCCAAATTTGATAATTGATGGCACTTCTTGCCTCCCACGTATTTCTGCTCCAATACCACTAGCTACGACTGGGCCCTGTACTACTTGTGCTAAAGCTAAAGAGTGTTTTTTCTCAAAGATCACTACTGCTCAGGGAAATCCATCTACTGTTGGTGGTAATAGTGGTTTGCCTGTTACCAGGGCCGGACTGGGAACCAAAACCGGCCCTGGAAAAGTGCTCGGCCGCCCCCCTCCCCCCCTCCGGGGGTTGGGGGTGCCGCCGAGCTATTTGCCAGGGCCAGTTTTCTGCCGATTTTGTTACAGGGCCTGTTTTGCAGCTAAGCTGCAAAAACTGCCCTGTAACAAAATCGGCCCCCAGGGGCCCAAAACCGGCCCCCACCCGTGCGGCGCACCGGGGCATTGCCCGGTGCCTGCTACAGCCAGTCCGGGCCTGCCTGTTACAGCCCTATGTATGCCATCAAATACTAGCAGAATGACACATGAAAACCCAGACAGATTAAATCCGTGGGGAGGCAAAATATGTGCGAAGATTCTAGATCATGGGAGAATTTAAACCCTTCATGCCAGCAAAGATATACTGAGCCTACCACCGGCTTGTTGCCCCTATGTCAGTCCTTGCAGGGATGCCTCCCCTCAGGAACATCCAAATAGAGACATGGCACCAGTTGTATAATAAAAGCGTTGATTGGTTGTCAAAACACAAGGGGTTTAGGGTGGCAGATGCAAACAACATCATTATGGTCCACATGGTAAGCTGGGTAGGGTCGTCCACAAAAAATGTTGAAGGGGATTGTATTCTTATTAACTTTAGAAACTCAGAGATGGTTAGACTCCTATTAATGGTGCAGGAAGAAATACCCACTGGTTCAAGTAATATTTGGTCACTGCCACTGGGTTATTTCTACAAACTAATCGTGGGTTAAAAAATAAATTATGCACCACCTTTAATGATGCATAAAAGGTTTTTACCAATGTCTTCCCTAGACAAACAAGATTGACTGTCAGCCGCTCAGACACTTAACAAGAGTATTCCTGTACCTAAGGAGTATTCGTCTCGTGGGCCGCATACTCCAACCAGGACTGATAGCGACCAAACTTTAAACATACTACGATGGAATGGCGCTGGTCTGGCATCTAAAATAAATGTATCTGACTTGATTGAAATGGTCCAAAACCAGAACATCCTGATGATGCAAAAAACCTGGGCTACGCCGGACTTTTATTTGGAAGGGTTTCAATGTTTTAATATTGGTGACCCCTCCCTAAGGTTGGCTGCCCATCTGGAAGGCTCTCAATTTGGGTGAACATCTTGACAGGTGGTACGTAAAGGCTCTGGACACAAAAAATGAAAAGTTTCAGGCTCCGATTTACACAAGGGGTGTCTCCAATTGCTTAATTAATTTTAATAACCCTGGGGCATATTATCAAGGACGGGCGATACATTATCGCCGCTTTTATCAGCAGATAACTGCCGATAAAGCGGCGATAATGGGCTTGATAATATGCTCTATGAATTCCTATCGAAGCCCATGTTAGGTGTCTTCACATCTAGCATGGGCTTCAATAGTAATTCATAGAGCATATTATCAAGCCCATTATCGCCGCTTTATCGGCAGTTTCCTGCCAATAAAAGCGGCGATAATGTATCGCCCGTCCTTGATAATATGCCCCAATGTCCTTTACACTGTTCCTAATATGAATTTTATTAATCTGTATAATGTTATCTCAACTATACAAAGCCTGAAGGCTTTTGCTAATGTAGTTGGCATTTGCTTAGGGAGCGGGGGGATTTTAATGCCAGGATTCCTGGGGGAATAAACGAACGATGTATCCACTCAACAATGCACCCCGATGCAATAGGGGGATAGAATTGTTGGAACATGTATGTAACCACAACTTAATTAATGCTATGGAAATCGCTGCAGCACTTGACGAGGATAATTTCATTGAACTGATATATAGAGGCTGGGGCTGCGCCCCAACTATTGATTATGGTTTTATTTCCTCTACTTTGGAAGATTGTTTGTTAAATGCTGAGGTTATACCGACAGTTCATGGTGACCACAATCTTATCAAAATAACACTGACAATCACCCCCAAGCCCATATACACTAAGGAGTGTGGTGCTAGGAATCTATCACCATCCACTGATAATCTAAGATTAGTTTGGCGGGGTATTGATAACAAAAATTTGTTCTGTAAAATGGTATGTGAATACTCATCACTTATTGATACCTGTTTGACACTAAAAGACTATAATTCTGAGGTAATGAGCGCCTTTGCTCAACTGTGTGAGGGTATCAAACATCTGCTATCTAGGCCCTTAATGGAAGTTCAATTCGGACCTAGATGGTTTAATAGAGATTGTTCCTTGACCAATAGAGAGCTTCACAAGGCACTTTTAATGACCCCAGAGATTTGGTACTCATCAGGTCTCTGAGGCGCCATTATAAGTCAGTTATTAGACTAAGAAAGCATGACATTTTAAAAGAGCGCTGGGATAACCTCGCATGTGCCGCTGCTCTAAAAAACGGGAATGGATTCTGGGTGGCAGTTAAAAATATGAGGTCAATTGGTCATTCAGTGACCCCTATAAGTTGCAATATAACTAGCAACTCCTGGGAGGCACATTTCTGAAAAATCTATTCAGCCCCAACTGAAAAAATTGATTCTTATGAACATCATGCTCCTACCAGGATCGAAGTAACCCTGTCAGAAGTGGAGGAAGCTGTTCAACAAAGCTTGGGCAATAAAGCTCCTGGTCCAGATGGGTTTGCCCAATGATCTTATTAAAAACAAAGCCGACTTTTGGGCACCTCTTCTTTGAAACATTTTTAATAGATTAACCAGTGCCACGATCCCAAGTACTTGTCCTACTTGTATCATTGTACCTATTTTTAAACAGGGCGACCGATCTAACCCCAGTTGCTATAGACCAATCTCCCTGATTGATAACACACTGAAAATTTTAGGGAGGATTCTTTATAACAAGATAAGGTCATGGGCCGAGGAAGATCAAGTCTTACACTCTTGTCAATTAGGGTTCAGAAGCAAAGTGAGCACAGTTGAACAGTGTCTGAACCTAAATTTTGATTCTTGGCACGTAAACTGTAGCTCAAAAATCTCCTATTTATCTTGATTTTATGGACCTTACATCGGCCTTTGACTATGTCAACAGGTAACGCTTATGGTCTATCCTTTTAGGATATGGCCTGGATGAGGTTTTAGTCCATTTCCTAGCTTATTAGCACAGGGATTTGAATGCCCGGGTGAGGATCAGTAAGGAGGAGGAGGTATCAAGAGACATCAAAATTGACAGACGTGTTAGACAGGGGTGCGTCCTCGCACCCCTTCTCTTTATTCTATACATTAATGACTTACACATCTCACTATCAAAACTTACTAATGACATCACCAGAATAAATGGCACCATACTCCTCAGCCTACTGTATGCCGACGATGCAGTTTTAATAGCCCGCTTCCAATGCACTACGCACTTTAGTACAAGGTTTTGTAGATTTTTTTGGCTGTTTTAGATTTAAAGACTAATTTAAAAAAATGTTTTTAATGTCCTGTGGCCCGAAAAAACACATTATCAATACAATCATTGTGAATTCTGAATGTTTACACAGCACTTGAACTTTCCCTTACCTTGGGCTGGTACATTTATTTATTTATTTTATTTATAAAGTGCAGCAAACGGCACCTGGATTGACCATGTGGCACACAGAAGAAGTAAGTTCTCTAGAAGTATTAACACAATCCTTGGTTTACCACAGCCTAAAAGGACAGAAGTGGTTTTAGCTATAAAGAACATTTTTAAATTACAGTGTATCCCTACCACAACATATGGTGCTTAAGTTTCGGGCTTTACAAAATGTAACAGTATCCAGGGTGAAGAAAACAGATTTTGTAGGAAACTCTGGGCAGCCCCGATTTCTTCCTCTGTGTGTGTCTGTCACAAAGGATTGAAACAGCCCTATGTTGAAGATTTACATTAGGCCCCCGCCGGCCCTATTCTGGCTGCCAATTTGGAAAAACTCGGCAGCAACCTTTACTAGAGGCATAATAATTGACTGTCTTAAATGCGAGAAGGGCAGGATATACCTTGGCTTGCTGCCGTAAGAGAGAGCTTAAAAAGTGTGAAACTTCTGCATATTATCCAAAATCCATCTGATTCTGAGGATATAAACCAAAAAGCGTTACAAGAAGCTTTGTACGAACACTATAGTGATGCCAGACATGAGAAAGACGCTCAGAAAATCTCAGTTGTCAGGTATATGACCATTGAGGACACCTCCTATTTGCCAGCCCGATACCTTTAAAACCCATATGTCGTTGGGAGAGAGGACTGTTCTTCCACCTAAGGGGTGGTACTCTGAAATTTCTATTATGTTTCCCTCTAGGATATAATGCTAACCTTGAAGAATTGTCCTGCCTGTGCGATGAACGAAGTAAACAAACATCGTCACACTTTTTATTCTTTTGTAGTTACTATTCTAAATTCACAAAAGGATTCTTGAAGCCATTTTTTAAGAAACATGCTCTTACTGATTGCAAAGTTTCTTTGAAGGAAATCCTTAGATTGGAAGAAGATTAATTAATTTTACGTGTCGGCTCATTTTTGAAAGCAGCAGTATGCATTCGTATATCTATGTGTATTCCATAACGGCTGACTGAATTGTATATTAATCACATCAAGGTAAATGTTTTTTTTTAACATTTGTATTTTTTCTTTTTTTTTATATTAATTGTATTTCTGATGGAAGATACCCCACATAACTCATGGCCTATATTATAGACTGTTTCTTTTAAGATATTGCACTACCCCTTATTGATCATGTATGGCTATGGCTTTATTGTTTTATTTTATCTGTGCTTTTATGGATATATCATATTCGGATAAAGATTTTTGATTGATTGATTGATTGAGTCATTGAGGAGTTACTGTTTTCCCTATTTGCAGGACATAACGCTTATTTGCAGTGCGAAATGCTTATTTTCATGGTGTAATGCTTATTTGCAGGGCGTAATGCTGAATCTTGCATCTATAGAGGCGTGGCTAGGATACCACTGAGAGCTGAATGAATGTATATTGAGGAGACTTACTTAAGCGGGCAAACTCCTGGAGTTGAGTGTGGCACCAATTTCTTATGTTTCGACAGTCCGCATTCACAAATTTATCTTGATGTTTCCCGCTCCTAATATCTGTCAAGGGAGCAGCGGCCATTTTAAGGGGTTTCAGTGTGACCTATGAAGAGTGCTAAGAGCCTGGAATGTGCTTTCCTGGCATGAATGTTGAGCACTCTTCTCCTTGGAGGATTAGGGAACATGCCTGTGCACCTCAATAATTTATGTTTCTAGAGACTGCTATAATTTTATAATTTTATGATCCTAAACTGTTCTTTTTTAACATGCTCCTCTTCAGAGAGACTTGGATTTCGTCTGCACAGGAACATATATAGGAGCAGATCAAGGAAACTGAAACTGTCCATGAATTCTTCCCTCTCTAAGTCTGTGACTTCAATTGTCTTACAATACTTCAATAATGTTTTTGCAGGTTACCAATAACATGATGCCTTTGGCCATTCCTAGACCTATGTCTTCGTCCTCTACTTCTATGAACAATGTGACTTTCTCCTCTACAAATAAAAGGCAAGAAACACAGTCCTCTTTCCCTGGAGAAGCCATTGTCACTTATCTCCATAGAAATGTCAGATGAAATAAGAGTTTTACAAACATTTGTGGATGAAACTAATAAGTGCATTCAGCTTTTAGATGACAAGTAGTCTGTTATTGAAGCAAGTTGTTTCTCCTGTAGAACAGAGAGTCGGTGACATTCGTGATGAAATGCATAAAATTGCCTCAATGTAAAAGGTGATAATACTTTTAAAGCAGCAGTCTGAGGATTTGCAAAATATAAATAGCACCAATAACCTATGTATTTATAGCCTTTCAGAAAAAATTGATGGTAAAGATCCAGTTTCCATCTTCACCTCCTGTTTACCGCGATTACTAGATTTACTGCTGCCTACATTATTGAAAATTCATACACCGCACAGTCTTGGGCAACACGCACCTTCCACTCCCTACTCACTAAACCTAGGGAAGTTACTATCACATTTATGCTATTCATAGACTTCTTTACAGTTCTTAATGCTGCTAAATCTAAAAAGCAGTTACTATTGTCAGGTAAGAAGATTTTCATAACACAAGATGTTTCTAAGGCTGCAACTTATAGACAAAAGGAGTTCCTTGATCTTTGTCCTGCTCTTCGTTCTCAATGAGCTCATTATGGAATACTACATCCGAGCTTATGCTGAGGGACATACCAAGACAAAACTGTCACTTATGATGAGTCTATGAATCTCAGGAAATTTCCACAAACTCATACGATGGATATCATGGATACAGCTGAACCTTCTTACTTGATACTTGTGGTAAATGTGGCCTATAACATGGTTGTTTGATTCAGCCTGGTTTTACAATACAGTTGATTACTTGAATTTGTTACTTGTTTTTCTCTGTTCTCACAATATTTTTCTTGTACACTAACTTTTTCCCCCTATCTGTCATTATGCTCCATCAGATGCTCTGCAATGTGCCTTCTTTCTTCTTTGTGGTCAACAAGCCCATTTCTTAGTTAGTCAACTTATTGAGGAATGTTATTTCAGTCATCACTTTTTTGATATGTTATTTCTCTTTTCTCTCTCTTCTGTATCTCTTACACTCTTTAATTGTATTTCCTTTACCTATGTATGCCTTCTTGCTGTTCTTCACTCCCCCTGATATTTCTTTCCCTTTTGGATGATTTCTTCTATGGAGTGTCTCCTCTTCATTCTATTATTCATGCCTATGTTTCCTGAAGACCACTTAAGTAATCTTTTTCTAAGTCTTCACAATTTCTTTGGATACTTTCATGGAATGTTAAATGTTTTATTAATCCCATAAAAGACCAAGAGTTTAAAAACACTAAGACAATTATTATCCTGATTTAGTTTTTATTACGAGAGACTCTCCACAAAGAACTTCAAGCTGTAAAGCGTAAGCGTGGTTGAGTGGGTTCTGCTTTGGCATCTTCAACATCTACTAAAACATTTGCAATCCAATAGGACTTGCATTTGGGAGAGTTAGAGCAATTGGTGTTGTAAATGACAATGCCATTTACTTGGTGAACAACCTTTACAACGAAACTTTTACAACGCACTACCATTACAACGCGGTCATTACAATGCAAACCATTACAACGCATTGCGCTGGGGGGCGCTCTAGGATAGGAAATAAGTTTAATTTACTATCCAACACCTTCCCTAGTGTCCACGGGGACTGGTGTTGGAATAGTAAATTAAACTTTTCACTATCCAGCACCCCAAAGCGCTATGCGTTGTAATGGATTGCGATGTAAAAACCGCGTTGTAAAGGCAGGCATTGTAATAGCCTGCGTTGTAACGTCATACATCCCATTTACTTATGTGTTTTGATTTGCAGTGCAGTGGCCTTCGGAACCTTATAGGTGTTTAGCAATACAGTAAATTTTCCTGGGTGCTGTGCTGCCTGGGATTGAATAGATATACAATTACTATACAGTGGATCATTAAGGTTGAATCAGGAATACATGCTTGCCCCTGGAAACATATAAAGACACATTGCAAGCAGTAGCAGCTGCCACTGAATGGGGGTGGTGAGGTCGGGTGGTGGTGAGGCGGAGGAAGAATGCAAAAAAAAGATGCACTTACATGTGTACGGCCAGCCACCGCCTCTCCGCCGTCCTTTTCTCCTTTCCGGCAGCAGGAAACACACAGCCTTCCAGAATCCCTTAGCCAATCTAGACGCTGCATGCCAGCAGCCTGGGATTGGTCTGAGCATCGTGATCTGGCGCTCAGAGAGGGCTGGGAGGTTGTGCATGTTCTCCGCCCGGGCTGTGCAATACAGCCTGGTGGAGAACATACAAAGTGTGCATGATTGTCATGCACAATACAAAGTGCGCATGACTGTCATGGGCACTTAGAAAGTGCCTACCACTCATCCCCAGTGATGAACAGCCCAGCCCCAACCCCTCATCAACTGAGCCAATACAGTAAAAAAAATTATAATAATGTTGCTTTATTATCAATTTAGTTTTCCGTTTAGAACTGCTCAGTGAGCAGTGGGGAGACACTCCTTCACCTTAGCGGAGGAGCCTCAGCTGAATTCTAGGCTTTTTTTTAAATGCACAAACAGAAAGGCAAGTGCCTTGAAGTAAGTGAACAGCACTACAACATTTTTTGTGCAACTGCGTAACAAGCGTATTGAACAGCCTGAAGAATGTGTGTGATGGGCAAGTTCTGCCTACCACAATAAGATGAGAGATTTGACACACCTCACGCTAAAAACTTTGCACTGAATTTAGAAGCACAATTGCTTTAGCAGTGCATGAACCTTCCTCTATTTCAGTTCATGGACTACCACCGTTTACTGTGTTGTATTGCATGTATTGCAGCCTTGAAATAAATGTAACTGCATTACCCTGTATCCATTTAAATAAAGGAACAGTGATGTTTAACTGAAATGCGACTCCTATGCCTCCATCCCCGACTGTAGAGGTTATGGAATAATGCAAGAATTGGCTTAACCAATAGGTCTTACCTTTGGGACCTTGTAAGTGTTTAGCTATGCAACACATTCTCCCACAGGGAAAATATCTGTAATGGAACTAGTGCTCACGTAAAGCACTTTAATAGTAATACCTTTATTTGCTCTATATAAAAATGCAAAAAACAAAAAGGAATGAAAGGAGACGTGCTTGCAGGATTTTGAGATGGGGGAGTAAAAAAGATGCACTCTGTAGAGTGATTAAGTAAAGCATATTTGTATGTGAGCGCGGTCCGGCTGAGATTGATCGGGGCGATGAAGTACAGAGGGAGTGTAAACGAAAGCATGAACACTTTGTGTAATGCTTAAAGCAACAATATTCACAGTCACTTTCCAGCGTAACTAAATACATACCAAAGATAAGCACAATGGCTTTGAAGAAGAAAAAAAGCTTTGAAGTGCTTGGCTCTGCGCACCCTACTGCTACATAATGACTAATTGGGAGCTGCCATAAAAGAGCAAAAATTGCTTTTTAAGGATGCTTTAATGTCCAGATGAGCTTCAAATATTTCGTGTTTAGATCACAATTACATATAGGTACCCTTTTTAATTGGTAATAAAGTGTCCGGTTATTACATTTTGTATATATGTTGCAATAAGCAGCTTTTCAAAAAGTATATTGCCATTAATGGCGTCAAACACATACCAACTCTTCCTCAAGAATAAAAATACCAAGCAGCACAAAGACATTAATTAAACAAATGTACAAAATGCATTATACGTGAAATCTGGAGTGTTCAGCTTGTTAATTTTCCTGAAAACTAGGCTACCAAAACCACACTTAGGGCCTTATTACGAGTCTGGTGGTCCAGGGACCGCCAGACTTGCTGGGATGTGGCGGTGGCAGTCCAGCCACTGCGGCACTGGCGATCGGACCGCCATATTATGAGTTTGGAATTTGGACCGCCATTTGACCGCTGCAACTACCATGGAATCGTGTTCCCTGGTGGTGGGGCAGCAGTCAGGGGCTCAGAGTATGCTGGTGGTGTTGCTGCAACACCGCCATGCATATTTTGAGTTTCCCAACTGCCAGCCTTACCTGGTGGTCAGCACCGCTTTGTAAAGCTGTCAGTGGGAAAACTTGCCCCATTCAGCAGGGTTACATGTTGTGCTCCAATGCGTGCAAGCACCCCCACCCGCCAGTTCCAGCATTACATGGACTTTACAGTGCATGCCGTGCTGGAATGCGCTGTGGCAGTCCCATGGTGGAAGAGTATTAAAGGCTCATTAAGCCTTTTTACTGCACAGCTGCTGGACTGCCACACTGCAACACATCAGACGATTTGTATCGTAATCTGGTCAGCTGGGAGTGTTTGGGTTTGTCAGTGCTGGAGCTGGACGGTGGTGAACTGCCCCACTCCTACACTGCCCTCAGAGGAAAGCAGAGGACAGAAGTTGTAGTATACTGAATGCATATATTTTTAAGTTCATACTTTTATTTTTAAAGCAAAATGCATGTCCCAGAATGCAATTTTCTTTTGGCTAAAAAGCTGTAGATCTATAAGAAAGGAGAGTGGCCCCACTACTCCAAGAGACATGGGGCCAGATGTAGGAGCCTAAATACCGGTCGGTAACGGCCGATTTCGGCCGTTACCGACCGGTATTTAAGAATCGGCATGTAGGGGCATTTATTTTACAGATTCGGTAAATTTACCGAAACGGTAAATTTACTGATTCTGTAAAATACCGAATCGGTAATTTTACCGATTCGGTAAATCCAAATGTAGGTGGGACTCTTCTGAGTCCCAAAGGCCATACAGATTCGGTATTTTACCACCCAATTCGATTGGGTGGTAAAATACCGAATCCAGGTGTGCATGCACATGTGTGCATGCACACCTATGCCATGTGACAGACAGACATGCCCTTAGGGCATGTCTGTGTGCCACATGGCACACATGCCTGTATTCGGGGTGCTAGAGGGTGTCAAAGTGACACTCCCTGCACCCTTGCAGAATTCGGTATTTACCGATTCGGTAATTACTGAATCGGTATTTCCCATTGATTCCTATGGGCTTCACAGCCCATAGAAATCAATAGGAAATACCGATTCGGTATTTACCGAATCGGTAAATACCGAATATTAACGATTCGGTATTTCAACATCTGGAAATACCTACATCTCCCCCCTTCATATTTACCGATTCATAAATACCGAATGGGTAAAATTCGGCATTTATGAATCGGTAAATGTATAAAACTAGCCCATGGTTCCTTGAACGAATAATATAATAAACAAAATAATTCTCTTGGAGAAGTGACCTGTCAGCTCAATCCCACTCCACTATATCAACTAACAGGAGTCACTCACTCTCAATCTTAAAAGGACCCAAAAGACAATTGAATAAAATAAGTTTAATGATACATAAATTGCAGAAACCATATCACAATAAATACAATTTATATAGTTAAAACAATTTTCCTAGACAAATATTACAGACTAAGTGCAAAACATCACAAATTGGAGAGACAACATTCCAGACATCAATGTTCATCGTTAATTTGAAGAAATCAATAAGAAAAAGTGCAAAGTGTCACAAATTATTCATTGTTTCTCAAATTTAACAAAATCAAAGGGCGTCAACGCTTTTCGGCGGGACAACAATATAAAACCACCTTGTTCAGCACAATAGTGTAAGTCTCTCTCTTATAAGGCAGTATTCACCTACATGAAAAGTAAAACAAATAAACATCAAACACAAAATTATTTTTATACAAACATAGTAAAAATTAGTTTAACAGCTTACTCATGTAGATTATGACAGATATTTTTACATAATATATTTCATTATGGAACCATAACATGTATTAGACACAACTGCTTTGGGTCCGATTTATAATTGCCAGAAGGGTCCATATCAAACCTGTGACCATTCATTCATTCATTTATTCATCATCAGACATAATGTCACATTCCTACTTAAATAATCATTGCACTCACCCGGATTCTATGGTTGTTGCTATGGGTGAGCGACCCTATTGACGGTCACAGATCTGGTCATCTGCATATAAAACTAGAGGTCAAATAAGAGACAATAAAATTATTAAGATGATGCCTCTGTTTTTTAGAACTCCTACAAATAGTCACCAAGAATGGTAGGATATGATTACCTTCTAATGAACTGGCAGCTCTCATTAATACTGGAGAGTTAAAGTTTCAGAGGTCCACAACGTGTTTCATGGGGATATTATGAGCAAGAGATTTTTATACCTGCATTCCCGGGAGCGATTCCTGAGGTCTGTGATATCCTCATGGAAGTGGGTTGAGTTTAAAAGACCTAGGGAAGGGGGAAGTGTATTTTAAATTCCTCTTCAAAAGTATATCCCCTACCTCAACCCATATTCTGTGTAACACGTACCTTAGTTAAGATCTCAATGTTTGAGTTAACAATCCAAGACGTGGTGATGGGGACTGATCAGTCCTCCACTAAGATAAAGGTCCAGGAGGTGACTACCTTCTCAGGAACATATCAATAAGCTATTGTAAGTCTAAAAGAATGTAAAAGAAATATATTGTTGGCAATAACCTAAACTAGTTCTCACAAATATAAGAAAAGATATTCATTGCCCATAATGCCTAACATATGAATAACGAGGGTGCCTACATGGGCATATTTGAAGAAGGCTTGAAGTACTTCAGGTATCTTTTCCTATAGTGGATAAAATCATAATAGACAAACAACACCGTCCAATACCAAGAACACCAAAAGTTGCCGCATTGGGTGTTAAAATATCACTATAACTTTGGTCACTAAGGGTCAGATGTACAACCACTTTGCATGCGCAAAATCGGTTGCAAAATGATTAGCGTATGCAAAAATGCCCATATACAATGTACGAAAGGCTGCGAGCAAAACCGACTAGCAAAAAAGTGACAGCTTTTTGCGTCCCCAAAATTGCGAGTCGCAAATTGCAACTTACAAAATCGCATGAACTAAGCAGTTGCAAATTTTGACTAAGTGCAAATATGCCCATTTGCGCGTGCAATTTACCACTAACCAGACGCAGGTGGTAATCAGGCCCAACCTATAACAAACAGTCCAAGAATGCATCAGAAACCTTTCCACAATGGCTGCCCTGTACTTGTTAGCGAGGAGGGGCACATCATGGCGGCCCTGCAGAGGAGTGTTGGATTCCAACCCACTTGTCCCACACCACAGAAGCGAGGATGGCCCCAGTCCTCTATCCCTATTCGGACCGCTATATGCTCTTTATCACACAGCGTAAATACAGCCAGAACAAGGGGAGAAGGTGGGAATAGTCCAACAAAGAGAGAGAGGTCCCAAGACTCTTTCGTGGCTCAGCTAAGCAGACCCAGAAGGTGTAAAAATATAGGTCTTCTATTCTGCAGAGGGGAAAAGAAAAGAAGAGACAAAGAGACCAGACTTAATCCCAAAAACAATGTCCTCTCATCTGTACCACTCACAGAACATACCCAATATGCCCAACACAACCCTGTTCCCCTCCTTACTTGTGGTGCCCAGCTGAATTGTCTGTGCAAGAGTCTTCTAGGATATCCTGGAGTTTCACAAACGACTCCTGAATCCAAATCGTGGAAAGAAGAATAACCAATGGACACCCCCTTACAAAAGATCCAGGTATAGGGGAAAAAAGTCTCCAGACTAAAAAAAACCCCGCTGTAGGTTATCATACAAAGAATCGTTATTCCTTCATAACGATTAGTTAAGATGTGGCCACAAAACTAAAGCAAAGGATTCTTAGAACAAACACGCCCGAAGCTCTGAGCTCCGTAATTGCGTCCAAATAACACACAATGAGGTGTACCGGCTACAAAAAGTCCGGAAACGGGTGATTCCGTGCGGATGTAACTACCCGCAAAACACAACACACACTCCCGTTTACTAGACAAGTTCCAAAGTAGCAACACGGTGCAGGTCAACACAGCATTCGTATGTCAGTATATTTTCCAGACAGCACACAATAGTCCGTGTGTATCCAAAAGTAGTCCGCCTCGAACCCGAGCAGAGCGAAGCCTCGCTCCGCCACAATCCAATCCAAGAATAAGCGCCCAAATCCACAGAAAGTCCTCCGTGGACCGCAATACCCAAAACCTGGAAGAACCCAACCAGGCTAGAAACCAAGCACTGATCCCGAGTGCTGGCTCCCCTGATAAGACAAGAAAAGAAGGAGGGGCTGCAAAGGGGAGGAGGCTACCTCCATGACTGAAACAGAGAGAGGACATCGCCAGCACACAAAACAGAGGAAAGGAAAAGGATGGAAAAAGCAGCTAACTCCCCTGATTCCCAACAAGGTGGAGGAGACAGGAGAGGATATTCAGTGTCAGGCTAACATTGTTGGATAAGACAGAGGAGGAGATTTATGAGCAGTTCAGTCTTAGTAGCAGTGTCATACTAGACCTTATAGACACCTTGAAGCCACAACTTGAGAGCAGAACCCTGCGCAACAATGCAATTCCCAAACATGTGCAGGTCTTGTCCTCCCTCCACCACTTGGCCACTGGTAGTTATCAGGATGTAATTGAAGTGGCTGGTGGTGTGTCTCAGAGTGTACTTTCAAGTTTTTTTCCATAATTTCCTATACGCCATGCTATATCATATCCATCAACACATATACATGCCCAGAGATGATGAGGAAGTATACCAAACAAAACTCGATTTTTACAGATTACCAAGGTTCCCACAGGTCATAGGCTGCATAGATGAGACCCATGTGTCCGTATGTCTCCATCCCGCATTGAATACGTCTTCCGTAAAGGAAAAGCAAACATTTCCTCAACGTCCAAGTTGTGTGTGACGGTAAAAACATCATCACAATCATTGTAGCCAAATTCCCTGGAAGCACCCATGATGCTTACATTTTCAGACACAGTGGTCTATACCTAAGGTTAGAAAGAGGTAAATTGATGATGGATACCTCCTAGATAATGTTGTTACCAGTCCCCAGATAAATGTGTATACACTTGTATGTCTGTAAGCATATAACCTCACCATCACATATCTCACAACAGGTGACAGTGTGTATGCCCTGCGTCCATGGATCCTCAAGACGTATCTGTCTCCCAACAATATAAATTAATGGCGGGTCAACACGGCTCACAGGTGCATAAGGACAATGATTGAGCATACTTTTGGAATCATGAAATCGCGCTCCAGGTGTTTAGGTGTGGCGCTGCGGCCAGGGCGACTGACGCTGGAATCTGGGGACCACGGTTCGATCCCTGGCTCCGGCGGCAGGTTAGCCCAGCACCATGTGACTCTGGGCAATAGCTCGCTTAATCTTCCCGACGGCCCCCAGCGCCTAGAGACCCTTACGGGTGATTGTGCGCTTTACAAATGTGGACTTTACTTACTTTACACAAGAGTCGGGGAGCTCTGAAGTATGCACCAGAGACAGTCTGTAAAATCGTGGCAACATGTGCCATGCTGCACAACATGGCCTGCAGGGGTGGAATGTCCATGGTTGTGTCTAACACAGATTTGGAGGATGAGGAGCCTGGAACACCGGAACTACATCAAAGGGATGGTAGCGCTGCAGCAGAGGGCAGAAGGCACAGGGACCAGATTGCCAACAACTATTTTTGAAAGGTATGTGCACATCAGTTAGACACTCACCTGTACATAGGACAGAACAATTTGTGACTATCAATTGGTACTTTATTGTGCAGGCATCCATAACCAAACTAAGACCAACATGTCCATAAAGTAAAAAATATAATCAGTTTGGGTCACCACAACATATGAAGGATATTGTAGAATAATATTGTGTAGTGAGCCAACACAGTTCATTTTTTGCTCCTCCGAGCAGCCTGGCCAGAGCTGCCACTGCCCAAACAAAGGTGCCGACTGCTGCTACAGCGCATCACAGGTGTCTCCATAGCTGACACGCTGCTGCTGTTTACATCAAAATGAATTTTCTACATATTAGTATGCCTTTTAAAAACAGTACTATATACCATGTAAAAAACGTGTTTTCTAAAAGGTGAAGGGTTATAAATGCAGAGAAGCATTGCCTAAGACCAAGTAATTTTAAAATTGGCTGGACCCATCTTCTTTTTTGCACAGAATACAATTTACAAAAATAAAACAACATGTAATGTATACTGTTCAGAGAAGTCATCACTGGGGCATTTTTTCATAACAATAGACCAATCATTCATTTCTGGAAAACGTTTTAGTCTCTTTAGGATTCCCAATCTGAATCTGGTCAAAGGAAATCTATCATACCCACCCTAAACAGTTTTCAAATAAGGCTGCATACTATAGGTTGTTAAAACAGACTGGTTTGCCATTATTGTGGGCTTCAAGATTTCTGTATCTACTCTGAGCTCATCTAGTAACATCAGGCATTTTTCCTTAAGAACTTTTCTTGTTACACCAGTCATTGTTTTAGGCTTATTATAAAATTCAGGGTGGCCACGATCACGATCAAGCATAAATTTATCAGCATACTTTATCCATGGTATGTTGGATACCTGTTCAATTTTAAAACAGTCTTTTAAAATGTGCCAATTAAGAAAGGTCTTTGCTGATGTCCAGATTCTATACCATAGCAAGATAGGCTCTATTTTTATAAGATCTGCTATATGTTAGACACCTAGGGGGTCATTATGATGACGGGCGGCCATAAGGGTGGGGGTCCCGATCAGGGCATTAGGATGCGCCCACCACACAGGCGGGCGCATCCTGTATATTTACCATTGCGGCGGGCGGGGCAGAAATCTCATCTCCGCCCGCCGCAATGGTAAAAGTGCAAGTTGTGCTTTTCTAAGCGCAACATGACAGGCACCGCGCGGTGCCTGCCATGTTGCACTTAGAAATGCGGGGGGTACCATAGGTACCCCACAAGAGCACCCCCCAAGCCACAGACTCCTAGGGGGCCCGCAAGCGTCCCCCGCAGGGAGTCTCCGCATGCCTTTCCGTGGCGGCATTGCCGCCACGGAAAAGCATCAGCAAAAGCCCATTGTAATATGGCGGACGGTGTCTAACAGACACCGCCTCCATATTAATCATTTTCCGCCATGGCCGCAAGGCGACCGCGGCGGAAAAAAGGCGGGTGGTATTTCACACCGCCACGGTCCCCTCCGCCAAGCCTAATATGGCGGGGGGGAACTGGGCAATAGATGTCTGGGCGGATTTCCTCCGCCAGGCTGGCGGTGGCCACCGCCAGCCTGGCGGAGGAAATCCGCCCGACATCGTAATGGAACCCCTAGTTCGGAGTGGCATACATATGATGAGGTACTGTTTGGGATTGCCAATAAAAATCCTAAAAAAGCATTCCCGACTACTTGTAATACAAGCGACTCAGAGAAACTCCAAACACCTGAGCCATATATGGCTGTGGAGACCACTTAGTCTGAAAAATATGAAATACCTCTGCTGGAGGATGTCTGCCCAGTTTTCTTGCAAAGTTAACTAAGGCCACAGTGATTTTCATAAACATTAGTTTCCTTGCTTGTATTGCCTGAGTCCAGGTTCCCTTTTGCTCAAATAAAATTCCTAAATACAAGAAGATTTTGTGAACTCAACCTTTTTCTTGTCAATAAAAATGTCCCTACATTTATAGCTGCCAGCACCACATCTCATGACATAGGTCTTTGATGTATTGACTCTAAGTCCAAGATTATGCATGAATGATGAAAAGCCACTATCCTTTGAAGGCCAAGCCAACCTGAGTTCATGACATCAAGACGGCATCGTCCGCATACAATAGGGCCGGTTTGGGCCGTCTGCTAATTTGCGGGAGGTCTTGGCACTGGTTCACCAGCGCTGGGCCTAATCCAATAATGTATCATGTAAATAGGAATGAGGCCAGCCCTCATCCATGCCTTACTCCTCTCTGCATCTTAAATGGTTCAGTGCACTCCCCCGACACCATGTTGCACCCTCGCCTTTGCGTCATTATATAATTGCCTCAAGAACTGTATTATTGGGGGTTCCACACTTAAGTCTTCCACAATCTTCCATATCTTATCCTGGATTACACAATCAAAGGCTGTTGTGAGCTCTACAAATACTAAGAACCAACTGCCCTGCTTTGCAAGTGTATATTTCCCTATGATAATATTAAAATTTAAACTCTGCTCAATAGTACCTACACCTTTGCGGAAACCGAACTGTAATTCTAAATATGATCTTGGTATCTTCAGACCAGTTCTGTAGTCTTATACGCAGGATACGCCCTACAACTTTAACCAAGCAATCTAACAAAGAAATGGGACGGTAGCAACCCGGATCATGGCGATCACCTTTTTTTTAAATTGGAACCAGAGTTGATTCTGAACAGCTATTTATAAAATGAGAAGAGCAGCTTCGTGATATTACCCGGTTCAAAGTGGGCCCCATAGCAGGAGGTTGTATTTATATAAATCTACGGGGACACCATCAGGCCCAGGAACTTCCTCCCCATACTAGCCGTTAAGGCACAGTTAACCTCATCCAGTGTAAACTGGAGATCGATGAAGCTGATGTGCAATGGAGCTGCATTATGGTGTAATGGTTGGGTTCCCGTAGATTTTTTATGTATGGGGCATTTATACATATTGGAGTAATGTTCCACCCACTGTTCTTCTTTTATTGCCATCTCAATTGAAGGGGCATCCTGGGTTGCCAAAAAAGGGACTTTAACTGCCTTCTAGCATTCTGTGCTATCTTTTGATTAGTAGGCTTTGTGCAGCGCTTTCCAACCTTCTTTTTTCATTGATTCTTTCTGCTCTCTAGGTGCATGTTTATATGCCCCCCTAGCTATTCTAATATCATTTTAATTTCTAGTGACTTTATGAATCTCACATTTTAATCTGAAGTATGCCTGAGTGCATTTAGTGTCAAACCACCCTTGTTTTTTATCATTCAGATTTTGTTTTTTCTCAAAATTTGGGCCTTTTTTACAGCTCTTGATATCTGCTGATATGAATCTAGGACATTATCATGAGCAGATTATTCATCTAAACAAGATATGAAGGGAGTTTTACATTTGGTAACTACTTGTTTTGTAATTTTGCTGGAATCTACCATCTACCATCGCAATGAGTATCCATTTGTTTTGCCTAAGGCTATCTCCTGTGACACATAAGAAGTTTTACTTTTAGAATGTAACTGTTTGTGTGGTAGAATGAATGAAATACTTAGTGGGAAGTGGTCACTTAAAGCATTTTTGTGGGTTACAAAAGACTTAATTCCATCTGAATGTCTATTTGACAACAATATGCAGTTAATAATCGTAAAGCAACCTCTTCCATTAAAGGTAGGCCTGAGGAGGACCAAGGGAGTACATACCTCATTGTCAAATCCCAAATCAGAGCCAAACATAACTTTATGTAAAAGTTCCCCATATTTGGTATGTCGAAAAAGCGGGACACTCGTCCCATCCTCAGATGTGAACCCACAACGTTCCACCCATCTCTTGGACATTGGGCAGAATTAAATTCCCTGCCTCAACCTATGAACACATCTTTTGCGGTATCATTTTGACAAATTTTTAGATCCTGATCCAATTTTTCCATTACAATTCCAATCTGTTCAGTTGGCACATTATTATAAAAATCTATCAGGACAATACAGTACAATCTATCAATGTGGAATGCAATTAATTGATAACATACCTCCTCTTTTTCATTTCAATTTTCCTCATATTCACAAGATTTGATATGTATGTCGATAGCCCATTCTTGGACCTTCCATTCTCCACTGAGATGTCTGCAGTATGATAGGTTTTATACTCATTTATATGAACACATTCTTCTGACCAGGTTTCTTGTGGCATATTATGTTAAATTATTTCAGAATAAAATCCACCCACAAAGAGTTGGTAAACTTTGAGCGAACACCTGAAATATTCAAAAAGAATAGATGACAAAAGTCTGCATTCTAATTGCCCATGGTATTTACCTCTATTATATTGTCCGGGGGATAAATAGAGAGTGTTACAGGGTTTACAGAATTGACTTGAATGGCTGTAGTATCCTCAGTTATGCCCGGGATTCCTACTATATGGTGAAGATTTGTTTGAGGTATTCTTGGGGATTCCATCTCATTTACTACATCAAAACTTATGCCTTGGTCAGTGGTGCATATACTTGGCTCAGTTGTCATTACACTGCTGCATTTTTTAGTCAGTCTACCTATTCTAAAGTATGAAGGGTGTCAAATCGATTACAAACTGGGACGTTATATTTATAGTGTGCCCTATCCATGTGATTCCTACCATTGAGTCTAAAAATAACCTAGGGGTAATGTATTAATACCCTGTGTTTCAATAGCACCGTTCCCTGCTCTCCTCAATATTGTTTGGACTAAGTATGGAGATTTTAATGTAAGAACCACACAGTCTCCTCGGAGCGTTTTACCCAGCTGAATCTTCTGGCCATCTTGAATTCTGCAAACAGTGCTTCAGTTAACCCGGTTTTTGCACCCAGCCAATGTAGAGGTTTATTCCTCAGCACATCCCAAGTTTCATAAGCCGGTCCCGGTCCTGACAATACTGGAATATTAGTCAGGATTATCGTATAGGGAGTAGCTTCTGGTGGTAAATCTAGGCGAGCCAACTCTGGTAATTGTCTAACTTCAGTTGGAGACATAATGGTAGAGACATTAGTTGGTGGTATAAGTGACTGATTCCGACCATCAGATCCCTTCACCTGTTTTTTTTGTCATTATGTACAGGAGAGGGACCAGAAGGAAATCTAGTCAGTCCAATTAAAGTATTTGTGCTGGGGTTGGTTGTACAATCCACTTGGTTAGGCCTTAATGGTGGTTTAGAGGTCTGTCTCAAAGATATCCCTTTATCCCTATTTACTATCATATCGTCGTAGCCCATTGCCACAGTGATGGAATAGTTAGTGTTACCTAGATGGTTTTTCAAAGTCGCCTAAATTATTATTAGGCTCTCAGTTAAATTCGCTAGGGCATCGCGTATGTAGTTAGCTGTCTTAGCCAACTTTACAGTTAGTTTGCTTAGATCTTCCTTCGGATTATAGGGCCGGATATGTGTGGTTAGACCCCCACCTTTCCTACCTCAGATGAAGCTAATGCTTTACTCTGCTTGGCTGTCTTATTATGGGGTCGATTAGGATGGCGGACGGAAATGGGTACTGTCCGCCATGTTCGGGGAAATTTTACTCCCGGCTGCGCCGCGGAGAATCCGCGGTTGCGATTAGGATATATATGTCACGAAACTCCGACCGCGGCGGACGGATCATAACAAACACCGTCCGCGGTGGACGGAACACATCAAACTCCGTCCGCGGCGGACGGAGCCTATTGAACAGCCACCGCCGCGGACGGAAATGACCGCGGAAAAAGACACATTTACCGCCATACCTGTGAATACTCCGTGTCCGCAATTAGAATAAATCCGCCTGTACCACGGTACGCACAGCCATCCACGTCCGCGGCGGAAAGAATGCAACGATAAACAGTGCATCACTGCGGAAGGCCAACATGCACAACATCCCTAACGTCAAACAAATGTCAGAAAGTGTACCGCAAGTACAAAGCAAACATACGAACATTGACAAGGCCCCCCCCCGGATACACCAACACCAAGCACAAGCCACCATGACACGCCCCAAGTACCCAATAATGCACACTAGTCAACACGCCCACCTACCACCTGACTGGCAACAACCATTGAGACACGACTATAAAATGACACCCACACACTACCACAATCCTTTGGATCACAGCATTGCTGCTAGCAAGAGGCCCTAATCGATATACAGCGTACTCAAATAGAAGACACACAACCACCACCCTACCACACCCACCACACAAACACCCACCACACCATTCCTACACATCACACACCACACACCTGCACCCCCCAACTCACTCAACCCACACACTGAGCACCACACACCATGGCACCCAAAAAAAAACCTAAATTCACGGAGACCGAGTTGAAGGTAATGGTAGATGAAATCATCCGTGTTGAGCCCCACATCTTCGGGGCCCAAGTCTATCAGATGTCCGTGGCGCAAAAGAACCACATGTGGGACAGGATCGTCAGTCGGGTGAATGCGTCAGGGACCGTGCCGAGGACGAAGCATGAAATTCAGAGGCGGTGGCATGACCTGAAGACCCGGGTGAAAGGCATCCGCGCAAAAAACTATGCAAGAGCCAATCATACTGGCGGTCGAACACCCCCGGAGCCCATACCCTACACCGATTGGGAGGAGAAGGTGCTGGTGATACTTCACCCAGAGAGCCTAGACGGACTTGATGAAGGAGAAGAGGCTGGTAAGTACAAACCAAGCACCACGATCAGTACGACATGGTCAAGCTCACACAACTGAGAAGACACATCTCCTACGCCCCAACCCATGCACGTCTAACACCTACTCACCAACATGTACATGGCTACCAACAAGCCCCCATGTTCACGGGGAGGGTGGTGGTGGTGGAGGGTGGGGTGTGTGAGAGGTCAAAACTACAACTCCCAACAGGCCCCCATGTTCACGGGGAGGGTGGTGGTGGTGGGTGGAGGGTGGTGGAGGGTAGGGTGTGTGGGGTGTGTGAGAGCTCACAACTACAACTTCCAACAGGCCCCCATGTTCACGGGGAGGGTGGTGGTGGTGGAGGGTGGGGTGTGTGAGAGGTCAAAACTACAACTCCCAACAGGCCCCCATGTTCACGGGGAGGGTGGTGGTGGTGGGTGGAGGGTGGTGGAGGGTAGGGTGTGTGGGGTGTGTGAGAGCTCACAACTACAACTCCCAACAGGCCCCCATGTTCACGGGGAGGGTGGTGGTGGTGGAGGGTGGAGGGTGGGGTGCGTGAGAGGTCAAAACTACAACTCCCAACAGGCCCCCATGTTCATGGGGAGGGTGGTGGTGGTGGGTGGAGGGTGGTGGAGGGTAGGGTGTGTGGGGTGTGTGAGAGCTCACAACTACAACTCCCAACAGGCCCCCATGTTCACGGGGAGGGTGGTGGTGGAGAGTGGGGTGTGTGGGGTGTGTGCGACAGGACACAGAAATGTGTACAAATCTATATGAACATGTAATGTCCACATTACTGACCAGCTCTATCTTGTCCCTCAGGTGATCGTGAACTGACTGGGGAAACCAGCACCCGGCCGCAAGCCTCGCCTCCCACACATACCGGACTCTCTGGGGACGATGACACAGGCAGCTCCGGTGCGGAGGATGGAGCGGGCCCAAGCAGACAGCCAGGGCCATCTGGCTCACAGGGACTCCCGGGCCCGACAACTGTCGCATGTGTGACTCCAGCGACACCTGACTCTGTGATCTGCAGAGTCCCCACCACCACCACCACCACCACCACCACCACCAGTACCACCAGTACCACGACTCCTGCCTGTGCCACCCTGCCTAACCCAGCGCACGTCGCAGGTCCATCGGCCTCACACCCAAGCAGGGTGAGTGGGCCACAAAGGAGAGAGGCGACGGCACATCAGGCAATCAGGCGACCCACACTCCGCCGCACTGAGGAAGGACACCTACCCCATCCTGTGGCAGAGTCCCTTGAAGCCCTAGCCAGGTGCCAGGCTTCATACGACCGTTCCCAGGAACATGCAGATCGTGCACACCAGGACTCGGTGGACAACACGAACATGTTGCGGGAAATTTCGGGGTACCTTGGCCAGATAGTGCACATCATGGGCCAGCAGACAACAATGTGGAGGGAATGGATTGGCCGGAACAACCCCACCCCCCCTCCACCAATTGTCGTAGCGCCACCGCCACCGTCACCTCCACCTCCACCGCCACC